>NW_022589717.1:5762872-5863172 GCF_004348235.1 Phoca vitulina
TTCCTGAGATTAAGAATTCCTCATATCAGTGAGGTCATATGATACATATCTTTCTCTGATTGACTTATTTCGCTCAGCATAATACCCTCCAGTTCTACCCACATCATTGCAAATGGCAAGCTTTCATTCATTTTGATGGCTGCATAATATTCCATTGTATAGAGTAATTTGTTGTGAGGCAATAGATAACTAACACAAAGGATTAGAAAGTTATACTGATATGCAATGGTGGCAAATCAACTAGGCTCAAACATTAGCTGGTGATTAACCTCTAACTCTAGCCCCTGGTATCTCCCACCCAAAACCAAGTGTGGAAAAAAAAAAATTAAAGTAAGTTTGAATAAATTTACAAATTGCCTCAGTTACTAATCTTCAGAAAACATAAGAAAAAAATTTAAACCATTAACATATTTAAGTATCACATCTACCTTATTCAAAAAAAGCGTAATTCTTTCTCATTTATTTGCTTTTAGAATGCTGAATTTGAATGATAAAAATGGGGCATGAAAAACTTTCTTATATCCCTAAATAGATCCTCAACTTTAGCTATGATACACTTTTTCTACAATGTCACATATTAGGATTAAAGTCTTTTTATCAAGATTTATTGGATACTAGAAGTGAATTACGATGTTCTGTTCAATCTCACTTGTCTGTGTTTCCTTCAGTCATGGATACTGGTTATCACTGATGGCAAGCATAATGCTCTGTGCTTCATGTATTTCTGGAATGCTTGCCTTTAAACCAGAATCACCACACTACAAGTAGTCGTAGCATGACGAACTAGGAAAGTTCCTTCAGTGTTTGCTTTGCTCACATTTTCTCTCTCCCTGGAAGTGTTGCCACATGCAATAATTTCAAGCAAGTGACCTGAACCCAAGAGATATACTATTTTCCAGGGGGATTATAATTTTGTAATGGTCAAAACTACTTAAAAATCAAAATAAAAACTGACAAATTACAACAAAAAATTGAAAGCTGAAGTGGTTTTAACTTCAAAATACTTAAAGTTTTTTGTTGTAAAAAAAAAAACACAACAAACAGGTTTGGGTATAAATGCACTTTTTCTACCAAGCGAATTCCAAATTCTTCTCTGTGTGGTACTGCCATCTAGTGGGCAGTTCGGTGGTGCTAGCTAATAATCCTAAATTTGGTTTGGTTATTGGTGAGCAGAACCAGTTCCTCCCACCCACATTTACTGAGCACCTGCTATAGACAAGGCACTTTCTGATTAACTGTGGGAGATTTTTTTTTTTTTAAGATTAAAATTAAAAACTTAGACCTTGGGTTCAAATATTCATTTATTGCTTTATCTAG
Organism: Phoca vitulina; assembly: GCF_004348235.1. Lineage (NCBI taxonomy): Eukaryota > Metazoa > Chordata > Mammalia > Carnivora > Phocidae > Phoca > Phoca vitulina. Next base: position 5,764,190 of record NW_022589717.1, read on the forward strand.
AATTTTAGGACCACAACCTGATATACTTACATTTTATCTCAGTGACTTGACAGTATTTTAAAGGTACTGTCATATTAAAAATGCCTCTGTTGCTTTCTAGACCATATACCCTCCTCCTATCACCCAGTCTGTCATGAATTTGAAAGAAATTATGAAAGAAAACAAAGAGCTATTTTGAGTCAAACCCGAGTTTTGGAGAATCAATGTATAATGTAAATGCTATTAATATTACAATTTCTACTAGTATCTTTCATCAATGACTAGAAAATTTCCCCAAGTTGGTTTTTCTCTAAGCAACAAAATCATATGTGACATTTATTGTGTATGTTCAAGATTCATTTTATTTACAGAGTTTAACTGTTTTAAAGAAGATTCAAATAAAACCACCTTGTATGAAAATGTATGTAAACCTTGGAAACACAGTGAAAACTAAAAGGTGAAATAGGTGTATAAGTGAGTTCGGTATAGACAGTGATAATGTTGAGGAACCATTAAAAAACTTATGTTTAAGCTAAGTTAAGCTATTTTAGGGAAAGCACTGTCACTAGTGATTTTTGTGATAGCTTGCTATATTTTTTAAAAATCACAAGTTTCTGAGACATAGACACATTTAAAATGAACATAATTATAAAAACAGTATGGCATATATTTGTTTATTTTAATTATATTGGTGGCAGAGTTTTTAGACTGGCAGTTGCAAAAATAAAAACCTCTTAAAGACCAAAAAATAAGAATACTTAGTGGACTCAGAGTGAATAATTAAAAATCACTGCATTTATTCATGAGATTATAATGACATATTTCTGAAGAGATCACTAGAAAAACTTAATTTCTAATATGTCTCCATATCACAGTTAACTAAAAACAGTAGCTGCAATTTGCATAGTGCTTTGCGGCTCATAAAATGATTTTACAAACCTCATTTTATTTACACATCTGCGAGCAGATATTTGTTTCTGCTACAAATATCTCCTACAAAGGAGATATTTAGATTTCACAAAGCTGGCAGGCCACTACTGCTCCTCTGGTCAATCATAGGCTATTATCTGGAAAACTGTTGTGAGCTTTTCACTAGATTTTCACTAGAAGATGTGGTTAATCCTCTTTTTAGTGTAGTCAATGGGCTTACCCAAGAGTCGGAGGGAAAAATCTAAATCTAATTGTAAGTACATTCTTCTTTATATTTGATTTAAAAAAAACATGTTTTACTATCCTAAACTGTATATATTGTACAGAAGAAAAAGCTAGCTTTGGGGATAATTTACTTCTTATTGCAAATTCCTCTTTCATCTCTCCTTATCTACTTTATTGTGTGTGCTAGATGTGTATAGATACATTTCACCTGAATTTCCTGAAATAGTTCTGTGATCTCAAACTTACTAAGTCTTTCCTTTGAAAGGCTTTATTTAGATATTCATTCAAATGAATGCACAGTTAAACCTGGCTCATCAATTAGCATCAATTTTCTAACCTGCTTACATTTGTTTTGTTTGTTTTGGTTTTGGCTTATTGGGCTTTTGCTTCTTGGTTTTTAGTTCTGTGCATGTTCCAGCGTGAATTTTAGGTGGCACATGATACTATTTTTCTAATACACTACCAGTTAGTGTTTTCTCAATACTACTACTATCACTAGAAGCGCTACAAGTTTTATGAAAACATCATAAAGTATTTTAAAGTTCTTTCAGATACACATACAGTAATAATAATGCAGCCTTTGTCATTTAAAACATCATGGCACTGTTTAATCAAGTTAAATAAGTTTGGTGCCAGGAGACATTCTCACAGTCTGTGTGGCCTCTTGTAAGTCATTTTCTCCTCTCCTATTCATAGGTTCCTCATTTACAAATACAAGATGATAATAAAACATAGGACTTATAGGAGAGAAAAATTATGTCTTAATGCAGGTCGTAAAACATAAAATGGTATACAAAACTTCCCTAACAAAATAGTTTATATAAGACATATACCTCTCAGATAATTTTATTATGCATGCATAAGTTTTGAAAATATTTACCACACTTGCATTGTGCTTTGGGGAAAAATGCGGAGTTTCAAGCTATGCCTGAGTACCCTTTCTTTTGATTCTTTTGAATTATTTTAAGGTATAACGTTTTCTTCTTAATAATCAATCATTCCTTTCTTCTTACTTAAAAATGATAGTCCACTTTGAAAGCAAAGATTTATACAACAGACTCATTTAAAACTTATGTAAAGAAATAAAATCTTTATGTCCACACATTTTGAACTCCTACCTTCATGCATTTATAGTGTGTTACATTTCCCAGCTTTCTCATATTTAATGTTTTATGGCCTGTTCTCCAGATTCAGGTAGTAAAAGGTTAGAAGGTACATTTAAATAGACAGAAGGGGTACAGAAACATATTTTAATTAAAAATAGCTTGGAATAGAAATCTTTGCCCAGTTTCAAAATAGTTTGCACTGAAAGCTAATGAGCAAATGAGAAATCCGATCTGTTCTCCAATGAAGCCCAGAGTGATATGCATGTGCTGTTGCATATTGGCCTAAAAATGGCTGCTTGGAATTCAGCCAAATTCCACCAAGTTTGTCTAATCACTGATGAGCAGTTTTTCGTTTGCACAGATGAAACTCAACTGAAGCAAAATGTAACTCAAGCCAATATGTTTGGAAGAATAAAGACTGAACATTGGAAGAACAATTTCTGAAAAATCTTTTTTTTAAAGATTTTATTTATTTATTTGACAGAGAGAGAGAGAGCATGAGCAGGGGGTGGGTGCAGAGGGAGAGAGAGAAGCAGACTCCCCACTGAACAGGAAGCTGGAAGGCGAAGGCAGGGGATCCATCCCAGGAATTTTTGAAAAGTCTTTAGCAGAAGCTGTAAACTGAATTAGCCCATCCTCTTCCTTTAATAAATCAACTTCTTCTGTATTCAGATATCTTGTGGCAAGTTTCACAAGTGACTGTGCAAACAAATTATATCTCAGAGTGGGCATAGGGCCAGATAGTTTGCATGCCCTGGCTCACTTTGACCTGTATTAGGTGCTTAAAGATCAAAATATTAGGTACTTAAATGTCCCAGCCAGATGCCCATATGCCATTCCTTTACTTAAAAATAAAGAAGGCTACAGCTTTCCAATAACCAGTTAGGGCTGGCTAGTAAATGAAGAAAAGGCATTTAAGTATGAAACTGTATCACACTTTGGGTAGAGAGTCCAAACTCCCTGCAAGACTATCTCCTGTCCTTAAAGATGGATTGGTGACTCACTCATGAGAGATTAGATAACCAGTAAGTTTAAGGTTTAAGTAGGATATTTAACAGGCTGATCTCTTGAATGGTGGAGATCTAAAAACTTGGGATTTGGGAGCAGCCATTTTCTGCCATGTGAATCAAGTAATAGAGGAAACACATCTGCAGGGAGAAAATTAAGCAGCAATGAGAGAGAGGACATAGATGAGAATCAGGGGGTGTACATTTTACACTCCACATGGTGTTTTGTTCCTGTTCCTAGTTCTACTTCCTGTCAGTAATGCCCAGTTGCACTTCTGTACTTGAATTTCATTTAAAAACTTCACAAACAAAAACTCAACATCCTTAAGGTAGATTTCTTTGTTGGTCCGTTTAAGCTGGCTTGAGCTGACCTCTGATTTTTGCAACTAGAAAACATTCACACACACCAAACCATGAGACAGAAATGTGAAAAGCTGGGGAATGGAACAGCCTATTCTAGAACTTAAAGTTCCCTTGTAAATCATCCATAACATAAGGAATTAAAAAAAAAAACACAATATTTTCTCAGGAAATTGATTAGTTTAAGAGATCCATCTTCCAACTATTGTATTTTTTAACCTATTTTGTGGAAGCTCTACTTTCCTCTCATTCTTATTCCACCAAAACCCCAACTAACACTTCTACTTCATAAGGAGTACATTTTAAATTATTAAATAGCCAATATAATATTAATTATTAAGATAACATATTAATTAGATTTGGGTTAAACAGAGCAAATCATTCACTTACATTACCACTAATACTGGCAAAATTTTTGGTACGTATATGGCTTGGATATGATAGATGGCTAGATGTGATACAGGCTTTTTCAAACACAGGAACATGATTTGACAAAACCACATAATGCAATCTTTTGTGAAAGGGCATTAAAAAGTAATGGGATTTACTTGAACTTAATGCCCAAGGAGACTGAATACCCAGTATTCTAAGGTTTGATATTTACATTTTGTTTTAATCTGAATGAACATCAATTATACATGTGTCTTATGCAGTGTCAAACTTAATTGAAGAATGTGCATAATTTATTAATATAACCTTTAGATTTTTCAAATGACTAATCTTTTCAATAATATAATTCACTCTTTAAGAAATATAAAGCCTTCTTTTATTTAAAAAACATTACTACATCTATATCATCTGGCAAGGGAAATTGAGTCCTGTTCTTTAGGTAGCCCTTTGTACTTTTTTTTTTTTCAAATAATCAAGAATTCTAGAAACATTCTGAGAAACAATTATATTGCTTAAGTTTACATTCCACTATGTGAGCATTCTTTATCATTACCTTTATTTATTTCAATTTTGTTTTCTACAATTGTCCCTTTTCAGAGTTCAAAAATAAATGATTAATAATACATTTTAGAATTTTTACAATGAGATTTTCCACAATGTGATCCTACATACAGAAACACATACATGAATATTCTTCTTTGTTTAAATAAATTCGATGTAATACGAATGTTTTCATATTCATGAAAATATGTTTCTGGAGAATTATTAATTCCAGAACAATGTGTTCTGTATTCAATATTAAATGCATATTTCACCTAAAAGAGCAAATCTTTCATTCACGAAATGTCACTTGAAAATTGGTCTTACCCAGTGCTTTCTAAGAATTTTCTGTGATGATGGGACTTCTCTATCTGCACTGTCCAATATAGTAGCCCCTGGCCACATCTAGCTATTAAGCATTTGAAAAACATTTTACATGACTGATAAGCTGAATTTTTAATTTCATATAATTTTAAATAATTTAAATGCAAAGTTAAATAGCTACAATCTAATGAGAACTGGGGACATGGAATAAATACAGTAAGTGTAATCAAGAATATTAGTTAATTTGAGGGTAGAAAAAAGTTTGGAAAGAACTTTGAAAGAAAGGCAAGGCCCATGGTCTATAAAGTGTGTGTGTGTGTGTGTGTGTGTGTGTGTGTGTGAAAGATGATCATATCTGGAATGTTTAGAGGAAGGAAAAATATGAAGGAATTCACTGAAAAAAATAAAAATATTTTAGGTATTTCTGATGTGGCAAAAATCTAAAATTGCCAGGAAGGAACAGAATCTACAGTAAAATAAATGATTTCATTTGGAATCATCTGAACTTTTCTTCCTTAATGCATGAACAGTTAGAATAAAATGAGTAAGGCATGAATATTTGAAGGTAGAGAAAAGATACTGGAAGAGAGCTAATGTTGGGTTCTTCTAGCTTCTTATCTTCTAAGAGTGAGGAAGCTGAGAGGCCTTAAAGATTTAAGACTTGCATTTAATAAGCCTGTTAGTGCCTATATTCTAGGAATTGTATATGAATATGGATAATAAAGAAAACTTTCTTACTGCACTTGAGGGACTTGTGATCCAATGATGAGACAGACACCATGCAGCAAAATACATTGAGAATTACTAGAGGAAAGGCATATAGAGTATGAGATGGGCAGGAAGGAAGATGAAATTTACTTTCTTTGGGGGAAATAAAATTAGGTTGATGGTTAGGATTAAGAAAGTTTAACAGAAGACATAACATAAAGCTCCATGAAAGAAATCAAGAAAAGCAATTCTTACAGTATTAAATACATATGTGAGGGTATGGTATAAAGGTTCAGGAGACTTAGTTTGGTATTTGTAAAATTAAAACTGAAATAGCAATCACCATTAACTGTATACTTGCAATATTTTGATATGTACTGTTATTATCCCCATTTTACAGAGTCCTAAATTCCTCCAAACCTGATTCAGTAGATCAAGGCCTAGTTGGCAGTAGTTTTTTTGCTTTTTTAAAGCTCCCTATGTAATTGTGATATACAGACACAACTGGTATTTTTTTTAATCAAAGGAAAAATTATAACTGGCTATTTCAGTCAAAAAATTAGGGAGCTGCTTATGAATTTAGGAAAGTTAGTGGCCCTCAGAAACCTCTAAATCATGCTATCACTTATTCATTCAATTATTCTTCTACTAACATACTATGTGCTTGTTGGGCTACAAAGCTAGGCAAGACATTAGGAGAAAATCAAAAGAAATAAAATGCTCTCCTTGGTTTCCATGCATGTATAATCCATTTTAAAAGAAAAGATTACAAAAGTTCTAATTTGCCAGTAGGTGCCCAAATGGGTAAAATATATAAACCAGAATTTAAATTTCAGAAAATGAGAGGTCAACTATGGGTCTGAATATTCACAGTAGAGAAAGTTAGACTCGAGGAAGACGTTAAAAAAAAAAAAATCAATGGACTTTAGGCAAGCTGATAAATATGGGCAGGCCATTTCATTCACTGCAAGGAATGATACTAACACCCATGAAGAAACTGGTTTGGTAAAATAACAGATTATTTAGAATAAGAAATATATACCAAAAAATGGGCGATAACTTTAGGTTGATAGATTGAGACCAGATTGTGAGGTGTCTTGACTGTGGGGCTGAAGAATTATAACTTACCTTCTAGACAATCACACACAAAAACACAGAACAGAATCACAGAGCCATAGCTACAACATAATTTCTCAGAGTGTTGGTTTAGAATTAGCAACATATTAGAAATAAATATTATTGGAAGTATATACTAACTTTGGTGCATGGCCCATATCGAATCTACAATCAATCTATACTCCAAACCTTTACCTTCCTAGGTGAAGAACTTGTGATTCTGAGGGCTTTTTCTGAAAACCAATCTTTGCTAGCCTTCACAATGCCAAGGAGCCAATACCCAAGAGCAACTCTCAGCCAATTACAGAAAGAAATTGGTAGATGAATACCTCAGCTTCTACAATCCTCAGGAAGAACAATTTTGAGTTGCACTCAGTACAGTTTCAACAGAAGGACCCAGATGGATGGATGTTTGAGTGCTCACAGTATTGGATTTCATCCCTAAACTACCTCATTTCCCCCACCCCTCTACAAATGCCTTCTGGGACAAACTACCAAAAAAAAAAAAAAAAAGCTGTCTTTCACTCAAACTCTCATCTCACGGCCAGCTTCTGGGACCACCAAGCCTACCACAATTATTACTAGAAGCAGATCCTAAGAATGAGATTTATGGAATTGGGTCGCTTATCACTCATATGACCACAAGGATCCAATTGCTGCTGCTAAGTGGAGTAGAAAACACAGAGCCATTTTTTTTAAAACCATTTCTATTAAGTCATAAAAGGATTTCATGCCATGGATTTTGTATAAAATCCTATGTATTAGGTTAGGCTAGATTTTGCTATGGTAACAATCTCAAATCACAGTGGCTTAAAAGAGCAAAAGTTTGTTTTCTACTCACACTGCAGGTCTACAACTGGGTATCTTCATTTTAGAAATAGAGTCACAGAGCATTCAGCATCACAAATGTTGGTCACCATGACAGAGGGAAAGAAAGAATGGAAAAATACTCAGTGACTCTTAAAGCTTTCTCTCAAACAACAAATGTTACTTGTATGCACATTTCATTGACCAAATTAATTCATCTGTCCATAACTAACTTTGGGGAGGTATGAAAATGCAATCTTACCACGTGCCTGTGGAAGAGCCAAAGCTGTTCTTTGGATGATGCCAGTGACCATCATGCCTCACTCCTGACTTCATGATATTTTCCTTCTGCTTCATCCCTCTTTGCCTCTATTTAATCACTCGCCTATTTTTCCATCTTTAAAAGTTTTTTTAAAAATCTTTAATGTATTATTTTCCGTCACTTTCCAATTGGGATTTAATCCTTTCCAGAATGGGGCTTGGTGAAAAATATATACATACATACATACATACATACATAAAGAGATCAAACATATCACTTAGATATTCATCTAGTTTTCCCATGCGTTAAAAATGAACAAAGATAATTTACTTCTTTTTCTTCCATATACATTTCATTTCAAACACCTTTCCAAGTCCAGTCTTGAGCAGTGAATATAAGAGGTTCTTTTCAAGCAGCAATGCCTGTGGTGTGGTTACACCATTGCACTAGGACTTGTTCACATAATTTGACAATCTTTGTCATACATATTGAGATCTACTAACCAGGAACTTTTTATTTATTGGCTTTGCTCAATATGGGGGAAAAAGTTTGGCAATAGGTTTCTAAAAGTGATAACACAATGGTTTGCATTTGTGTTAATAATACCTTGCTCTAAGTGAAGGAAAAAGAACGGGCAGCCTCTTCATATTTTTGCCTCATTGTGTTTATATGTACACTTGGAATCCATTTTAGTTACCTTCACTAAAGGAATTCAAATGCAAATTTTAAAGTGCAGCTGGTTTAAAAGCTGGCTTTCCTCCATGGCTAGGTACATAAAGAACTTGGGGTGATAAAAATTAAGAGTACGTACTATGATGTGTATGAGTTGATTATCCCATTTTAACCTTAAGACATATGAGGTGGGCACTGGTAAATGTTTGAATCACAACTCAAACCAATGTTATGGCTCTTGACTCTTCCAAAATTCATACCACTTTCCCTCACCTGTTTAGGTAGTTTTCAGCACGTATGTTAATTTGTTGGCTGTATGCCACTGAGGTAATACCATAATATATTTTTGTACTTTGGGGCAAAACATTTCTAAGAATAAATAACAGTAGGAAAGGAAGCAACAGCTTGGTAGAGGAAAGTACGATATAAATTGCCATCGTTATCCAGGGTTTAAGATTTACATGATAAAATAGAAAACTTTGTTTTGCAGATGTTTTGTAATTTCATTACTGCTATATGCTAACAGGATGATTGCAAAGACTGCAGTTATCATTCAAAGGATAAACACACACATAGGATAGGGCTGAATGTATATGGTGACAATTACAAAAAAAAAAAAAAGTGGGTGTTGAGTTGGGGTGGAGCTGAGGAGTCAGAAATAAGCACTCAAGGAACCAATGCATCATGCTGACAGTAACGGCAACACTTTGAAGTTTAAAAAGAACACATTTTGCCAGAACATACAAATGCACGTAAGGTCTGATGTTTACCGATCAGTTGATTAAACAATAAGCACATGAAGACAAGTGATGGAGAAAGGCGAGCTCCCAAACGCTAACAAGGCTCCCAGACATGAAAGGTAAAGCACTGCAGACAACCACATTGAAATTATATTGTAGTTCTTAGCTACGGTTTTGTTCTCTTGGGCACTCTCTGAAAGTTGCATGGGGATTTTTAGGTCACCCGTTATTTGATATAATTCCGTTCAGCTGGCTCACAGTGACAAACAAATGAAAACGGTTGTTGGGATTTCACCGGCCAACTCAAGGTCCTAAAGGAGGCAGCTGTGTAACAGGAACTTTCTATTCCCAAGAGAATGGAATTCCTGCTCCACTTTGGTGTCCAAGTAGTGCTCATAGGAAAGCACATTATGGTTAAATGTGTAGGCTCTCTTATTTTTGGTTGAGCATCTCACGAATTCTTTCATGTCTTCAGAATAATCCCATATCCTGTTTCAGCGCTGCCTGAAATAAGTCTTCAAAAGAACAAATTATTTGTAAAATCATGTTTTAGGTTAATCTTAGGACTTTTACAACACCCTACCTTTCCCTTGTGAACTAGGCAGATGTGAGAAACTCCAATGCCAGTAATTATTTAAATAACAACACATACGATACTCGTTATTGTCTTCTTGGCTGATATGCGTAACATTCCTTCAGAAGCTGAGTATACTTCTGCTTGTCTTTTAGATTCACACATACTTAATTTCTAGCAAAGTTGTTTTTTAACACATATGGCAATTTGTCCACTGTAGTTAGGGTCTTTCCAAGCCCCCCAGAAAAATTTTCATAATGGCATTTTAAAATTAAAATTTCTGGGGCGCCTGGGTGGCTCAGTCGTTAAGCGTCTGCCTTCGGCTCAGGCCATGATCCCAGGGTCCTGGGATCGAGCCCCACATCAGGCTCCCTGCTCTGCGGGAAGCCTGCTTCTCCCTCTCCCACTCCCCCTGCTTGTGTTCCCTCTCTCGCTGTCTCTCTGTCAAATAAATAAATAAAATCTTTAAAAAATAAATAAATAAATAAATAAATAAAATTAAAATTTCTATCATACAATTCTGCAATGTTTTTAGAAAGACAGGGTATCAGCTGAGTTGATGGATACCCTCGTTAAGTCTGAGTGAGGCAATTATATGAATTCTAACGAAGTCAGTCAGATGTCAGATAAAAATGTCTCATTCAAATACCGGTTTTCCATCTGGTCAGTCAAGCCTGTATGTGGGTATGTGTGTGTATTCTTAACCTACGAAAAGTTAATAGAGAACCCTGAACGCATGCACTGAGGGCATTAACTCTGTTCTGATTTGGCTTGGCCTGGCTAACTGTCTCCCACTGTGCATTTCTTCAGTAAATTCCCAGGTGCTTACACACTGTACCTTCAGGCTTTTAAACACTGAGTGGTAACAAAGGCTCTGCTATCCACTATGAAAAGAGACAAGATGTTCAGTTTGCTCTTTTCTGCCAAAAAACCAATTCATGAACTAACCGAAAACCTTCTCTTATCTCGAAATTGCACACTGGTTTACATAGTTATGGAAGATGTAAAGCTCTTAAAACTGCTTGATGCAAAGTTAGCATTCAGTGTCTCTTAATGTTATTAAGGTAGCTGTACCTAGATGTAAATCCTTTGGAAATTAAAATGGTGAATTTTTCCACAGGACACAACTGTCTCTTTTGAGCCAAGGCTGCATATTATCTACACTATAAGGTGTCTCTTCATTAGGGCCTGGTATAGTTCCAACAAATCCTTATGGATGGTAATGGTGATAATTCATAGTAATATTGTGTTTCTCTCATTTCAATCTTCATCTGAAGGTGGTGAGAAGACATTCCTTTGTTGCCCTCCAGATTGTTCCAGGGATGCAAGGGGAAACTTGTGGGTATTTTCCCAGGCCTATCCCAAAGGGCATGGCAATGTCTAGCAAAAGGACACTATATTACTATATGATTCCATCTAGGAAATGTTCAAAAACAGGCAAAGGAAAGCCATATTTTTAGTGACGTATACATAGATGCTAAAACTATTTTAAAAACAACATGATTTTTGCAAGAGTCAATATAAGGGTTGGGAGCCTAGAGACTTTGGGGATCCTTTTAACATATATTTTTAACTTCAGTGGTAGTTGGATAAGTATTTTCTCTATAATTATTTTTTTAAGTGTACATACACGTTTCATGCAATCTTCAATTTCTATGTTATAGCTCACTGTAAAAAAGAAAAATAATAATATGGAGATGAAAAATATATTACTTAAACATCATTTCTTTCCCAAACCCTATTTGCCAAAAAGATTAGACAGTTCTTCTAATGTGCACCCATGATCTTTGTCCATACATACCTAGACCACAAAACCCTCATCTCATAAGTTATTCTATGTCTCCTTCACTAGACTCTGAGCTTCTCCTGGGAAACAATTACATTTTGGCACCTTTGTAACTCTGCAGCCTAGGCTAGAGAATAGCATCTTGTAGTCTTTAAATGCCTCTTGTTAAGTGTATTAATCAATCAAGCAAGGATTCAGTTTAAAGGAAACACAGTGATCAAGGTTTAGTAGAAAGATTTTAGAGTCAATACCTCCCACAGCCCTTACTCCAACTGACAACAAATACCTTGCAGCTTTTGGCAAGTTATTTATCTCCTGTGAGCATTACTTTTCTCACAAGTAGAGTATCTATATTTATCTCATGGAATCTAGCCATTTCAAATGATAACATATAAAAACAAGGTGACTATATAATTTATTGTCCACAGCAGGACACTTTTAAGAGTAAAATTAGACATTTTTTAAAAAGTTAAAATTATGTGCTTTTGAAATATTGATTCACATTTACTACATTGTTGGTGTTATAAAACAGTCCTATCTTAAAACTAATTCCAAATTAAAGGTGCATGTATCTATGCACACTAAAGGAAGATTTTTAAAAACTCTTTATTTTAATACAAAATAAGAAAAAGTTATCCCTTTAATATATTTATGTATTTTAAGAAGTTTCTTAGCCACCTGTCATTAATACTGTCACTAGTATTTGAAGAATATCTTACTTCTAGGCAAGAATATACAATGGAGAAAAGATAGTTCCTTCAATAAGTGGTGCTGGGAAAACTGGACAGCTACACACAAAAGAATGAAACTGGACCACTTTCTTACACATACACAAAAATAAACTCAAAATGGATTAAAGACCTAAATGTGAGGCTTGAAACCATAAAATTCTCAGGAAACATAGGCAGTGATTTATTTGACAGGGGCCTTAGCACATTTTTCTAGGTATGTCTCCTCAGGTAAGGGACACAAAAGCAAAAATAAACTATTAGGACTACACCAAAACAAAAAGCTTTTGCACACTGAAAGAAACCACCAAAAAAAAACCCCAGAAAACAAAAAGGCAATCTACTGAATGGGAGAAGACATTTGCAAATTATATATCCAATAAGGGGTTAATATAAAAAATATAAAGAACTTACATAGCACCAAAAAAAGATCAAATGTTCTGATTAAAAATGGGCAGAATCCCTGAATAGACACTTTTCCAAAGACACACAGATAACCAAGAGACACATGAAAAGATGCTCAACATCACTAATCATCAGGAAAGTGCAAATCAAAACCACAATGAGATATCACCTTACACCTGTCAGAATGGCTAGAATAAAAAAGAAATAATAAGTGTTGGCAAGGAGGTGGAGAAAAAGGAATTCTCATGCACTGCTGGTGGGAGTGTAAACTGGTACAGCCACTGTGGACAACAATATGGAGTTCCCTCAAAAAATTAAAAATAGGGGCGCCTGGGTGGCTCAGTCATTAAGCGTCTGCCTTCGGCTCAGGTTGTGATCCCAGGGTCCTAGGATCAAGTCCCACGTCGGGCTCCCTGCTCAGCAGGGAGCCTGCTTCTCCCTCTGCCTGCTGCTCCCCCCTGCTTGTGCTCTCTCTCTCTCTCTCTCTGACAAAATCTTTTTAAAAAAATTAAAAATAGATCTACCATATGATCCAGTAATTCCACCACTGGGTATTTACCCAAGGAAAATGAAAACGCTAATTCAAAAAGATATATGTACCCCTAGGTTTACTGCAGCATTATTTACAATAGCCAAAATACGAAAGCAACCCAAGTGTCTGCTGATAATGGATAAAAAAGATGTGGTACACACATGTGTACACACATACACACACACACACACACACACACACACACACACACGCTGGACTATTACCCACAGAAAAGGATGAGCTCTTGCCATTTGCAAAAACATGGATGGACCTAGAGGATATTATGCTAAGTGAAACAAGTCAGGCAGAGAAAGACAAATACTATGTGATTTCACTTATATGTGGAACCTAAAAAATAAAACCACCAAACAAATGAACAAAAGGCAGCAACATACCCGTAAATACAGAGAACTAATGGTTGCCAGAGAGGAAAGGGTTGGGCAAAATGGGTGAAAGGGAGGGGAAGATCTAGGCTCGCAGTTATGGAAAGAGCAAGTCCCAGGGAGAAAAGGTACAGCATCGGGAATATGGCCGAGGATAGTGTAGTGGCGCTGTGTGCTAACAGATGGCGGCTCTACTTACAGGAAGCATTGCATAATGTATCGACCTGCTCAATCACTATGCCCTACACCTAAACCTAATGTAACATTATGTGTTAACTATACTTCAGTTAAAAAATGTATTACTTCCTTTTAGAAATCATTTTTATCAGGGGCGCCTGGGTGGCTCAGTCGGTTAAGCGGCTGCCTTCGGCTCAGATCATGATCCCGGGGTCCTGGGATTGAGCCCTGCATCGGGCTCCCTGCTCAGCGGGGAGCCTGCTTCTCCCTCTCCCTCTGCCTGCCTCTCTGCTTACTTGTTCTCTCTCTCTCTATCTCTCTGTCAAATAAATAAATAAAATCTTTAAAAAAAAATTATTTTTATCAAATGATGTAAATACATTTTAATATAACTAACATCTACTGCACATTTAATGTTTTACTTTTATGAGGAATAGTTTGCATACAGGAAAATGTGCCAAAATCAATTGTACATCTCAATATTGACATATGTATATGCCATATGTACCCTCCTCCTCAAGATATAGAATATTCCCATCACCCACTTTTGCCTGTTCCTAGTCAATTGACCTTTTAAACCAAAGGCAAATACTCTGCTGAATTATTTATATCACCATAGATTAGTGCTACCTGTTCTTGAGCTTCATAACAAGGGAATCATACTCTTTTATGTCTGTATGTATTTTTTATGTTTGGCTCCCTCCATTCAGGATTATGTGTGTGACATTCATTCATATTGTTAGTTACATCATACCTCATCTTTTTTTAATTGCAGAAAGGAATTTCTTTGTATGATGGATCACATTTTTCTTTTTACCCATTCTCTTGTTGACTGACATTTAAGTTGTTTGCAGTTTCAGCCTTTAAGAATAAAGCTGCTGTAAATATTATTTTGCAAGTCTGTTAGGAAACATTATTTCTCTTAGATATATAGAGTGGAATTACTGCGTTTAACGTTATTAGAAACTGCAAACAAATTTATGCAATGTGATGGAATCATTCCTACTTCACAAACAATATATGAGTGTGCCTGTTGTTCCACAGTTTTTTAAACTATGCTTACCAAAATCCTGTTTTGCCTAATGTTAATATAATATATATACATTTTGACAACTAGAGCCTTTTTCTGACTGGTAGAATATTACAACTTGTTTTAAAAAATTATGAATTATGCATTCACTGAAACCAATTCCATGTTTTCCAATTTAGTAAAAACATGATTTTTTTTTTAAAGATTTTATTTATTTATTTGAGAGAGAGAATGAGATAGAGAGAGCATGAGAGTGGGGAGGGTCAGAGGGAGAAGCAGACTCCCTGCTGAGCAGGGAGCCCGACGCGGGACTCGATCCTGGGACTCCAGGATCATGACCTGAGCTGAAGGCAGTCGCTTAACCAACTGAGCCACCCAGGCGCCCCAGAACATGATTTTCTTACACGTGCCATGCTCTGCCGTCTACGTACTTGCACTATCACTGCAAACACACGTAATTTATCCTAATGTGAAATCCTTAATTGAATTTATAATAGCACATGTAATAATGTCATATATCAGTCAATAGAATGGTCCTCTAAAAGTAGAGGTTTGATTCTATGATTTGGAATGGGAAAATTTTAATTATTGTTTCAATAATTGATCTTATTTTCTATTGGAAGCATCTAAAGATGCAGATTTAAAACTTTCCAAGTTCTTCTGCTAAGGAGTTCACAACTGTTGCATCATTTTCTGTATATCCACACATAAAAAACAACTCTGAATAAGGGTGCCTGGGTGGTTCAGTTGATTAAGCGACCAACTCTCGATTTCGGCTCAGGTCATAACCTCGGGGTTGTGAGATTGAGCCCTACCTTGGGCTCTGTGCTGGGCATGGAGCCTGCTTGGGATTCTCTCTCTCCCTCTACCCCTCCCATTGCCCCCCCCCCCACCTCTTGCATGCACTTTCTAAAAACAAAACAAAAAACAAACAACAAAAAAAAAAACCTCTGTATAAAAAATGAATAAATTTTTTTTTAAAGTTGTCATTTGATCTACACCAAAAGTCATGCAGACAAAATGCTATTGAAATACACCCTCTGGGGGCACCTGGGTGGCTCAGTCAGTTAAGGCCTGCCTTTGGCTTAGGTCATGATCCCAGAGTCCTGGGATCGAGCCCCACGTCAGACTCCTTGCTCAGCGGGGAGCCTGCTTCTCCCTCTCCCTCTGCTCCCCTGCCCCTGCTCTCTGGCTCCCTCTCTCTCTACCTCAAATAAATAAAATCTTTAAAATAAATAAACACACAAACCCTCTGCAGTAGGCCATACTGAATTGTTGCTGTGATCTTCTCTAAATAATTACAACATTTAAAGTACTGGCTTGTGCCTCTTAGGAAGCAACCTGGTTTTTGCATTGTCACTGCAGCCCCTATACTGGTTGATTAATGTCGACAAATATTTTGTCAAGTTATAGAAACCATCATCAACTTCCTGGAGAAACTGAATTTCATTAAGTTTTTCATTATACAGGCATTTAGATTTTAAGCATCTTATTGTGGAAAGGATTTATTACAACAGTAAAAATGTAACTAAGTAATACATACACACATATATTGCGTAGGGGGACAGGGAGGACTGGTCAACTTACATATATTTATTTAACTGCATGTTAAAATAAGAACTCCGTTTATTGCCTGTGCATCTCACATACTACCCATGGAAGCTATGACAGAAGCTCAAAGAACAAGATGGTAGTTAGCAAACCTATTTTAATACAAATTAATACTTCGTTAAGATTGAAAAATCTAGGGGTGCCTGGGTGGCTCAGTCGTTAAGTGTCTGCCTTCGGCTCAGGTCATGATCCCAGAGTCCTGGGATCGAGCCCCGCGTCAGGCTCCCTGGTCACAGGAAGCCTGCTTCTACCTCTCCCACTCCCCCTGCTTGTGTTCCTGCTCTCGCTATCTCTGTCGAATAAATAAATAAAATCTTTAAAAAAAAAAAAAAAAGACTGAAAAATCTAGGACAAATGACAAATTAAGTATCAGGATAATTAGCAAAAATAAGGATTACCAGAGCAGACCCAGTTGTAAAGTTACCATATTTATACACACACAGACACATACACATATTTATATACATATATACATACATATACACAATTATAGGCTTGTCTTATACAGTATATAACCATATGACTATAGCAGAAATGCTCAAAGTATTCTTTGTAAGTTCGACAGAACTGCTCGACACCCATTTATCACACATATTTCTTGTATGCTTTAACCTACAATTTCCCACACTTCCCATCACTAGGATGACAGCACACTGGCACCTTCATGATTTCTTAGGCAATAGCACATCCTCATGCTCTCAGGGAATGCCCTTATGCTATCTCCTTTAGAAGTTAAATACTGAGTGTCTTGGCAGCCCAGGAGGCCCTTTTCCGTGGATCCTTGATTACTAGAATGTGCTGGCTTTTACTCCCCAGGCATCTGGATGGGACCGCTTACCCCCTTGCTCATGCTCTTCAGTGATCCCAGCCTCAAGACTACGGGCCGTTTTAATGAACACAAAGGCCTCACCATAGCAGCCCTGTGCTGGTGAGGGATTAAGCACCATGATGGTATCCAGGTTGTCACTTTCTCACCTTGGGTCACACTTGACTAAAAGGCTACCAGGACAGCTAATGGTCTGGTTTCCAGGCTTCCTACGAGAGCACAAATCCCAAGCTACCTCAACCTGTCTTATCCCCTCTTTTCTTCAACCCATTGATGAGGGGCTTCTCTGGGACTGCCTACCTCCCTCCAACCCACCAACAGACGCACATATTTTTATAGATATTAGACAAATTTCCTAGGCTCAATCGTTGTGAAGGGGAAGGGAAATTAGTTCTAGGGGCCCTTTTCTCCTCAGTTGCTTTTATCTACCCAACATCACATCTTGTTGATTATAATTTTTTTTTGTAGCAAATGTTCCCTCTCCATACTTTATGGGCCTCCTGCAGCAGCAAGGAACTCCAGGTTGTCTGTATTGGGGTATGTGGAAGTACTATGTAAGAGCAAGTCCTGCTTGGCTGTCAATAGTGGACACATTTTTGGTGATGCTAAAAATAAGCAGTACAGTGTTTTTTTTTGTTTTGTTTTTGTTTTTTTTTTTTTGTGGTCTAAGGAGGAAGGACTCTACATGGCAGCATTGGATGTGATAACTGGATTTCTGTCATTTTCCCAGCAGGAGTGCCTGGCAGGCGGCTGGGGTCCTCAGTTGTTTCCTTCCTAATAAAATAAAAAACAGGTCACCAAAAACAAAGCAAAACAAAACAAAACACCTCTTACCACCACTGAGAATCAGAGATAGCTGTCTCTAACCATGTACAGCTGAGAGCACTTCATTTTAGCAGCAAACATTCTGTTTCCTTTGAAAGAGAAGTTTAGTTACTTTGTATCTATAAAGGGCTGTGGAGGGAGGATGGGCGCAGTGGGGGGAGACTGGTCAACTTTCAAGTTTAACTATGTTAAAATAAGAACTCTGTTTACTGTCAATGCATCTCAAAATTACCAGCTGAAACTGTAACAGAAGTTCAAAGAACAATGTGGGGATTACAAACTCATCCAAACTTATTTTAATAAAATTAGTACTTTAAGATTGAAAAATCTAGGGAAAATGACAAGCTAAATAGAATACCAGGATAAGTGGCAAAAATAGGGATTACCAGGGCAAACACACACAGCTGTAAAGTTACCCTATGCATAGCATCTGCCTGGTAGTACTTTTTTCTTTATAGACACAAAAAACAGTCCTCATTAATGAAAGCCTATTTTGACTATCTCCCCTAATGCTCCCAAGAAAAATGTATATTAAATAACTTATCTTAAAATACACAATTTGAGTTGACCTAACTACTAAATAGAAATAAGCCCAAATGCCCAGTTTAATGTCTGACCACTAAAACAGATTGCTTCAATGGACAGTCTGAGAAACAGATTAAAAACTAATGATAAATAGGTTGTTGCATGTTTTAAAATGACCCAGCTATAGAACATGAACTGTCCAGAAAGGTGAGGTCCATGAAGACTAGATAGAGGTGGAATGATATCTGGCAATTTTCAACATTAGCCTGGATTGTATTACCCTTTTTTGTTGAACAGAGCCACGAAGCAAAGTTTGCCATTTGTCAGAAGTTACACCAGTTAAGAATATCATTTCGAACGTTCTAATGTTGCGAAGAATCTGTTACATTAAAAAAAAAAAAAGTTTTTCAACTGCTCCTTCCAACTAGCCAAGGAGATCTGTGATGCCTCAGAGCTGCCCCATCATGGTTGGGATGTGCAGACAGCTCGCTGCAAGTCTTTGGCAGCAACCTGCAAATCTGTGCTAAAGGGGGATTGTTTCAAAGTAGCTTTCGCTTTATTTTTGTTGTTTCTCCAAATATCCAGTTTGCAGCAGCATCTGCTGTCTCAGCTCAGACGGTCCAAACAGATGTGCCATTACCTCATGTGATGAGCACACCCCGTGAACACAGTGCCTGCTCCTCCTTGGCAGGTAGTCCGAGGCGCTTTGTTTAAACCCAGTTGTAAAAATGGCTTGAATCCACCAGGGAATGGGAACTAATGAGAGGCGATTTTCTCTGCAAACTTGGGGAGGAGGATAATGCAGTCCTTCTGAGTCCACGGTTTTATTAGTATTTCCATTTCAGCAAGAGGTGCTTTCGACACAGCTTTCAAATTATCACTGAATTTATCAAGCCCATTTTACTTGATGTTGATGCGTTTGGTGAAGCAGATCAGATGACTTCAGGGGTTCTAAATACATAGTGAGTGTGAAGTGCGAGCAGTCAAACTGCGGTATCTTCAGGCTTTGTGTCCTTTGTGCATAAAGTTAGTAAGCAAGAGGCACAAGCAGCCGCTCTATAGGAGGGGTGCAGTATTGTCTATGGAATGCCGTTCTCCCCCCACCCCTGTAAATGAGTACAATGATCATTTTTCACATACACTGTTTTTTTGTTGTTTTGAAAGATTTTATTTATTTGACAGAGAGAGAGAGCGCGCGCACATAAGCAGGGGAAGCGGCAGGCAGAGGGAGAGGGAGAAGCAGGCTCCCCGCAGAGCAGGGAGCCCGATGCGGGGCTCGATCCTAGGACTCTGGGATCACGACCTGAGCCGAAGGCAGACGCTTAATCCACCGAGCCACACGGGCGACCCTGCACTAACTGTTGCGGAAATAATTTATTACCACCACCGTTCTCTCCGCTCTCTCCTGTAAGCTCATCCTACAAAGTTCCTCAGTATACTGAGAAGATAAACCTATTTGCTCATCCTTTTGGCAGCAGAGTAGTTGGACTCGGGCAATGTGGGAAAATGGTTTACTCTCTGTAGGCAATGTACTATGTGGTTTTATATACATTTTCTCATTTAAATTTTATACAACGTAACAGTTGTATATTACTGAGTTTTACTAATGTGGAAACTGACACTAAGTATCTTCTACAACTTCATACCTAGAAATTGGCAGAGAAATATTAAAATTCAGTTTTATCTACCTCCAAATTACATTTCCTTTCTACCATGCCATCAGCCAGGCAAGGAAGTTTTGCCATATTACTTACAAACTCTGGGCCTCAATTTTTTTTCTCCATAACCTGGTTATTTTATAGACAAAATGAAAAATACAAACATGCACACAGACACATGCACACACAAATGCAAAAACACAGGCTCACATTCACACATGAACATACTGCTTAGCATAGAATCTGAAGCATAAGTGATCAATATATGGTAGCTAATTACAAATACTATAAACATGAAATTGAAAAGTGTTAATAATTACTAACCACTTGACACTTATCCATCCTAATGGTTGTCTGAACTTAAAACAAGTGGCCTAAAAAGAGAATCATTTATCCCCAAATAATGATACTTTAAAGATGGTCTCTTTGGCCACTTGGCTATTGAGTACAGACGATTTTTGGACTAGGGATGCTTCCCTCTAGGGGGCCCACTGAATACCTAACTACAGTGGCCTTCCAATTGGCACAGCACCAACAATGGCCTTAGGCCCAGAGGCTCCTTTTGGACAATTGAACAGAGGTTGTCTACAGTCAATGGGTTGGTAGAAAACTTATTTTCTTTTTTGTTTCTTTAGCATAGTGGTGTTGATCATGGGCTTTAAAGCAATTTAGTTGTTGTATAATCTTGAATAAGTCATTCAACCATACTAACCTGAAACTTCTTTTTTACATTGATAGGAAAAAAACTACGTCTCCATATAAAATGTCTAACATAATAGTACCTAAAACATAACCAGTATTCAGTAAATGTTGGCTATTATTTTTGTTTACTAATACTATTATCACTACTACTACTAATGATAAAACAGTTCTTTTATTTCAGTGATATTAGTTCCTTTTACAGCTGTAAATTTTTTAAATGGGTCAAATACTAATAGGAATTAAAATTACCTAAGAAAGAGAGAAATGGGGCGCCTGGGTGGCTCAGTCGTTAAGCGTCTGCCTTCAGCTCAGATCACGATCCCAGGGTCCTGGGATCGAGCCCCGCATCGGGCTCCCTGCTCAGCCAGGAGCCTGCTTCTCCCTCTCCCACTCCCCCTGTTTGTGTTCCCTCTCTAGCTGTCTCTCTCTCTCTGTGTCAAATAAATAAATAAAATCTTTAAAAAAAAAAAAAGAGAGGGCGCCTGGGTGGCTCAGTTGGTTAAGCGACTGCCTTCGGCTCAGGTCATGATCCTGGAGTCCCGGGATCGAGTCCCGCATCGGGCTCCCTGCTCGGCAGGGAGTCTGCTTCTCCCTCTGACCCTCTCATGCTCTCTCTGTCTCATTCTCTCTCTCAAATAAATAAATAAAATCTTTAAAAAAAAAAAAAAAAAAAAGAGAGAAATGAAGTTTTGTTTTTTTTTTTTTACGAAAGCAGGTATAACTGCGACGTAATTGTAATATTTTACAATCATATAGCCTATGGCAAAAGGCCTAAACATGGCTGGAAGCAACAGACAAAATTACACAGTAACACACATATTCAATAATGAGAATTTTAAAAATTAAAGTTATTGTGAGGATTTTTCCCTTCAGGTGGCCAATGAGAGAGTGCTAGAAAGGAAGGAACGAAGGAAGGAAGGAAGGACCTACAATTAACTTTTTTTTGTTGTTTATTTAATGTTTGCTTGACAAGGTGTTTTGAATGATTTGCAGCTGTGTCTTCAAGAACTTCAGACACCTCTGGAAAGTATCTAATAATAATTTAGTTTAAGACTGTTTTTTTATGAAATATGACATAAGTGAAGCCCAAGGAACCAACTGATTTTCCAAAGATGTTTGTTGAAGGGATGTGAAAGGCAAAGAGACATTTAGCCGGGTGAAGAGATTTGGGGGTAATTTTTAAAATGACTTTCAAAATAATGTGGGTTTTTGTGTTTTCATTATCAGAGAAAAGAATAACACACATACCCAGTTTAAATATAAGTTGTTATATGCACACCGCTGAGATATTTGGAGTTAAATTGAGAAAAGCAGTTTTTCCGATTAAGATAATATACTTATTTCACTACCATTAATTCCATTCCGTGCAGAGAATAGTATGAAGCCAATGTTTTGGGTTTTGTTTTGTAATGTTTCTGTGGCAAGTTTCCTTCCATATAGAGTAAAATAGAAACACTGTCAAAATTTATCAGTGGTCAACAGGCAATTTCATACTTCAAAAATAATTTTTAGCTAAAAAAAAAAAACCACCAAAAAACACCTAGATTACATTTTCCGCCATTGAATACACCCATTTATCCTTCCTTTTTTTTTTTTTTCTTTGAGCCTCAGTGTTGTGCTGAATTTTGGACATGGAATATAACCACAATTTTTTTAAAAATTGTGTTAAATGAAGGAACTATTACAAAGCACTTTTTTCCTCATTGTAAAAGGCAAAGAAAAACAGTCAACAAATGGTATGGTTTTTATAAAGAATGCTAACATAAAGACACAGTTCCACCAATCTTTATTTTATGATGAATTTTGTTTGATTTTTCCATTTAAATTATAATTAGAGGTAGAGTTATAAAGGTGAAGACTTTGTCACCTTAGAAAATAGGGCATTTTGTCACTCAGATTTCAGTATGCAAGATTAATAGCCTCTACTTTGGTTCCTTATAAGCTTTTTCTCCAATGCAATAACAAAGGCATTTATTTAATATACATATTCATACTTGTAAATACAACACTCCTCTTCCTTTAAAGATTACACAGAATTTCAAAACTTGGTTTGGTCATGGATCTTACTTATTATAAGTAAAAGGAAAAAGGAAAAATTTGCACTTAATTCAAAGCAAATATATAAACATTTAACATTAAATTATCTGTGTCACTTTTTCCAAGAAATTTAAAGGGAAAGTGTGGAGTAAATAAGCATAGTGGATAAACATGGTAGAAATGAAAAAAAAAAAAAAAAAAAGAATGAGAGATTATTACAGAAATTCAAGTCAGGGTCAAAATTAAGAAAAGGCAAAGGCCTGGTTGAACTTGTAGCGGCAATAGGCCCAGGACAAGTTTCTAAATAGTCTGTATTATGAGGAGTAAAACTTGAAAGAGATTTGTCTTTTCTGGTATTTGATGGTGGCAGAAAGCTTTCCTTCTCCTTGCAGTTTGCTGGTATAGTCACAAAAATAATTTGTTAGCAATTATCACAAGAACTATTTTCTTTCTAAAGAGAGCACAAGACTCCCCACTGCATTTTTACCGGCATACTTTGATTCTTTTTTCAACTGAGCCTTCCTAGGGCTATGAATGTGGCCAGTTCTTGTCCTTCCAGTTCCTCCTCTTCCCACTTCTTTGTCTTTCATAAGTGAGTACTCTCTTCCAACAAGCAAGGATCCCTTCCTGGCATCACAGCGTTTTTTCTAACAGCCTATAATAAGCCATCAAGATTTTCCCTTTGGGGGCGCGTGGGTGGCTCTGTCTGACTCTTGATTTCGGCTCAGGTATGATCTCAGGGTCCTGGGATTGAGCCCCACATTGGACTCCCTGCTCACGGGGAGTCTGCTTGAAGCTTCTCTCCCTCTGCTCTTCCCCACATTCACATATGTGTGCACGCGCTCTCTAATAAATCTTTTAAAAAAAAAAAAGACTTTGTAGCACACATTTTTTTGGACAGGTTGGTCTAAACAACAAAAAACAAATGAATTGTAAGATTGTAATATTTAAATTGTGGGCCAGGTAGGAAAGAGAAATCCTCAGTGAGAAAAGAGGGAGGAGCATTCCCCTAGAGACAATGCAACAAATATTGATCACCTACTTTGTTTGGTAAAGTGCCTTCTTGTAGCTTACAATATAGGTATAAAGAACAGTCATTAAGCAATTAATTTAAAGGAAGTATGATAAACTATGCCACAAAAATACATTGCAGGATGGGTACATATAGTGGGGCATTACCTACTTTAGGAATTAAGGAAGTGACATTTAAATTGACCCCTGGAAAAGGATAGGACAAAGCGAAGAGGAAAGGGAATCAAGTTCCTGTTTGCCAAAATTCAAAGCTAAGACAGGCACCTATATTCTCAGTCAAATGCAGAAGAAAAATTTAATGTTACTCTTTTGACTTTGGGGATGTTAACAAACTTTAAAAAATTAAAACTTCAAATTCAATTTTACTGTAAGTAATGAATGAAACACAATTCTCACTCCATCTTTGGGCCATTGCCCCTTCCTGACTGCCTGCCCTCATTCCCCCATTTTCGTGCTTCAGATTATCTGTCTCAGCATTCCTAAACCTTGCCACTCCTTTCTCAACTCCCATTCCTCTCTTACTATAGTGGGCTATAGTTGCTTAAGTAAAACAAAAGGTTTTTATAAAAATCACCAAGAATTTGCATTACAAATTACACCCAAAGTTACCACAGCATTTTTTATGTCCATACAAATTGTTGTAAACAACAGAAAGAAAAGGCTACTTTTCTGAAAGAATTATATAGTTATAAGCATTTTGTTGGTATGTTTCCCTTAGAGGTAGCCAGATTGAAAGGATAGAAGGTATAAAAGGTTGAGAACTCACAGCTAAATTAGAAGGATGTTAAGTGACTTTTTTCTATGTCAAATTGTAATATGTAAGTCAACAATCAGATCTAATACTAAATCACAATTTCATGATTTTTTAAATTCTAAAATAGCCCAGTTTGCCTTTTTTACATTCCTTCATTGCATTCTGCTTACTGCATTCCCTACTCTATCATGCCAGCATGGTTTACTGCCTACATTTTTTTCTCCCAGATTCATAAATAGTACTGCTGAGCAAATTAGACTTTCCTATTTGTAGTATAAGCCAAGAATTAAAATCAATAAGAACAACTTTGGGCCAAAAGTATGATTCCCCAATGAAAGCACATACTCAAATATTTTCCAAAAATTCTCAGCTTGGAAAACCAAGAAAAATGCAAAGTAATTTATGGGAAGAAGAATCTTTAGTATTTGACATTGAACATTTTAATTAGAAACGCATATGGGCCATATGTTAAAACTATATTTCAATGTCTATCCAAAGAAACCACAGTTATCTACCAGGATATAATTTGAAAAGAGGGATAAATTGTCTTTTCATCTTTTAAAAATTCTTTAGAATCTCTGGAGAGGATATATACAATTCAAGTAGATTTGGGTTAATGTAGTTGGAGTCTTACATCTATATATTATCTCAAGCTTTCATGTTGCAAGTAAGGCACTTCTATTCACATCTCCAAGGGGTTGCTAAAGAATGTATACAACAAGTTTTTCACATGCAAAGCTCTATGGATACATGTAATGATATTTCTCCCTATCGAAGTATCTTAGAAAATTAAGAATCTATGTTAAAATGTTTATATCAATATAATCACACAGTAATCAAAGTGCAAAGGATTCAACTTTTTCATAAGCATCATAGTAAAATTTACTGAATTCAGTAATGTTTTTGAATCTGAATTCTGTCAAACCAACCTTGCATCTATTCGATGACATGCTGGTTACAAGGTGGGTTCTGGCAGTGACTTCAAGGTGAAAGGCTTTGAGATTCTAGTTTATCATCTTTGAGATTATGATGTTATATACAGTTGTTTGCCAAGATTCCTTTCTTCTAACAATATCAACCAATTTATGAACATAAAAGCTTTTTGTCATAACTAAGGGCTCACCATTTGCATCAAAATTATCTAGCATAATTGATAAAAACACCAATTCTTGAACCCCACCCAATCCTACTAAATTGGAGTCTTGAGAAATAGATTTAAAAAAAAAAATCTACGTCTTATATAAACACTCCAGGGAATTCTTCCCTATAGTTCAATAACTACTAATATATAGTGGATTATTCTGATCATTGTAGAGCATCCAATTGTATTACGTTTATTTTTCAAATCTACTTAATAACAAGGAAAAAATCCCTTTTGTTTACAGAGAGATTTATAATTACAACTTGAGTGTTTGTTTGTTTTTTTTTTCTCCATGCCCAGAACTCTTTTCCACTTCATACTGGAAGAGAAATTACAAAGAAGAAATAGGCCATAGATCTTCTTGAAGTCCATCAGAAATATCTGCATTAGCAAATTAGGAACAAATATTATTAGAATAACAAACTCAGGTGAGAAAAATTCTGATCTTTGCATCTAATGTTGAAGTAGTTACTGTCAGAGAAAATAAGCTTTTGTAGTTAGTATAAAACATCTGATCCATCAAATATCCCATTCTGGCACAAACCAGCACAGCGTAAAAATAGTAAGTGGACAGGAAAGAAGAGAGTGGATCACACCCAAGCACAGAACAGAGACTCTTCCATTCATCTTATTTGGTTAAAAGTTTTACCAACATCATAGTGAAATGACAGATCTTCAAATGTATTTTCTATTAACAATAGTTTGCCTTGTATGCATTTTATGACTGGTATATGGATAGAGTTTTAACATCCTAATCTTCGAAATCAGATAATAGTTCCCCCTAGTGTTCCTGTTTTTGCTCTGGACAAACAAGCCTACTTACATGACAAAAAATCTTTAGGACTCATAACTATCATGAAATATTGGAGAACACATAACTCAGGTATCTGGTCATAGTCTTTGATTTCAAACTGCCATAATAAAATAAAAAAATAATAAACACTGAACCCACAAGTAGAGGTTTAGCTCTGCAACAAACATGATAGAATACATTGGTGCATTAACATACTGGGGAGACGGGAGGAGAGCAGTTTGCAAAACCAGACCACATAGGAGCCAAATCTCCATCAGGGGGCTGGTGAGAGAAGCCAGACAGATTTGGTTTAGATGATAGAAGGGTGAGGCCAGGATGTCAAAATGAGCTATGGATGGGACACCAGCTTAACCCTCGCACATAAGCACACACACAGAACACATGTCCAACTACACAGGTATGTGCTAAAATGGAGCCTGTGCACTCTGAGAATCAACGTGTTGAGAGGGCTGTGGTAAGACTTGAGCCTAATGATGTCCGATCATCTTTTCTATGCTCCTCCCACTTTGAAAGACCTGGGTTTTAGAGGGAAAGCTATTTCCTTTCTTTATGGAGAGAGAGGTGCAAGAATATTGAGAACCCAGTGCAGAGATTAATATACTAAAAGGTATTGGTAGTGGTGTGAGCAATAGCTCAAGCCCCCAAAGTGTATACTTTATGAGAAGAAAAAGAACTTCTGAGTAGAGAGTAGTGAGACTTTGTGTCAGAGGACACTTAGGTAACGATGAGGCGCATGAATGCAGGGGCTATATAGCCACTTGCCTCCCTGCATGCCTCTTCCCCAGGACAAGCTCCACAACTGAGCTACCAGAGTGAACCCCCGGCCCTAAAGAGGCCCTCCTCCTGGCACTGACTGCAGAAAGCCTAGCTGCAGCTGCCATATAGTTATAGCCACCTCAATCACGGCACCCCCGCCTGTGCGGCGCCCCCTGGCGGCGCCCACGCACCCACAGCTGCTCAGTTTTGGAAATCTTTGACAGTGAATCCTTCTGCCAGCCTCTTTGCCACAAGGCTATCAAGGAGAGGCCTTCTCCCCTTTCCCTGTCCCCCCACTACTGCACCCTGGCGTCTGGCCAGGCACCGGCATGCTTTGCGAGGGGCTGGTGCCACCAGTATCCGGAAATGCAGGAAGAGCTTTGTGCACTTCTGGCTCCCCAAAGCCTCCACACCCTGCATACAGGTGGGTGTCCCTTCCAATGTCCTGATTGTGAGAAGTGCTGCAGATGAAAGGAATACCTGATCAACCACCTGCAGCTCCACACCAGGAAGTGCCAAGTGCAGCCTCAGCTTCATACTCCAGACAAGTTTCGTCAAGAATCAGCAGAAGCACACTAGGAAGGCAAAAAAGCACACCACCTGCTCCCGTCCCAACCCTCCTGGACCCCAGGCCAAGTCTGACTGAGGAGAGAGCAGTGTGGGGCTCTCTATGTAGAAGGCACTTGGTAGAGCCTTCTGATCCTCAAGGACTTCAAGTGAGGGGCTACCTACCTAGCCCCTGAGACTCAGGCCTATCATCAGAAACTGCCATGAACATAACAGGTCACCCAGAGAACCACGCAGCATCCCTTGCACACATCTCCACACCTCACATCAGGATCAGATGTGCTGGGTCATGTGGTAATGACCAAGGTGTGGTTACTCATGACTCAAGACCTGTACCAGTTGGGCTGAGACCTGAAGATCACCAAGTCAACCCTACTTTGTTTTATACTAATTGCTCATTAAAATGACTGATGTGAAGATAGGGAAAACAAAAAACAAAAAACCCTGTTAGTACTGATCGGCAACCTATGATAATGACAGTGGTTTTGATGGACACAGAGAAATACTTTCAAAATCCCATTTCATGGAAGAATTTGTTGCCCTGGCTGCAGGGACTGCAATCAGCAGACATTCTTCAGTTGTCAGCTCTTTTAGGGATTGTCTCAGCTACAGAGAGCTGCCTTTTCCAAGGTCACATCATTGCCAGAGCTACATCCAATGACTGCTGGAGGCAAGAGTAAAAATACCCAGCCATTTGAACTGCTGAGGCATTAAAATGATGTCAAGATCAAACAAACCTCTGCTTATTGAGGACTTATTTGGTGGTAACATGCAGTAATCAATGATAGCTGCTTTGATGGACACTCTAAAGGGCCACCTGTGTCTTCAGAGCTCCAAGTGGGTAGGGCGGAGCTGTCAGACCTTGGTTATTGCTCATCTTCTTCCTCAGCCCAACCCTTCTTTTACCTACCTTCCCAGAGTGTTAATTCCTAGGACCGTTCCCTAGAAAATATCTGCACATTTAACTTCATCTCAGAGTCTGATTCCTACAGACCCAACCTGTGACATTTGATAAGAGTGGTCCAAGAAAGCAGGCAATCAGATGGGTCTCAGAGCTCGATCATTTTGATGCCATCACCAACTGGCACCAAAGACCCATCACCTGTGATAGGTAAGCACAGGATAGTCCCTGGCACAAGGCATTGGTTCAAGCTGTTAAAGATTCACTTGTGAATCGGAACAATATGTCAGTGAAAAGGAGTGCACAATTTGTCAGTTGTTCGAAACATATGGAGAAAATAGTAAAATTAGGGGGCGCCTGGGTGGCTCAGTTGTTAACCGTCTGCCTTCGGCTCAGGTCATGGTCCCAGGGTCCTGGGATCGAGCCCCACATCGGGCTTCCTGCTCTGCGGGAAGCCTGCTTCTCCCTCTCCCGCTCCCCCTGCTTGTGTTCCCTCTCTTGCTGTGTCTCTCTCTGTCAAATAAATAAATAAATAAAATCTTAAAAAAAAAAAAAGAAAATAGTAAAATTAAGAAAAATAAAATTAATTTGGGCTAAACTCAAAGTATGCTTTACAAGAAGATAACAAAAAGCTTGGGACCAATTAACAGACACCTGAAAGCCAGTGGCAGCATCTGAAACCACCCAAACCCCACCCTCAGCCAGTAGAATATATCAAAAACAGTATTGCCGTGGAGGAGGAGGAAAGGGATGGAAATTTGTGTCACCATTAAGGATTTAAAAAATTCCAGAGTGTAGGTCCCTACGCATCTCTAGTTCACCAGTCTATTTCCTACATAAACTAGAAAGATACTGTAGAATTAAAATAGACCATGACAAACTTAACCAAGTAATAGCTCCAATTGCAGCCACCTTGCCAGGTATAGTATATTTTCTAGAGTAGATTATACAGTCTTCTGGACATGGCATATAACCACTGATTTGGTGAATGTATTCTTTGCTATAACACTATCAGTAAATGAGTCTCAACTAAAGCTTCATGATCACATGAAACAGACAAAAGGATACATTTACAGTTTTGCCCCAGGGCTGCATTAACTCCGCAGTGCTGTGTCATAATATAGTCCAAAGAGATCTGAACTACCTGGACAGAGCAGCACAATGACCCACTACTAGGGGCTTTGTTGAGGCACATGTATTACAGAGATGAGGATTCAGGGTCTGCCACATCAGAGTATTTTTAAGGATCCAGGGGTCATGGGCATGCCAGGAAAAATATTTCATCTTGCACTTCTCATTTTAAAATCATCTTTTATCTTCTCATAATACTGAGAATAAAATCCAAATTCCTTCCTCTGACTTAAAAAACGAAACAAAACAAAAAAGCTATAATGGTCTAGAGCCTGCCTTTCCTCTGAATTTCTCTTAAAAACTCCTCCTTGCTTCAGGACACTTGTATTAGTTTTCTACTACAGTGTAACAAGTTATCACAAATTAGCTACTTAAAATAATACCTGTTTATTACCTTACAGATTCAGTAGGTCAGAGGTCTCAGCATGGCATAACTAAGCTCACTGGTCAGGTCTCCACAAAGCTGAAAGCAAGGTGTCAGCTGGGGCTGTGTTCTCATCTGGAGCTTGAGCCCTCCATCAAATTCATTTAATTTGTAGGCAGAGTTTAGGCTCTGTGGTCATGGGCCTGGATTCCCCATCTCTTGCTGGCTGGTACACAGCAGTGCTCTCAGCAGCTCGAAGCCACTCTCAGCTCCTATCCATGCAAATCCTGCATAGACAGTGCATAAATAACATGGCTGCTTGCTTGCTTTTGCTTGCTTGCTTTCAGGTTGATAGGAAAACCTGTGCTTCTTAAAATAATTCTAGATTCTTTTTAAGGGCCCATTTAATTAGGTCAGGCCCATCTAAGGTACTCCCCCTTTCTTAGAGTCAGCTGATTAGGGAGTTCACAGCAGCACCTACTTTAGTGTTTGATTGAATAATTGAGAGAAGGTGTGTGTACACCATGGGGTGAGAATCTTGGGGGACATCTTAGAATTCTGCCTATCACAGTGATCAAGACCAAGGCTTGCCTAAGACTATTCATCTTAAAACTGAAAACATCTCACATTCCAGGAGCCCGCTCACTCCTGAGCAAAACTTATCCTACTAAATTCCTATTGTGTTGACCTTCTTTGGTTCCTCAAAAACATCTAGCCCATTTTTCCTTAAGGATTTAACATTAGTGGTTGTACCTGTAATGTATTTTCTTCTTGTCATTCACATTTCATATTAAATGTCATCTGCAGAGCTTATATTCTCTGGAGAGTAGGCAGCAAATAAAGAAGAGTCGTAATCAATTAGTAATATGTCATATGTTAGAGGATGAGAAATTTTATTGGAAAAAGATGGAACAAGCTAATGGGGATAGTAGTGTTGCAATTCTAAATGGAGTGTCAGGGTGTATCCTTTTGAAAAGGTGACATCTGAGCAAATATTTGAAGGGAGTAAGGGCATTCATTAACCAGGTGGATTTGTGGGTGGTTGTATTCCACACAGAAGGAACAGCTGGTGGATGCCTCATATAATCAACAATATGCGAAGAAGAAAATGCAACACAAGTGGAGTGAGGAAAAGCATACTAGGAGATGAGTTTAGAGATGTAATGGACAACCACATCGTGAAAGTCCTCATAGAGTATTGTTAAGATTTTGGCTACTGAGATGAGAAGACACTGGGAAACTTCGATCAGAAGAGGAACATGACCTGACTCAAATTTTACAAGATTCCCTCTGGCTTCTATGTTGAGAATAGACTGGGGATGGAGGAAAGGAGGAATTAGGGGTCTGAGCATTTATGGTGATTGACTGTAATCTGTTAACAGTGTAAGCAATGAAAAGTGACGAATGCAAATATAGTCACAAATCAACTCATGCAATTATGAAGGATTCCTTTTGTGTGTCAACTAGATTGGCCACAGATTACACATTATTTCTGGGTGTGTCTGCGAGGATGTTTCTGAAAGAGATTAGCATTTGAATTAGTAGATTGCCTTCCCAGTGTGGATGGGCATCATCCAATCTGTTGAGGGCTTGAACAGAACAAAAGATGGAAGAAGGAGTATTTCGCCCCTTCTTGCCTGACTGCTTCAGCTGAGACCTTGATCGCCTGCCCTCAACATCCTGCTTGTCAGGCCTTCATACCTGTGCTGGAATCTATTATCATTGGCTCCCCTGGTTCTCAGGTCTCAAAATAAATTAACCGGCTTTCCTGTGTCTCCAGCCTGCAGACAGCAGATGGTGGGACTTCTCTGTTTCATAATTGCATGAGTCGATTTGTCATAATAAATTTCTCTATACATATAGACAGATAGGGATATAGGTCCTACTGGTTCTGTTCCCCTAGAGAACCCTGACTAATAGACTCAGCCAAAGTGTTATGTAAAGGTCAAAGCCTTGCTAGGGAAAACGTGGGATCTTGCAACGTGAGATGGGGAAGTTTGGATGTATGCACCTGGGGATTTTGGCTCTGCAGACCCTTCAAACCCCCCTAGGTTTACAGAGGTGGCCCACCCTTCTCTTGTTAAGAGCTAGCATTTCTACCACGCTGAATGATGTCACAGGTCACCCTCCCACACCTCCATCCACTGCCATGTAACAGATGAACCCCTCAGGAGCTTCTCCTAATACCTTCTCCGGCTTCCTCCAGTGCTACATCCCTTCCTAACCTGTCTGGAGAGGGGCTGGGCCTCCTAAGTGATGAAACAGACTGTATAACCAAAGAGTTGTAAGAATTTGTTAGTTTGTACAAGCAGGAGCCAAGAAAACACTCCTAGGTTTGGAATTTGAGGATGGCTACTTAAGGGGGCTAGAATGTGAGACTGGACAAAAATGAATTCACTTGGGTTCACTGTTCCGGGGACACAGAGTTTAACACCCTGGAAAGGACCCCAGGGGTTGGAGCAAACTCCCTACTAGGGTGCTTTTCAGAGTCTTGGAAAAAACAAGGCCTGTGCTCAGTGAAGTGGAAATGCCTGAGTTATGTAACAGATGGCAGAGAAAGGAATAAAGGGGCTGAGGTCAGTGGATATGCTAGAATGGATATACGTAAAAGGCAAGGAAACCCACCTGACCCATCCGTAGGAGGGATGTGAGGACGTGCCATTCACCAAGGGCCTTAGGCATGCTCTGGTAAGGGGTGCGATGCACCTCATTCCAGTGACAAAGCTCAGGATCCTAAAGAAGTTCACTGGCAGCTCGCCTCTGCAGACTGGGGCTGAAGACAGTCTCAACTGCCACAAAGCTGGGCTCATTAACTTCCATGGGAATGATGCTCCCCACCAACAGAAGCCAGGTGGCACTATTTAATCACCAGAAGCCAGGAGGCTGCACTTATAATAATTGCAAGGCAAGGTCAGTGGAGACACCAAAGGGGTGTTATCCTCAGGGAGTTGTGGAGACGGTTAATAGAGCATAGCATCCCCAGGGACAAAACAGATGAGCTGTCAAGAAGGGTGCTGCTTAGCCTCTATAACCAAAAAAGGCAAAAATGCAGGAGCAGAGGGATGAGGGCAATTGCCCCCCCCCCCCCCCCCCCCCCCGTAAAAAGTAACGAGCTCTTGTTCATTTCCCTGAGGCAGCTTTCAAATCTGGAACCCATTGACTAACTAAGTGGCCTCCTCCCTGGAAGAAAAAGCCTCGCAGCAATTACAGATTGTAATGATTCTCCCAGTCCTTCCCTCAAGGGGAGCTATGACCCAGGTCACTGTACAGTGAAGTAGGAGGAATATGGAAACAGCAGGAGAACTGGGGTCTGAGTAGACATTAAGGTATCATCATGGCATAAAGTAGGAGCTTATTGGAACCCTATAATAAATGGAGTCTTGGCTAAAGTCCAGGTCACAGTGGACACATAGGACTGACCAAATGTTCCTTTCTCCAACACCCAAGTGTAAAATTTGAATTCTTCTACTTTGTGATTAGAATAATTCCCCACATCCTTAGCCTAGAGGGAAGAATACTCATAGTAGGTAAGGCCAAGTGGAAACCTATGAAACTGCCCTCCCCCAACCAAGATAGTAAATAAAAAAGAATATTGCATCTCAGGGATAGAGAAGGGGGTGGGATGGCAGAAATTAACACCACTATTAATGACGTGAAGAATTAAGAGGTGATGGTCCCAATCATAACTGCATTTAATTTGCCAGCCTGGTCCATAGAGAAACTGTATATATCCTTAAGAATGATTTCTGGCTACCACAGGCTTAGCCAAGGAACATCTCTGATTGCTGCTGTTGTGCCAAATACCGCATATTTACAGTCTTCCTCAGAGCTGTGTTAATGCTCTGCCCTCCATCACTAAATAGTACAAAGAGATCTGAACCACCTGAATATCACCAGGGTATCCCACTGATCAGTTACATTGATGACACCATAACCAACTGGGCCGAACAAGCAAGATATGGCTAGTACATTGGAGACCTCGGTAAGACGTATGTGCTTCGTGAATTGAATGTTAAGACCTATGAAGATTCAGAGGTATGCCACTTTAGTGAAATTTAAGAGTGCAATAGTCAGGGCCTGCCCGGAAATCTCCTCCAAAATAAGAGGCAAATTATTGCATCTTACGTCTCCTAGCACAAAGAAGGAAGCAAAGTGCCTAGTAGGCTTCTTCGGATCATGAAATCACATACCTAGGAATACTGCCACAGCCCATATACTAGGTAAAATGGAAAGCTGCCAAATTTGAGCTTGTCCCAGAGTAGTACAAAGCTCTGGAGATGGTCCAGGATACAGTGCAAACAGCCCTGCCTCTTAGGCCAAGCAATTGAGCAGACCCTATCTTGTGGAGGTCCCAGCGGTGGGAAAAGATGCAGTATGGCACCTATAGCAAACAAGAGGATCACAATGCAGGCCCCCGGGAATCTGCAGCAAGGCCATAGGACAGAACTATATACCTTGTGAGAAACAGCTCCAGGCATGCTATTGTTCCTTAGTAGAGATGGATACCTGACACAGGGAAAGCCTGCCCTGACAAATCATGTGGTCCGATGGGCCCAGCAATTCATCATAAAATGGAAATGGTATATCTGAAATTAAGCCCAAGCTCTCAGATTTTGTTATAGGTTAAAAGCCTTAGTTTTTATTTTCTTCCACGTGCAACAAACATTACAAGTGTTTTTTTATTGATAATGATCAGGTCATTATCTTTTAGAAGCTGATGTTAAACACAGTTGTATTAATTAATCTAAGGAACATTTAAAATTATCTCTAATATGTGGGACTTTTTGTAGTATGCATTGTCAAGATAAACTAGACAAATGTTGCTAAGGTATTTGTCAATACTTACAAAATACACAATAGTTATATACAGTTCTCAACATGTTTTATACTGACAGATTTGTACATTTGGTGCTTTGCACAATCTCACAATAGCTCTGTTAAGAGCTAAGTACTTGTTTAAGAGAAATCATTCTCCAAAATTCCAAGATATCCAAAAGTAAAGAAATACTTACATTTTAGTATAGATTACATAATGAAATATTATATAGCCATTTGAAAACATGTTTTTAAAGAAAATTAATGGGGGGGTGCCTGGATGCTCAGTCAGTTGGGCATCTGACTCTTGATGTCCTCTCAGGTCATGATCTCAGGGTCATGGGATCCAGCCCACATCAGGCTCCACACTCAGTGTGGAATCTGTTTGTCCTCTCCCTCTGATCCTCCCCACGCCCTGCTTGCGTGCGTCTCTCTCAAGTAAATAAATAAATAAATAAATAAATAAATAAATAAATTTTTTTTTAAAAAAGAAAATTAAATGGTAATGGTATGAATAATTTTCATGGGACAATATCAAATTAAAATAATCTAAACGTGCAACTTACATAATTATATTTATGTGTTTAAATATCTTTCTTTTCCATATATTCTATAATGAATATTTTATAATATGAAAAACAAATATATATTATGTTAATATGATGAATTATTTTCTCTGAAGTTACTGTGGAATTATTGAAGTTATATCATCTCTTATATTCATATATCATAAAGTTTTATCTACTATCTAGAACCTGATGACAGTAAATGGCATCATAACTTTCTCCACATAGTTTTACCAAGTACCCATTTTGCTCAAGATGTCTTCATTATAATAATGCATAATATATAATAATAACTCTACATATATTTACTCAAACAGAAGCCCTGTGCTGAGAACACACAAAACATTGTGATCGTACTAAGGACAGCACCAAGAATCTATTGCTAAAAGACACGTACTTCCTGCCCAAAAACAAAATAACAAAATGCTATAAATGAAGTCAATCTCTAGAGAATAGGGGCGCTGGGTGGCTCAGTCGTTAAGCATCTATCTGCCTTTAGCTCAGGTCATGATCCCAGGGTCCTGGGATGGAGCCCGCATCTGGCTCCCTGCTCAGTGGGGAGTTTGCTTCTCCCTCTCCCATTCCCCCTGTTTGTGTTTCCTCTCACTGTCTCTCTCTATCTGTCAAATAAATAAATAAATAATCTTAAAAAAAAATCTCTAGAGAATAAAATGTATAAGGATATATATATATATAAGACATATATATATCTTGCAACTCTGCTTAGCATGTTCAATCGTCTAGGTTTTTGTACTAATAATTATAATGCCTATTTTAATATTCTTGTCTATTAATTCTAATATCTGTGTCAGCTGTGCTTTGGTTTCAAATGTTCAATTTTTCTCCTTGGTGTGTTTCATATTTTCCTGCCTTTTTTTCATGCCTGGTAATTTTCACTGGATGTCAGACATTGTAAATTTAACCTTGTTTGGTGCTAGATATATTTT
This sequence comes from Phoca vitulina, assembly GCF_004348235.1. Lineage (NCBI taxonomy): Eukaryota > Metazoa > Chordata > Mammalia > Carnivora > Phocidae > Phoca > Phoca vitulina. The sequence goes on from NW_022589717.1 coordinate 5,800,943, forward strand.
TTTTTATTTCCCTATACATATTCTTGAGTTTTGTTCTGGGACACAGTTAAGCTACTTGGAAACCGTTTGATTCTTCCTGACATTTCTTTTAAGATTTTTTTTAGGTAGGATGAGAGTAGCATTTCTTCTAAAGCTGATCATTTCCATTTACTGAGGTTTGATTTTATCCCTTCTAAAAAAGATATGTTGAAGTTCCAATACCCAGTACCTCAGAATGTGACATCATTGGGAAATACGGTCTTTGCAGATTTAAACAAGTGAAAATGAGGTCACTATTGTAAGTCCTAATATGACTGATACCATTATAAAAAGGGGAAGTTTGGATTCAGACACCACAGGAATAAGATGGCCATGCTAAAGTACTGGCAGGGATTGGAGTTATGCTGCCCTGAGTCAAGGAGCACCCGGGGCCAACAGAAGTTAGGGAAGTGATATGGCACAGAGTCTCCCTCACAACCCTCAGAAGGAACCAACTCTACCAACTCCTTGATTTCAGACTTCTAACTTCCAGATCTGTAAGACAATACATTTCTCTTATTTAAACCATGCAGTCTGTGGAATTTTGTTGCTACAGCCCTAGGAAATTACTGTATGACAGAACACTTTCTGAGCACTCTACTCCATGTGAACAATGAAGTTTTCCTGTTTGATTGTGATAATAGGCACTATTCTCTTTTTTTTTTTTTTAACTATAGAAAACGAATTGAGGATTGCTGGTAGGGAGGTGGGTGAGGGATGAGCTAAACGGGTGACGGGAATTAAGGAGGGCATTTGTTGTGATGAGCACTGGGTGTTTTATGTAAGTGATGAATCACTAAACTTTACTCCTGAAACCAATATTACACTCTATGTTAACTAATTTGAATTTAAATAAAGACTTGAAACAGACAAAAAAATAGGCACTGTTTTTAGTTCCCCATGAGGGCTGGCTATTGTTATTTCAAATCCTTTGAGGTGGTTCTATAGCCTTGAGTGGTTTCCTCTCTTGCATACACAGATTTGTACTCTGCTGAATCCTTGAGTGTATCCTCTTTAGTCCTCCAGAGTTTTCTCTGTCCAGTTTTGCTCTCTTCTGTACTCTGCCCTGCTAGTTGTAATGAGCTTGTTCTCCCCCCTAACTCTCAGCTCTCTCTCCTGAACCAATGGAATCCACTGTGCCCCACCTGCTTTCCCTGTGTATTGCAACCTAGAAACTCTCTCAAGACTGTAAACTTAACATGAGCAATTATAGGGCTTACCACATTATCTCTCAGGGATTACTGACCTTCATTACCTCATGTCCAATGTCTTGAAAACCATTGTTTCATATATTTTGTCTAGTTTTTTTCTTTGTTTCAGAGTTATGGGTAAAACCACTCTCTGTTACTCTATCTTGAGCACAGTGCAAGTCTATGCTCATATAGGCATTATTTGTTTTTATTGCTGGCATATTTGTATACATTTCTCCTCAATATCCAGAATGAAACTTTAAGACTATACTTTAGGACATACGACTGCTGTACTTTGAGAGACTCTTTGAATAAAATCCAAAATCTATAGTATATAAGCTCTCTTCCTTGGTCTGCTTCATGCCTATTTATTTGACCTCATCCCCACTTCAGCTGCGATGCATCACCTATTGACCTTCCCTGATTTCCTCACAGGCGTTAAGTTTATCCTCAGAGTGTTTACACTTGCTGTTCTCTGGGCCTGGAAGGCATTTCCCAGAGATGTTCTCAGAGTTGCCTGTCTTTCATCATTCAGGTCTCAGCCCAAATATCTCTTCCTCAGAAAGTATTTCCTAAGCCTATCTAACCTAGCATACCTATCTATTGGCTCTGGTACCCTGTTTTATTTTATTTATACCACTTTTCCTTATCTGAAGCAAGTTAGCTAGCTTCCCATATTCTCTCAGAAAATAAATTTCAGGAGAAATGTGAATTCTACTTTCTTGTTCAAAGCTACATCTTCAGGGTACAGATCAGTGTCTATGGAATAGTAAGTAGTGCTCATTAAATGCTTTTGAGCACTGGATAAATTGCTTTCAGAAAAGAATGTAGACAGCTAAATATATATAAGTAGCATTTTATATTGCACACCCTCACACAAAAATAATATATTACTATAAAATCATATGTTTGTTATCTGTTCATGTTACAGTAGAAAGGAAATATGGTAACATTATTCCATAGGGATTAAAAATAGTGTTTTCTTTTGCACTACCTAAAAATATATCTCTGGCATTGAAGAGTAGAATAATCAGAAACTTCATATTTATATTAGAGTAAGTATTATTCCTCATCATCTCTCATTTCCATAACTATAACATCTATTATTTCTCTGTGGACAGACATCTTCAAATGCAACACCTGAGAAGGAAACGTAGCTATATTCTTTTATTGATTTAAAAACGGTAATGATTGGAAAACTCTAAGCCAAATATTTAGTAAATGAAATTCTTAGTATTACATGAAAGAGCTGAAGCTACAGCATATCAGTTCTAGAAAAATATTATTCTTATCTTGTGGGAAATAAGGGAAATGTGAAACAAGACAATAGAAAGAGATGTATATGTAAATGTGTGCTTTTAGTTGGAGATTTGAGTTGAAAAGTCTCTCCTAATATAGAATAATGGCTTTTATATTGGGAGTGGGGAGCACTATTATATCCTTTTATGCAAATCAGTTTCTATAATGCAAACAGGCATCAACTGAATAAGCCTTCTTTCAACTCTTATTAAAAAGCAACATTAATGGGGTCATAAAAAAGTAACTTCAGACACTATAGGCTGAAAAAAGAATTCCATTACAACCAGCCAGGGTCATCTTTGTCCTTCAGTTTTGCTAAGCAACAACCCTGACTTTCATGTATGGTGCATAATTTTCTATACGTTGAATATTGCATGTTTCACATGTAGTAAAAATTATATGTACGTTCACTGACAATTTCATTGTATGTATTCACATTTGATTATTTTCTCAAAGGGACCCTTCACTTTGCCAGAGGAGGAAAATGGTGTAGATGAAAATATTTCTTGACATAGATAGATAATGATGTTCACACTTAACAAACGTTGCAACTGGAGTTTCAGAGAGGGGGAACCCACATATAAACTTATTAAATGCATGAACAACCTAGTTTTTTGAGGGAGGGGTTCACTGCTGTGGGCAAGTATTTCTTTTTTTTTTTTTTTTAAGATTTTATTTATTTTTTTGACAGAGAGAGACACAGCAAGAGAGGGAACACAAGCAGGGGCAGAGGGAGAGGGACAAGCAGGCTTCCTGCTGTGCAGGGAGCCTGATGCGGAGCTTGATCCAGGAATCTGGGATCATGACCTGAGCTGAAGGCAGACGCTTAATGACTGAGCCACCAGGCGCCCCATGGGCAAGTATTTCTAAATATTGAACTTCAGGCTTATACCTACTTATATAAGCAAGGCTGGGAAACCACTGTCTTCCCTAGTTAACTGATTAGGACAAATAAGAATATTTTCTCTCTGGGTAAGCCCACTCCCAAGAAGGAAGAAGAGGAACGGGCTATCCTACATAAGGATCTGAGATGGTGAACAGCTCAAGTGGTGAGGACAAAACCTTCTCCACCTAGGGACAAAGGCATATTCCATCTCTGACTCCTACACATCCTATGATATTTTCTTCATTGTCATGGTCAAAAATGGTTTACCAACACTGTATCTTTATTCTAAGCTATTGGAATGAGAAATGGTAGACAAACAAGTTCCTTTTAACGGTATAATCCAGAATTTACATACATCATTTTGTTAACATTTCTTTTCATTACAGCTTAAGTGCATGGCCACAAATAGCTCCATAAAGGAGGCTTAGTGGTTGTGATAATGTGAAACAGGTATTTGGTCTTTTTCCATTGTTCCGGGCACAGAGCTCCTAAAACCCTTGGAATTTCCTTAGTGTTGAGAGCAAGAAAGGTGTCTTTTGTTATGTTAATGAGGTGAATTTTGGACCCTCTCTAAGGATGGGGCTGGTTGCCAGGAGAACCAACAATGTGATTAGAAGGTTGGAACTTTCAATCCCACCCCCTTGACCTCTGGGGAGGGGAGAGGGGCTAGAGGTTGAATGGGTTTCCAGTGGCCAATTATTTAATCAATCATGCCTGTGTAATGAAGTCTCCATTCACACAACAACTGTCATTCACACATTTTAGGGGTTAACACAATAAAAATTTGTCATTCACACATAGACTCTCCATAGTAGCTCTCTGCTATGAGTAACTATGATCCAAGATGTTTTGCCTCTATCATAGTGGCTTTGCCATTTCAATATGAAATTAACACTTTTGTTACAGTAGAGGAAGGAAGAGAGGAACCTAAGAACTCTACGGGGGGTTATACTGCCTTATCCAAGAAGTGCTTTATACCACGTTTGTTCATATTTCAACGGCCTAAAATTGTCACACTGCCCACCTAACTATAAAGGGACTGGAAAGTATAGTCTTCACTTATATCCAAAAAGGAAAAGGAAACTAAATATTGATGATGACTAGTAGTGTCTACCGTAAGAGTAAATCATAATAACTTAAACACACTGAAGCAAATTTTGAAATTAGGATTTTACAGTCTTCATAAAGGAAGCTTTACTCTGCATTACCAAAGAAATGAAGTGCATTTAATTAAAAACAGAGTGTTTATGCACTCCAGGTAATTTTCAGAGATTATAATTTCATCTGTTTTGTTGATAAAAACTACAATTATGGAGAATAGAAGTCCATACATTTTTCTAGAAATACAAATTTTATACTTTTATGAGAATAAACCATCCAAGAAAAACATATATGGACAACACTGTTTGAAATCTTTATAGATTCATTTTATTGTGTTTTATATCAACATTATTCTATGGACCTACATTGAGTCGTATCAGAAGAAAGCATCATATAAACTCCCTCACTAGAATACCTACTTTAGGGATGTTAAAAAGACCTGTTCTCTCACATGAGAGTTTCCTCTTTATCATAATACATGAGAGAAATTGACTCCAGATCTTAGAAACAGAAAAACAAAACAAAAACAGATCTTCCAAACAACCAATTTGTTTATTCTTTTGAGTGATGTTAAAATGATTGTACGTTGTTCTTTGTCTTGATCTCATCCTTGTGCCATGATGTTACATTCTCACTTCTGTCAGCTATATGGGCCATGTGGTTGAATTTTTGTTCATTGATATATTTTTGGCTGTATTATTTTCCAGACCATATTGTCTTTCCATGTGACTCTAATAATTTTTTTATCTTTTAGAATTTTACATTTTTATAATTCTCTGAAATGGTGGAAGATGGTAAATAGATAATCAAATTACTCCTATATTCATTTTTAGGAATAAATATGACTACTAAAAAATTTGACCCTTATAACCTCTAGTAAGCCATTTTTCTCCTTATAGGCTTATTAGGAAAAACTCTCGTGTTTCTCCTCTACTACTCATTCAGAACACTTCTGTGACCAGGTATGTTTGTTTTTCTTGTTTGTTTGATTTGTCTTTTTTCCTCCACTGACCAATTCTAATACCAGCTTGGTGTCCTAAAATTCAATTCAGATCTACACTATGTATAGAGGACACTATCTACCTGGAGTTAGCATCAGATTCTGCAAGTGAAGGGCTTAGTCCCATAAGACTGCCCCCACTTCATACTCCAGTCACAAATCCCAGGTTGTCACCTGTACTTCTGACCAACTGGCTATAAATTATGGTTCCCATGAGCCCCTCCTTGTGTTTGATAACTTGCTAGAAAGGCTCAGAGAATTCAGGAAAACACTTACATTTACTGACTTATTATATAATAAAGGATATGATAAAGGACACAGATGAACAGCCAGATAAAGAGCTACAAAGGGCAAGTTCTGGAAGGGTCCCAAGCATAGGAGCTTATGTCCCCCTGGAGCTGGGATGCACCACCCTCCCAGCATGTGAATTTATTCACCAACCCAGACTCTCCAAACACCATACATTTAGGATTTTAAGGAGGCTTTATCATGTCATGTCAACATGATTGACTCATGATTGACTCATTTTCCCGGCCCTCTGGGCTGGGGGGAGGGGGTGTGGAAGCGGGGTAAGTGGGGAGGGCTGAAAGTTCCAGGCTTCTAGTCTTGGTCTTTCTAGTGATCAGCCCATATCCAGGAGCCTGCCAAGAGTCACCTCATTACAACAAGATGTTCCTATCACCCAGGAAATTGAAAGGGATTTAGGAGCTCTGTGTCAGACACTCCTATCCCTCAGGAAATTACAATGGTTTTGGAGCTCTGTGTCAGGAACTAGGGTCAAATACCAAATATTAGCAGGAATTGGGGATATATATTTCCTATTTCAAAATGCTACAAATCAAAATCAAAATGCTGTTTGGTGATTGTAAAATGTGACTAGGAAAGATTGGTATATGATTTAAAATGCTAAATGGCAACAGGTTAAAACAACCTAATACCTTGGTCCTTCAGTTATGGACATAGACCATTGGGAATGGATTTAGTTCTTGGGCTTGATCAGGCTAGCTTCTTCCTGGACAGGTTTAAGAAGGGATGGGGCGTACCAATATTTATATCTGCAATCATTTTCCAAGGTTCTCTTTCTGAATAAACCTCCTCTTTTAGATTTTTTATTTGCTGTATTCCTTCTTTAGATATGTTAAAATTCTTCACTCAGATTACAATCTAGTCATTCTGGTATGGAAATTACTTCAAGTGGTTTAGAGGTTTATGTTTATCTCCACGCTTTTCAAAATGAGTTGACTCTTATGTTTTAACCCAGTGATGATTATCTTTTTGCTTATGTGAGCATTCCATTGATAGGTTTCCCTAAGAAAGTGGTCTAGACTCAAATATCTCTGGAAAATATTGTCAAATTCCTTCCTTATATGACCTTAAACTTTCTTTTTCATATTTCTTATAGAAAGCACAATTGAAAAAATAATCATAAAAGTTTCTTTAAAAATTGTAGTTTAATTTCCAGCTGAGCACTGGAAGGGGAATTTGATAAAAGGTCTTGTTCATTTCCTAAGAAAACCAAACATCATACATGTGTTAGCATATAATTTCAAAGACCTGCTCTCATCATAATACTAAGTATACCCAAAAGGCTTCTCAAAGAACATTATCTTGGAGCTCCTGGGTGGCTCAATCAGTTAAGTGTCCAACTCTTGATTTCAGGTCAGGTTTTGATCTCAGGGCTGTGGGATCGAGCCCTGCCTCGGGCTCAGAGCTTAGTGCAGAGTCTGCTCATCCTCCCTCTGCTCCCCGCCCCCATTGTACCCCTCGCCTCTCTCAAATAAAAAAAAAAAACTTTAAAAAATTATTATCAAAGAACACTATCTTTTCTCTAACAAAATCTTTTTTTTTGGCAATCATTTATTTATTATCTCTATGCAAATAGCTTCAAAATCTTAGTCTCAACTCTTGACCTTTTCGGTTGCTTACAAACATCTCTTACATGATGTCAGGTCTCATTTCCTCTAGTTCCTGTGTATTGTCATAGCTTTATTCTTTACCTTTCTTGTAGGGCACATCACTTTCAACTTTGTGTTTGTGTCATTTCATCCAATAGAATGAAACTTCCAGTATCTGCAGGCAACTTTAGGGATGGGAATTTCCTGTTCAAGTTTACTAAGCAATTCCTGACTGGAAAAAAAAAAAAAAAAAAAAAAGGCAGGGGTTGGGGAATGGATGATATTTTCCACTTTTTTTTTAACCAAAAAAAATGTATAACTCATATATCATGCAAAACTTTCAACCAGTTTCCAGAAATGGAACTAAAACACTATGAGGTAGCTCTGCATTAGAATGGTAAATACTTAAAACATTTCTTCTGGAACATCAGTTAAGACAGCTTCATATAGAGTAATGACCTCTCTCAGTACTAGCTACATCTGAGATGCACATTCCCATTTTTGACATTGGACAGGCTTCTCAAAATGTCTACACATAACTCTAATAGACTATCAGGTGAATTTACAAGGTAATTCTAGAATTTTTTCTTACACATAATTTTCTTAAAAACATAGGGGCACCTGGGTGGTTCAGTCGATTAGGCATAGGACTCTTTTTTTTTTTTTTTTAAAGATTTTATTTATTTATCTGAGAGAGAGAATGGGAGACAGAGAGCATGAGAGGGGGAGGGTCAGAGGGAGAAGCAGACTCCCCGCTGAGCAGGGAGCCCGATGTGGGACTCGATCCCAGGACTCCAGAATCATGACCTGAGCCAAAGGCAGTTGCTTAACCAACTGAGCCACCCAGGCGCCCTAGGCATAGGACTCTTGATGTCAGCTCAGGTCACGATTTCAGGATAATGAGACTGAGCCCCGCATCTAGCTCCACACTCAGCGGGGAGTCTGCTTGAGATTCTCTCCCTCTCCCTCTGCCCCTGCCCCTGCTCACTCACTCACTCTCTAAAGTAAATAAATAAATATTTTTAAAAATGTGTATCATTTGGAAATGAATATATATTTTTCTCTATAAACATCACCCAAGACATTGTATTGAGAGGTATACAGATTCTGTAAAGTTTTGGTATTAAAAATAAAGAGGTATGTCAGGAAAAGTTTAAACAGGGAGACTTTCTATTAAGATTCTTTCACTCAGAGTTAATAGAAACTAACTTGAGTTAATGTAATTAGGAAAATTATTAAAAGGATATTTAGTAACCTCACAGAATCCAAAGATAAGCCCATCTACTAAGCTTCAGAAAGGGTGAGAATAAGAGTCATTTTAGAGATCTTGGCTGTAGAATTTCCCATATATTCTTTTCGTAGCCACAAATCAGAACCCAGATATTGCTCTGCAAATCAAAACACCAAAACATGGGCGAAAGCCTCTAATTGGCTCTGCTTGATTCAGGTGTTCTGCTGCTAGGCAAATCAACTTGGGCTGGCAAAAGTCACCAGCACAAAGCTGACTGCTTATGGACCACCCATATGGGTCAGGTAGGTAGTTCTTATATTCAGGAGGTTTAGCCTAACACTGCCAAAGCTTTTCCCTATTGCTTGTATCTGATTCATTTATAAATGAATGAGGGTGGGGGATGGAACTTATTTTCCACTACTGAAACTAGCCTAAGTACATTTATGCAGTAGACATATGCTGAATTCATATTATTTCCTTGGCTACCACATTTTTTTCCTAAAGACCTGTAATATATCACACAATCATTTCTCAAAGCACAAAACTTGGAACCATTTATTATGATGTTTTCATTTCAGAAAATTCTTAAGTTCAATTTAAATTAATCCAATGCATTTTGATGACAATGTTATTTAAAAAAAGTGTTGAGTTTATTTTTCAAGTGAAAAATAAGTTGAAGTCGCTGGAGTAAGCTTCTTATGGAATTATTAAAATAATGCTATCTGAGTGACAGGCAGTGAAATTTAGCTGAACTGTTATGAAAAGAGTTTGTTCTTTGTCTTGTTTTGTTGTGTTTTGTTTATTAAAAGATTATAATTATTCCCATTCAGTTCTCTTTGTCTGCTTCTTTAAGGAATTTCCTAAGTTGTATGAAATATGGATGAGATTTATAACATCTGACTTAAAATATACAAATATCTTGGGACGTTCTAAAGTAGCTTTCTTTGGCTTTCATCGTTTTGAAAATCTGAATTTGTTCAAAGATATACTTATTTTTTTCTAAAAACTGATGTGCTGAAGCATAGTTAGAATTAAATATAAAGTATTACCTGGTTGGAAAACCTTTATTATAATATTTGCTAAAGAATCTACAAATTTATATATCTAGTTTCATGAATATCAACTACAATATTATTAGCAAAGGTAAATTTGAAACTTTATTCTTGCCTTCCCTGTCTGTCTTCCTCAAACCACAACACTCTATATTTCCAAAGTGAAATGGTTTGATTTGAATTGCAAATCTTATCACATATATAGTTTTATTCTTTTCTATCTGGATGAGTGACAGTGGTATATAAGAGTTAACAAACCTTATCCAGTTTTAAATACATTTCTGGTATTGAAAGCTAACAGAGCTGAAAGTTGAATGGGAGAAAGCTCAGCTCCTGTATTCATTCTTTTATTTGTGTTCTGAAAGGGCCTTATGGAGGAAACCTGATAGAAATGTCATGGCATTACTAAATAGATCGAAGTCCAAGGTGGGAAAATAAAAGGTTGGCTTTGCTGCTTCTTTTGTCATTTTATAAGGAATGGATAGTGCTTTCAAAATGAGGGCCTGAGGCTATGCATGTCCTTTAATTTCTCAGACCCTGAGAAGAAGCGAATCCATCCCTCAATGGTCTACTGAAAGAAACCTTTAAAGAAACTCCATGTCCCAAGAACACACATCTCTTGTAAAGATGACAACAAAATGGGGGGAAAATCTAAATGAAGGAGGCATATATCCTTGCACACAGGGATAGCCAACACCCACTTGAGAGCTGATCTGGGAGGATTATCAGCATGACTGCATAGGAATTTATTTTCTGTGATTTGTTGTGCTTCATTTCCCTGGAACATGGGGTTCATCTTTAAATTGTGTGTGAAGTAGAGTGATAATTTGGGCGTCACGGGAGCTTACAGCTAGCTACATTGTTAACATATGATAGTCAAACAAGTAAAAATACTATACTCTGAGAAATTCCAAGAAAACTTAGCAATTTGTTTCTCATTTGAAACCCACAAAGTATTGTGGAAAAGTAGGGTCTTTGGAGTGATGATTCTTGAGTTTATATACTCACTTTATTTCTTTCTGCCTTTAGGTAGATTAGTTAACTTTTGGGCCCCTGTTTCTGCCCTTCTTAAATGAGGATGGTAATGTAAACTATATGAAGCTTTCTGAAGAATTAATTGAAATAACATAAGTAAAATCATCAGTACAAATTAAACTTACAGTAGGGATTAATTTCCTTCCCCCCACTGAAATTTATTTGGCTCTAACGTGGATGGTTGTGTTTACTTCTTTTTAACCAATGACAACAATTATAGAAGAATTTCAAGAATGATATAGAATTTCTGCCATTTAGAAATTTAAAAATGATTAATCATTTCTTTTTACAGAGTATAATTGTTAGTGATTAAGTAAAAATAAAGATCTAGAGGTCAACCTTAGGCAGAATAAATGCATGCTGCACCTCTTCTTTAATCAGTGAAGCTTTAAGGGGCAGAATATGCTTAATACATATTTGTCCTACAGTATAATAATATCTGAAAATACAGCAAATTTTTGCCTACTAGTGTAGTACTGTCTTTTATAAGGAAATGATAAACTATTTTAGATTCAGAAAGCAGAACAGCTATAGCTTTAACCTGAAGTTAAGTCAGAAAATAAGGTAAATTATATACCTGTTAGCTCTATAGTTTAAAATGAGATAATACCTATAAACAAGTAACTATATGTCCCTGTTTTCCTGGGACAGTCCTGAGTTACCTTTGAAATGCCAACTGTATTATTAATAGGGCTTGCTCCACTTTTAAAGGAGCATTGTTAATATAATTATTAGAAGAAAACACATTTTTTAATAAACTTATTTTGGGAAAATCTTTCTAATTATGACTCAAAACCCAGATGCCATAAGAGAAAATATTGGTAAACTCAATTATATTGAAAAAGAAAAGCTATCATATGGAAAAATACCATGAACAAAGTCAAAAGAAAACTGAAAAACAGAAAAAAATATTTGTAACATATATCACAGATAAAGGACTAATATATAACGGACTCTTAAAAACTGGAATATAAAAAGGCCAAATCCTCAATTTATGAGGACAAAGTAATGTTCAATAAAACTAGTCAGACTCATCAAGAAAAAAGAGGACTCCAATAAATAACATCAGACATGAAAAAGGAGTAGTTACAATTGACACCACAGAAATACAAGGGATCAAAAGAGAGGACTACTACTATGCCAACAAATTGGAAAACAGAAGAAATGGATAAATTGCTAGAAAAATAAGACCTTCTAAGACTGAATCACAAAGAAATAGAAAATCTGAAGAGACTGATCATAAGTAATGAAATTGAATTGGTAATTTAAAAACTTCCCAAAAAACAATCCAGAACCAGACAGCTTAATAGGTGAATTTTACAAAACATTTAAAGAAGAGTTGGTACCTATCCTTCTCAAATCATTTCAAAATATTGAGGAAGAAGGGACACTTCCAAACTCATCTTACAAGGCCAACATTACCCTAATACCAAAACCAGACAAAGACACCAAACAAAACAAAAAACAACAAAACAACAACAAAAAAAGGCCAACATCCCTGATGAACATAGATGCAAAAATCCTCAATAAAATATTATCAAATCAAATTCAGAAATACAGTAAGAGAATCATACATCATAATCACATGGGATTTATTCCAGGGATGCAAGGATGATGGTTCAACATCCATAAATCAATCAATGTACATTAACAGTACAAAGGATAAAAATAATACAATTATTTCAATAGATTAAGAAAGGGCATTTAACAAAATTGAACATGCATGTATGATAAAAATTCTCAACAAAGTGGATATAGAAGGAACATATCTCAACATAATAAAGGCCATATGTGACAAACCCACAGCTTGCATTATACTCAAAGGTAAAAAACTGAAAGCTTTTCCTCTAAGATTAGAACAAAACAAAGATGTGCATCCTTGCCACTTTTATTCAACATAGTATTGGAATTCCTAGCCACAGCAATTAGAAAAGAAAAAGAAATAAAAGGCATCCAAATCAGAAAAAAAGAAATAAAACTATCACTACTTACAGATGACATGATAATATATATAAAATCATAAAATCTCCACCGAAAACTATTTAATAAATAAGAGCACCTGGGTGGCTCAGTCATTAAGTGTCTGCCTTCAGCTCAGGTCATGATCCCAGGGTCCTGGGATCCAGCCCTGCATCGGGCCCCCTGCTCCACAGGAAGCCTGCTTCTCCCTCTCCCCCTGCTTGTGTTCCCTCTCTTGCTGTGTCTCTCTCTTTCAAATAGGTAAATAAAATCTTAAAAAAAAAAAAACAACTAATAAATAAACTCAGTAAAGTTGCAGGATACAAAATTAACATACAGAAATTCGTTGCATTTCTATACACTAATAAAGAACTATCAGAAAGAGAAATCAAGGAAACAATCCCATTTACAGTAGCATCAAAAGAATAAAATAGGACTATAACAAAAGAGATGAAAGACCCATACACTAAAAACTATAAGACATTAATGAAAGAAATTGAAGACAACACAAAAACTGTAAAGCTATACCATGCTCATGGAATGGAAGAATTGATATCATTAAAATGTTCATACTCCCCAAAGTAATCTACAGATTAAATCCACCTTCCATCAAAATATCAATGGCATTTTCCACAGAACTACAACACAGAATCATAAAATTTGTATGGAACCACACACACACACAACAAACAAACAAAACAAAACAAAACAAAACAAAACAAAACAAGAAACCTAAATAGCTAAAGCAATCTTGAGAAAGAGCAAAGTTGGAACTATTGTCTCCCTGACTTCAAACTATACTATAAAGCCATAATAACCAAAACAGTATGTTATAAGCCTGAAAACAGACACATAGAGAATAGAGAGCCCAGAAATAAACCCAAATGTATATGGTCAATTACTCTATGACAAAGGAGATAAGAATATACAATAGGGAAAAGACAGTCTCTTCAATAAATGGTGCTGGAAAAACTGGACAGCTACATGTAAAAGAATGAAACTAGGCCACTATCTTATACCATATATAAAAATAAATTCAAAATGTATTAAAGAGTTGAATGTAAGACTAAAGCCATAAAACTCCCAGAAGAAAACACAGGCAGTAAATTCTTTGACATCAGTCTTAACAATATTTTTTTTTCAACCAGTCTCCTCAGGCAAGAGCAACAAAAGCTAAAATAAATAAAAGGGATTATATCAAACTAAATAACACATGAAGGAAATCATCAATGAAACAAAAAGATAACCTACTGAATGGAAGAAGATATTTGCAAATCATGCATCTGATAAGTGTTTAAAATCTAAAATATATAAAAAACTTACACAAATTAATATAAAAAACAATTAAAAAATTTGCAGAGGACTTAAATAGACACTTTTCCAAAGAAGACCTATGGATGGCCAACAGACACATGAAAAGATGTTCAACATCACTAATCACCAGGGAAATGCAAATCAAAAACACAACCTCACACCTGTAAGAATGGTTATTATCAAAAACAAGAAATAACAAGTGTTGGTGAGAATGTGGAGAAGGGGACCCTCAAACATTGTTGATGGGAATGTAAATTGGTGCAGCCACTTGGGAAAACAGTATGGAGGATCCTCAAAAAATTAAAAATAGAATGACCAATTCCACTACGGATATTTATCCAAAGAAAATGAAACACCAATTCAAAGAGATATATGCACCCCTATGTTTACTGCAGAATTGTTTACAATAGCCAAGATATGAAAGCATCACCTACGTATCCATGGATAGATGAATGGATAAAGAAGATGTGATATTACTCAGTCATAAAAAAGAAAGAAATCTTGCCATTTGTGACAGCATGAAGAGATATGGATGGACTTAGAGGGCATTATGCTAAGTGAAATAAGTCAGAGAAGGACAAATACTGTTTTATTTCACTTATATGTGGAATCTAAAACCAAACCAAACCAAAATAGAAACAGACTCCTAGATACAGGAAACAAACTGTTGGTCAGAGAGCAGGCAAAATAGGTGAAGAGAACTAAAAAGTACAAACTTCCAGTTATAAAATACACAGTTCATGAAGACACAATGTGCAACATAGGGAATATAGTAATTACACTGTAATAGTTTTGAATGGTGACGGGGTAACTAGACTTAACATGGGGATCCTTTTGGAATGTACAAAAATATCAAATCACTATGATGTACACCTGAAATGAATATGATATTTTATGTCAATTATACTTCAATAAAAAAGGGCAAATTAATGATCAGGTTATGGAAAAAAATGATATGCAAAACATTTTTAAACATGTTAAAATATGCTCATTTTCACACTTATTAAGAGAAATGCAAGTTAAAACTACCACAGGATACCATTTTTCACCTATGAAGTGCATAAAAATTCAAAAGCCTGTTGCCACACTCTGCTGGCAAAACTGTGGGGAGAGAGACCTTCTCATACATTGCTAGTGAGAGGGCCAAGTGGCACAATCCCACTTCCAGCGTTTAACTGAAGATATGACAACAGATATAAAATATCACCTAACAAACTTATTCACTGAGTTATTATTCATGTAACAAAATATTGAAAACAACCTAACGTAATGTATTTCTATGGAAGCATAAACAAACATGTGTGGAATCTCTATAAACCACTATGGAATGGTTTTTGAGACATACTAGGTGAAAAATATAAAGTGCAAATAATGCTTCATACTTCACTGTTTTGTAAGAAAGAAAAAGAGATCAGAAGGCAATGTATGCACTTGCTATTTTTGTGGAAAGAAGACAATGAAAACTAAATTAGGATAATAAAAAAATCATTACTCAGAGAGAGTGGGAAGTCATATTGATGGGATAGTGCTGGGAGTGAGAATTCACTGAGTTTAACTTTTTATATGGTTTGACTTTTGAACCATATTAGTATTTCACATATTCAAAAATAAAATTATAAAGGATAAAATAGTCACTCCAGTGGCATCTAAACAAAAACAAATAAACCAATCTTCACTTCAAATTAATAACATACATAAGAAATAGAATAAACTCAAGTAACTCTTGGACACGGTCCTCTGACAGAACACACTTAGTGGTAGATAGTCAAAGGATAAAAATAAGCACAAAGGAATTACACATGACCCTGAATAACATGAGGGGTTGGGACACTGGTCCTCTGCACAGTCAAAAATCATGTAACTACTGCCTCCCCCAAACACTTAACTACTAATGGCCTACTGTTAACTGGAAGCCTTACCAATAACATCAACAGTCAATTAACATATACTTTGTAGGTTACATGTATTATATACTATACTCTGACAATAAAGTAAGCTAGAGGAAAGAAAATATTATTAGGAAAATCATTAGGAAGAGAAAATACATTTACAGTACTATAACTATATTGAAAAAAAATCCTGTGTATGAGTGGATCCACACACTTCAAACTGTGTTGTTCAAGGGTCAACTGTATTTAGTTGGTTTATTGTTGTGGTATGGATGTAGTTAAATCTAAAACGTCCTTGTGTGTGATGCAGAATAGAGCACATATGTAAACATATTGATATTCTCAGGAACCAGAAGACTCAGTGTGGAAGAAAGAAGATACAGACAACCAATGTGAAAATGAGGAAGAAAATGTGTGTGTGTCCTAGCTCTTTAGAAAGAGCTGGAAGATCCTGGAAGAGCCTCGAAGCAATGACACAACATTAACAGTATGGACCTCTTGAACGGAGATCTTGATTTTTAAGTACCATTTCCCACTAAAGGGAACTAGGATTCTTTGAATAAAGAGTTTTAAGTAAGACTGTAAGTAAGTCTTAATAATTAATAAGCTATCAGCTTGAGTTTGTACTTAGGTACACAGTTTCAGATGTGTGACCTTGAGTTCATTCCGATCTGCCACAATTTCCTCCATCATCACAATGAGAATCATTGTAAGAGCTAATACTTAAATAGCCTTTACTATCTGCCAGACACCAGGATCATTTTTGTTGTATGGGTTTCTTGTGAGGAAGTTGGTAACATGAAATGCAGAAACTATACATGAAAAATGATATACTTTATTTATAAATTTAAGTATATTATGGACATAATTTAAGGAAAAACATATAAAAATCATGACAGATAACATATTTATTTCCTTACTCTTCAAAGAGATTTTGCAAATTAAGAAAATACTATTAATGCCACAGAAGGAAAATAGCAAAGGAGATGAAAGGAACTTTACATAAAATAAATAAAAATGACTGAAATAAGTAGGGGGAAAGTTTAAACTTACTAAAAAATCAAAGGAATACAATTAAAAATGAGTTATAATGTGTCATTTCCACCTTAACAAATACTAAAACAAAATAATAAAAATTAAAAGCTAGGCAATGTTAGCGAGGGTTCATGCTAACAGGACGTTAAATATTAGGCAGAATTCTAAATTGGTAAAAATTCCCAAGCAATTCATATAGGGACCTCAAAAATGTGTATAACTTTGATTCAGTAATTCCATTTCTTAGAATTTATCCTAAGTAAATTATCATGGTTTGTAGAAAGACACAGTTACAGTGATGTTTTCCCCAGGATTGTTTATATTACCAAAAACTTGTTAGCAACCCAATGTTCCACCATGAAGGCAAAGTCATTACTAAACATCCATGTAGTGAAACACCATGCAACCATTACCAACTACACTAAAGGAAATTACATTCATTGTACATTTTTGTATTTTAAAATATTATATTAATTTTTTAAAATATAATCCAACTTTTAAAATATGTGCTTTATAATAATACAAAAACACTCGAAATATGTATATCACAAAGTCAAAAGTACTTATCTCCAGATCTTAGTTTTAGGATGACTTTTATTTTCTATTTAGGTATGTGCATTTTTAAGCTTTTTATGGTATTCTTTTGTTATTGTAATGGACGTATATAACTTATGACAGGAAGAAAAGAAGATACAAAAATAGATTCAAATTACTACATATGATCTTGGAAACAAGATCAAGTCTTCAGAAAAACAAACCTGAGAGTCTAACATTTCCTCTTCTTAATCCTTATAAAATTAACTTAATCAACTTTAAATTGTATTAGCACATTCTTTCAGAGAGTTGCCTTAATGACAGAAAAGTAGCTGAGTAATCTGAAACCAATTTTCAGGTATTCTAAGGAGAACTCTATTTGAATGTTTTGAGTCACACAAAACTGTTCTTGAAGATTAAAGAAAGAAGTTTGTTGTTGCTGTTTTCTAAATCCTACAATCATAACAGGCCACTAGGCTTGTATCATTAGAATCGAACTTTAATACAAAAATTTTATGAATAAGCAAATGATGAGTTTTAAAATGAGAGACAAATGAGCATAGAAAGTCAGACCACATTACTAGTTTTCTGAAAAATTACTCTAGTGACTGAATTTAGCTCAGTATAATGAAAGTTTATAACTCAGAATAAGAACTTGTTTATTTATTTTTACCTAAATGAATTTGCATTGCTTAATTATGGAACCTATCAAAAGGATTGAAGAATTGGAAAAATAAATATAAACAAACGTATGATAAATAGCAGTGTAACAGGCTTGGCTAGGGGAGATTGTAGAGAGAGCCAAAAGGCTTATGGGAGATCTGGTCTTACTTAGCCTCTTCAGTAATTATATGAATCTAATAATAAATAGAGTATATCTGAAAGTTTCTAAGAATATACAAGTATTTTAGGGGCGCCTGGGTGGCTCAGTCGTTAAGCGTCTGCCTTCGGCTCAGGTCATGATCCCAGGGTCCTGGGATCGAGCCCCGCATCGGGCTCCCTGCTCGGCCGGAAGCCTGCTTCTCCCTCTCCCACTCCCCCTGCTTGTGTTCCCTCTCTCGCTGTGTCTCTCTCTGTCAAATAAATAAATAAAATCTTTAAAAAAAAAAAAAGAATATACAAGTATTTTAAAATATATTTATACATAAAAACATATAATATTTATGTATATTTATATGCATATCTATAAAAGGGTGTGTGTGTGTGTGTGTGTGTGCTGAGATATTAAGGAGAGATTTAAAAGTTTCAACGAAACAAAGTAGTTTTAAAGTAGAAGACTGAAGTTTGAATAAAAGTGCCACATTGCTGGTGGGGAAGCTTTAAAATTTAATCATCCTAAAAAATGATATTATAATTTGCTGTTTGCTTTTTTAAAGATTTTATTTATGAGAGAGTGAGTGAAAGCATGAGAGTGGGGTGAGGGGCAGAGGGATGAGCAGACTCCCCACTGAGCAGGGAGCCCGATGTAGGACTAAATCCCAGGACTCCAGGATCATGACCTGAGCGGAAGGCAGATGCTTAACTGACTGAGCCACCCAGGTGCCTCCACTGAGAAAATACCAAAGTTCATGGTCATTAATTCCAAATCCCTAATATGATTCCTCCACTGAAAAATAGATTAAGGAATTCCAAGCAGGATTTATTATATGTACTAGAATATTAATTCTGAGGGCAGGGTTTTGGTTTTGCTCACTGTTGTACACCAGTTAAATTTGACATTCTATTTCACATATTATTTTACGGCATTAATTTTCTTCCAGATTGTTGTGGTACTCTCTGTTCCTATTACCCTACACCTTATATTTCTTTGTTATTTTTGTTACAAAGCAAAACAGAGTCAAATATAAAAGAAGTAATTTAAATTTCAATGTTTTAATACCTTTTAATCTTAAAATACTCTTAAACTTACATTTAATTACAAGGCCACCTAATATTTTCATGGAGGATTTAATAATTTTTTAAAGATTTATTTTTTGGGGGGGGTGTGGCAGAGGGAGAAGGAGAGAGAGAACCCAAGCAGACTCCCCCATGAGCATGCAGCCTGACTCGAGGCTGATCCCATGACCCTGAGATCATGACCTGAGCCGAAACCAAGGTCGGATGCTCAACCAACTGAGCTACCCAGGCACCCCTTATGGAGGATTTAATAATTTTAATAATGCCTACAGGTTTCAAAATACCTGAATGATCAAAATAATGAGTAGCAGCATTTTGGGCAAGTTCAACATATGACTACTGATGTACCAAACTATACCCAAATAGTGATATTTTTTGACTAAAGAAATTACAGCTAGGGTGGACTTTTACATTATGTTAGGAAAAACAAAAATGCTACAACCTAGAAAACATCTCTCAGTCTGTGAGAAAATGATGAACTTCATCATCAAGAGTTATGATGTCACAAGAATGTGAATCATAGCATCCATATGTGGAAATACTTCTAGTTCTGGGCACTCCACTCACTCCTGGTACCATCCCTAATCCTTCCAACAGTGCTGAGGACTGGGTACAATTAATCCCATTTTTTAAAGATGTTATTTGTTTAAGTAATCTGCACCCAACATGAGGCTCGAACTCACAACCCCAAGATCAAGAGTCACATGTTCCACTGACTGAGCCAGCCAGGTGCCCCCAATTAATCCTATTTTGAATATGAGTAACCAAGTAAAGATTGTGTAATTCACTCAAGTATGAAGTGATAAGAGGAATCAAATTTGGACATGTTTAATTCCAAATCCCATATCTTTCTCACTCTTTATCTCTCTAGTGAAATAAAGAACATTAGATGAACACTATCTATAGTGGTACTTACGAGTTTCTGCAAAATGTACAATAATAAAAATAGTAACTAAAAATAAATTAAGGGAAGCTTATAATTTCAGTCACATGAAGTTCTGCTGTATGCACTTTGATTCAGTTTAGGATAGTGTTCAGTAATATTCTAGAAAGATAAACTAGACATCCAGTATCTTGTAGAGAGATTACATATTTTGATTTAGGAACTTCCTGACTAGAGAAAAATGATTAATCATTTTCAGCTTATTCACATAATCTTTACTTACTTTTAGTAATTAAATGAAAATTTCTTATAAAAAAACAAGTCTTTGTCTAAATAACTCTTTAAGTTTCTCCACATAGGCTTATAGTCTCTAATCTCAACTCCATAATAGTTTATGCAGCCACTGATCAATAATTAGAACTAATAGGGAGTAAAATTATCTTTTTTTTTTTTTTAGAGAGAGGGAGAGCCTGTGGCTAGCAGGGGTGGGAGGGTGAGGGGAGGGGCAGAGGGGGAGGGAGAGAGAGAATCTTAAAGGCTCTACACTAGTGTGGAGCCAGACTTGGGGCTCAATCTCACAACCCTGAGATAATGACCTGAGCTGAAATCAAGAGTCCAACACTTAACCAACTAAGTGACTCAACCACCCTGGTAGTATCTTTTTTTTTTTTTTTCTTGTTATGTTAATCACCATACATTACATCATTAGTTTTAGATGTAGTGTTCCATGATTCATTGTTTGTGCATAACACCCAGTGCTCCATGCAGAAGTGCCCTCCTTAATACCCATCACACCCTGGTAGTATCTTTAAAACATCTCTATACTATTTATTTTATATAAAGGACTTCTTCCACAATAAATAAAAATATTGTTTTATGACATTCATAATTAGTTTCTCCAAATATCGAAGACTAGTTTTTCAAAGCTGTCAAAATGAAGATGTTAATTGTATCCTGAAACATAGTTAAAATTTATGAAATATTTTGTAATATTGTTCTTTCAAAATTCATTAAGCTTCTAGTATCTTATACTTTCCCATAATCTGGACCTGAATTTATTATAATAAAAATATAATTTATTATTAATTAGATCAGAAAAACAAACCAAGTCATCTGGTCTGAGTTTTTCTCTTTAATCTAAATTCTTGTGTCCATTTCAGTAAAATGTTTCTAAATAAAAACTCCAAAGTCTGTCACACTATCATGTGTATACACATACACACATACACACACACACAGAGGAAGCATAATAATTCTTTAAAGAACTAGCTGTTCGTGGAAAGTTTTATTTTAGGTTTTTGATGCATTGTCACCATTTGGCTCTAATTACAAACTCATAATTTAGATTTTGAATTAACCTTAAATATTGAACACACACTATGATTAGTTGGTTTACAATTTCTCAGGCTTAGGAAATTTTGAGTAAAGTCCCGTTCACAACATAAAGGAACAACATCCAAGTGTTGCTTCAGATACACCATAGAAAGAATAGCCTTGTGGTTCTCTATAAACACAGGTGTAGTGCACTGAGGAAGAAGATGCTCCAGAATGTTCTATCAACTTTTGATTAGCCTACAGTAATCAGATGTTGCCTAGATAAAATCTCCAACTTCCTTTACACACGTCCTTGGTGAATAACAGAGCAGTTATAACTAGACAGGCATGACATGTCACATCTTAAATATATAGTTTTTCCTCCATTAATTGTTGAGTAACTCCATTACCTCTAGAGTAAATATAAACATTTTCATCATTCCTAATGCAATGAAAATTGGCAACCCCAAGAACTGATTGAACTTTATAATGCACTTTACCTTGATTTTATTCTTAATGTTAATAAATTCCATAAAGAAAAACATCAGGATCCTGGTAAGCTGTTCCTGATTATTATATGGTCATATTTTATATTTCTGATTCTTCTATTTTGTTCCTATATTTGAAAATTCATAATAACACAGGTCTACATTTCTCTGCTTTCTAACGTCCTAAATGATAAGATTGGCTTGCTTTGTGCATAACATGTCTCACTTTAAAATGATGATGTGCTCAACCAACTGCTCCAATGAAATGATCTTATAATAAGGCAGACCACGTGCAATATTTTAAAAACAATGTTTGTTTCTTCTAACATAAAATATAATGACATTTTGATCCATTCCAACATTTCCCTTTCCATTTTACTTGTTTTAATAATCCTGTCCAGTGAGTGAGAATAAGAATAGCCTCTTAGAAATATAGATCCGCCATATGGGACAGGAAATAACCCTGGAAGAGATTTTCCCAAGAGACACCAAAAAGCTTCCAATAGTTTAGAGTAAGGTAGATCTAGTAGAAAGTATTTATAGCACAGAATCTATTGCTTCCTAGCTTATGACACATTGGGAAAATTAGTTAATCTCTTGGTGCCTCAGGTTCTTTATCAACAAAATAGGAATGCCAGTTCTATCAGTTTTGTATTGCTGTGGAGCAAATTACCACAAATTTAACAGCTTAAAACAATACCCATTTTAGTACATTATCTGGGACATATTAGGTGATGAATAAATCTAGACATTATTCCCATTATTATCAAAAGTTTACATGGATTTAGGTACTGAAAAAAGAAATAAAAATAGAATTAATCAGTCACAGTGATTAAGCATGATTCATGTAATCAAAGATGTGGTGTGGTATTTATTTTCTAAAACAGGGGTTTGGAAACTTTTTCTCTAAAGCACCAGATAGTATAGTAAATATTTTAAGCTTTGTAGGCCATCTGGTCTTTATTGCAACTCCTTAACTCTGCTACAGTGGAAGCATGAAAGCAGCCTCAGTAAATACGTAAATGAATACGGGTGGCTGTGTTCCAACAAAACTTTATTTACAAAAACAGGCAGCAGACGAGGTTTGGCTCTAGGACTGTAATTGGCCCATCCCTCTTCTAAAATAGGAGCTAAGAGGGAACATCTCCACTAATTTTATCTGTACTAAATTTTATCTGTACTAATTTTATCTGTACTAATTGATTTTTATTCTAATTGATCTGTACTAATTGATTTATCTTTTTATCTGTACTAATTGTTTTATCTTTTTTCTTTATTTTTGGAAAGACTATCCAGTTGATACATCTTCACCATATAGCAACAGTGCAGGCTTTGTAATTCATGTTTCTATCATAATTAGTCTGGGGAGGAGGGGAGAATGGTTTTTGATAAAAAAAAAAAAAAAGAAGAAGAACATGGAAAGCTTAGAGATGGTTTTGCTCCTTTTTCTGGCCAGAAGTAAGTTACTAAATTTCACTGAGGTATTTTTTTTTCCCACCTAGAAGCTGTAGATAAAAAGTTGCCTTTTATATTTCTTCCTGAGGTGTTGTGACAATGATTCATTGTGACTATTTGACATCTATTGCAGGACAAAATTACACACAAAAAAACAGACCCAAAGCCATGCTTTCATTCAAAGTTAGAATCCTCTGTGGTTCCCAGGCTACTTCTCCTTGAATACTCTTGTTGGTTATGAACCCTAACTGGATGATATTCAAAATCAAAATTAATAATCTAGAATAGGATCACTTCACTTATATTATTATCAGTTTATATTAATTTATTGACATATGGTATTTCTTGGTTTTATATCTTTGACGAAGGCTATTTGTTTTTTTTTTTTTCCTATTCCTTTCTTAGTATTTAGCAAAATCCTAGGCAGAGTGGAGATAATGAAAACTGAAGAGATCATTAAACTTAATTTTGTCAGATGTTTGCAACAGTTAAGTAAGTCTGCATCTAGAACAAAGAAAAACTGGGGATAAATTCCATCATGTTTAAAAATTACTAAATATAGTATATTGGTTTGTTCTGAAGGAATATATAACTTCTGGTTGACAGGGTATTAAAATTAGTACTCTCTTATGACTCCTTATGTGTTTAGTTAATTCTAGAAAAAAAGGAACTTCTTTCAGAAATTCTTTTTTTTTCAATACATATGTTGACTGATACAAACTTGTTAACATGTATTCGCAAACATTTTAATGACAGACATAGCTGACTTCTCTTTATGTCTTTTATTTATTCTAAAGCTGTTACTCTTACAATAGTTGGCATAACTAAAATACTTTTCTGTTAACCATATATAAAACAGTAGTGCCCTAAGCATCACAGGTTCTCAAAATGGGAAAGTCCTTTGGTACAAGCACTGAAAAGTCTAGAAAATGATAGCGATGAATGAAAAATAACCCTAGGAAGTGAGACTGGGAAGGCAAAGATCAAAGGTCTATTTTCATTTATTTTTCTAACAAACACAAAGCAAGGATACACTGACAATGCCATTATATGGGATCAGGGATAGAGAAAACAAAGGGAAGATCCAGAACTGTTAACGAAACAGCCACATGCATTATTTTTAGGCATGATTCCTTTACTTTTTGCTTGTTTTTTTTTTTTTTTTTTACCGCTGACACTCAAATAAAATGCATCACATTCAATCCCTCTAACCCTTTAGCTACATATCCAAACACTTTAGACATACTTTGAAAAATGATACGAAGTGTCCTATGCAACCCACCACTTGAAAGGACTGCTATTTCAAATGTTTTCTTTTGTTCTAAGCTAAAAATAACAAAATAATGGGCTGAGCACAGTTTCAAATTGAACTGAACCATCGGGAGACTGTTTCAAGTTAAACACGAACCGCTCCAAATGCAACCAGCATGAAGAGATAAGAGTTCATGCACCTCTGGGAGAGCGTTCACACACAACAAACCCCTTCTTGTTTACATGCCTATTAAGAGTTCCCAGCAGCTGAAATTATTTCACTCAATTTGATTCCATCCTCATTCTCCATGGCTCATTTACCAATTCCTATCCAGGGCTATTCATGTTCCTTGGGAGAAAGTGAAGGTGAATATTGTATTTAGAAAGGCTAAAGCCAGACAAAAAAAGGATTTCAACAATCACTGCTACAATTCAGATCCCACAGTTCCCCTTAAAACTATCTTCTCTATCTGGAGCTAAGCATCTGAGTTCCTTATTTCAGGCTCCCAATGGCCAATGTCAAAATAGGTTGAGGATAAAGTTTCCAACAGGGCACAGAGGCCAGATTCCCAGGTCTGAGATTCTATTATCGGAAGGGAGGCCTCTGAGGAATCGTCAGTACTTTCAGTAATACTACACAACAAGAATATTTAGCATATTTAATATTGCTTTCAACTTTTAAAACCTAGTTCCTGCTTGCAGAATTTATTGGCTTTAATTGATGAAGAAACTGCTTTATGACTAAAGCTTAAGTCTCCTTATCTAATAAGTAAGTGTAGTTCATCAATAGCTGCTTTCGGCAAAATAACATATGGTGTTAAAAGTCAAGATAGTGTGTAAACTTTGGGGTGAGTAGGGAAAACCAGGGAGACTTCTGAGCACTTGGGAATATATTTTTTCTTGAACAAAGTGCTGACATCACAAGTATACTCTAAGAAAATTGCATTCTGGACACCTGGATTTGTGCATTTTCTGCATATTTTACCTGGATATACAGTTTACTTAAAAAAAAAAGGCTCCTTTTGACTTATGTCAGAACAGATTATATGATGTGCTGAAGAATAAAATGCATGTTGTATGTCCTATAACTTGCAGTCCACAGCTAAGTTGCTATGGTGATAGCAGGCACGTTTGTCTGTCTCTTCAAGAAAGTCCTTCCAATGTTTTACTGTGACCTTAAGTGGGATGTAGGCTTTGGATTAAGACAAATTGTTTGACTGAAGAATTATTCTTTTATTCTTGTTTTTAAAAATGAGATATAGGATGTTATAAATGAATCAAGATGGCTTATATATGCTATATATGTTATATATATTATATATTTTAAAGATTTTATATTATATATAACATGTTTATGCATAACATATGAACACATGTATACAACGTTACATATATAGTGTCACACACACCCACATATATAAATATATAAATATATAAATATAAATATAAATATATATATATGGAAATAAGTTCCTGTAACTCTGGTAAAATCTTTCCAGGTAGAAATGTAGTTACATATTCTTGTCTGCTATACTTATTGACATCACTACTGAGAAGAAACTATGAACTGAAAATGACAAAAGTTCACTATTCTGATCTTCCACATAAGTTGGCCTGGAGTTGAGCAAACCAGATAAAACATTGCCAATATTATTCTCCTTGCCATCACCAGTATCAGAAAGTTTGGTCTTACGTAGAAAAGAGAGATGAACAGAAAATCAACCTTATTAATGTATGAATTAAGTCTTGTTAAGTATAACATTCAAATTTTCTCCATGTACTCATATATTTGATCTGTTGAACACTGTCAAAGGATCAAGGTATGTAAAAATTTTCAGCACTTGTTTAATATTAGTTTCCTTTTGATTTCTAACAATTTTACATATGTATTTTTGAGGCAGCATAGCACATGTTATAAATGTTTATAAAGGACATATCTACATTAGGGATTATAAATTTTATCAAAATAAAATTACCCATCTGTCTCAATTAAAGCTAATTGCCTTCAATTTTGCTTAACTCTCACTCATTCAAGATTAGTTAGAAATTGAGGTATTAAATAGAGCAGAAGCAGACATTAAGACTGAAGTCATTACTGAATTGGGACAGTAATGAGAGACAGTTGATGTACACAAGCCCCTTGAAAAGGACTTCCCTATAAATTTCAAGGAAATATGCCAAAATATACAACTTTTTCCCCAGCAAAATATAGAAATATAATTATTTTCAAAGAATGTTTAACACCTAGATAACAAAAAGTAGTCATATCATGAATCCTTTGTATCCCTATGTTCTATTTAATTTCTCTAACATTTAAAATTTCTTTTAAAGATGGCATAAAATTGTTCAGATCTTATAACTCATTCTTTTCTGAAATATAATAGAAGAAAATTTGTAAAACATGCCTTGCAAAATGAAATGATTGCTTGAATTTAAAATTTTAAAAACGCTTTCTTTATTCCTTAATTTATATCATCCAATGTGGAACACCCAAAATCACTGTGACAAAAATAATAATGCAAATGTACTTGCTAATTGAATACACTTTTGTATTTAACATGAGAATGAATATAATGAAACCATCATGAAAGGAAATGCGAATGAAAAGTAAAATTATAGCTCTAAAATTTCATATATTTAACTTGGAAAAAAAAGCAATTCATATACTCTAACCTTTAACAAAGAGTGCTATTGTACTAAATAAATATTCTACAATAGAATTTTTCTTCCAAAATTCTCATTTCTATCGAAGGTTAATTTGGTATTTTCATGATGGTATGGCTATGCATCCAATAAAGTCTCCAAAATGCACTGAGAAAACTTGTAGGCTACCCAAAAATTAAAAAAAGGAAAAAGAAAAAGTCCCAGCGTGACCATCTTATGAATGGAAAAGCATCTCTATGTCTTGCTTCTGTTAGGTAAAATAATGCATGCAGCAATGGGAGTCAGAGGTAACAAATATTTAGTACCAGTGAATTCTTGAAACTCAACAAATGATGTCTTTTAAATCAATCAGAAAAGATGGTATGAATTTAATCATAATTTAAAGAAAGCATTGAAGAAATTTAAGTATAAAAATACCCAACATTTATTGAGTGTTCACAAATTGTTAGGTACCTTGTTGGTCATTTTGCACAGATCAAAATCTCTCCTCATAATGAACTATGAGTTTGACACTATTATTTTTCCCCATATTCCATGTAAGAAAGCTGAGAATTATAAAGGTTAGGAATTTTACCCATGTTTCCAGAGCTAGTAATTTTTAGTGTCTGGATTTGAACCCAGGCAGTCTAACCTTACAACTTTTGCTTTCAATTCTATTTCAAGATGTATGTAGACTTATGACAAGATCAAATATTCTGCAAAGTATGACTCTATGAACACACTTAGCAATAGAAAGGCTCTAGAACAATTTTGTCTGATTTTATGATTTTGGTCCAATAAATACTTAATCATTAAGGAATCTGGAGATACCAAATTCAGCACCTGTCTTGTGTAAACTTCGTAAATTAATGCAACAAAATATTTGTCAGTTTTATTTTTTACATAATGTACTGAAAAAGTAAATAAATAATTAAAAGCACACAATTTCTAGCTTTTAATTCTGTAGAAGGAAAATAAAGACAAACAAGCAAAGGGAAAAAATAAGAGAGAGAGAGACAGACAAGTCAACAGACTCTTAACTATAGAGAACAAACTGATGGTTACCAGAGGGAAGGGGAAGGGAGGATGGATGAAACAGGTGATGGGGATTGAGGAGTACACTTGTCAAGATGAGCACCGGGTGTTGCATGGAAGTGTTGAATCACTATATTGTACACTTGAAACTGATATAACACTGTATGTTAACTAACTGGAATTAAAATCAAATTAAAAAACAAAATTGAAAAAATAAATAAAAACTTCTTTTTTAATATGGAAAAAAAGACATAATAATGAAGATATGTTAAAAACCCAAATTATCCTCCAATTC
The DNA here is from genome assembly GCF_004348235.1 of Phoca vitulina. Lineage (NCBI taxonomy): Eukaryota > Metazoa > Chordata > Mammalia > Carnivora > Phocidae > Phoca > Phoca vitulina. Next base: position 5,829,641 of record NW_022589717.1, read on the forward strand.
CATGAGAGCTGAATTAAGAAGAACAATACATGGAAGAAATTGCTTCTTAGAAAAAAAGCCAATTGAAAAGAACTATTTATAAATGTTGCCAACTACCACCTAATATTTCAGTCAGTGAAAAATCAATGAATTGCAGAGAAAAACAATGAACAAAACTCTGCATAATCTTTCAAGCTATTTATTATTATTAAAAATAATATAATTGAATATAAAATAATGGAATGTAATGAATAATAAAAAATTTCATAAATCTTTCAACGATTTCTTCTGATGTCTCATACATGCACCTTAAATGGAAACAAAACCAGAAAAAGAAAAATTGAAAGTAAAAATGACAAAAATGATTTGAGACTTCAACCTATTAAGCAGCATTATATTCCTGTTTACCTTAGATGGTAAAATTCATGTATTTTTCTGCACTTATTTTTCTGTTCTTAAAAACCTTTCTCAAATAAACCTGACTTACATGGCAGTCTATTCCCGTAAGCTGAACACTTTAGAATTCTCTTTCAAACTGTAATGAACCAACCAAATGGTGGCAGAACAATGCTAATGATGTAGGTGCAGGTGAGTTGAATTTGATAAAGAATTAAGCATTCACACAATGATTTTTGTTCCTGTTAAACACTCCCTGACAGTATTCAAATTAAAACACTGTGAAAGGGCAAAGCATGCTTTATGTCAAATCTAAGTATAGAAGCCAGACTCCAGCTCATCAGTAACACTTTCCAGATTATCTAATTGGTATTTTGTTTCAGGGAGGAAAAATTGTGCTGTGTACATTTTTCCCTTAGTATTAGCAGTACAATGGCTGAGGTATCAAATAGGGATTTTTTGGTCACATACTGGACACAGATGTGCCTGATTTAGTTTAATTAAAAAAATAATGACTTACAAATGTAAACATCTTAGGAAAGAAGACTCCTTAACGAGGCCTCATTAACAGATAATCCTAAAAACTTGGTTAATGTTTTACACATTTTACCCTGGCTTTTCATGATATATATAGCACAGTTAAGAACTTTTTCAAATAATCAGCATGTTTCTTACCTATTTGCAAATTCATAAACTGATGAAAGTAAAATAAATATGGCTTGCTGCCTCTTTCAGAATTTCTAAATATAGAAGATGGTTTAAATTTATTCCCTAGTAAAATAAAGAATAACCATATGTACTGACAGTTTTTCAGGTTGATTAGGTACTTACTTTAATAAATTACATGAAAATTAATTTGGCACAACGGATATTTTGATGAAATAATGAGCTCCTGAGAATTAGAGGCTAAAAAATATTAATTTTTAGCAAAAAAATGCAACAAAAGATAAATGATATAGAGATTTTTATATTTATCCAAATTAGCATGCCATGTTTAAACCCAAACCAAACCCTGTAAAATTAATGAGAATCACAGAAAGTATTGAAATGTTTCAGAAAATAAATCACTTTTCCTTTAGGAAATGTTTGCTTATCTTATTACACTACAAAAAGCATATATATGAAAGAATAAAAACACTCTGATGGTAGTTCTCCCTCTGTAAAACTCAAATGCTGTTGACTAGATTATACCCTTAGGCTGTTGATTAAGAATTGGTAATTATCAAAAAAAAAAAAAAAAGAATTGGTAATTATCTAGTAAACTCAAACTGATAAATTAGAATCTCTGTTTTATATACATTTTTACATTAAATGTTGTAAGTTGCAGAGGCTGTGACTAAAAGCAAAACTGTTCATTTACATTTGCCTTTTGTGCACATGATTAAGTCTTAGCCCGTTACTCAAAGAGGACATAAAGTGGAAATATACAAGTGGGGTACACTTGGTAAAAAGTGAGCTCTTTCAATGCACTGTTCCTTAAAGAGTGGTACCAATCTAGTTTGCTCATTTAGGCATATATATATATATGTCAGTAGCAACATCAAAATTATATTACAGACTACATTTGTCTTTGTATCCCCCAAACAGAACAGAATGCTAGGGACCTATTTCTCAAGGAACATATATTTTCAACTCACCCATATTAAAGATGCTGATTTAACTCAACATTTATAAAGATCATAAAATGGATTATTTTGAATACTCAGCCTCCATAATGTGAATTATGTGTGATTTTCTAGACTATTACCAAACACAACAAACTGCAGATTGTATGCAAGAGTTCATAATGTAGATACAATATCAACTTCTAATTTGTTTTTAAGAAAAAAAAACTGGTGTGGCTGAGGGAAATGTTTCTCTTCTGACCTAGACTTCCTTCTTTCATTGTCTTCATTTGTTCTCTCTTGTCTATGCTATTCCATTTTCTACTCTATTCGCAGACTGTATTAGTTTGTTGGGGCTGCCAAAACAAAGTACTACAGACTGGACGGCTTATACAAAAGAAGCTAATTGTCTCACAGTTCTAGAGGTTAGAAGCCCCAAATCAAGATGTTACCAGGGTTGGTTCCTTCTGAGAGCTGTGAGGAAAGGATCTGCTCCAGGCCGCTCAGTGGCTTGTAGACACTGTCTTCTTTCTGTGTCTCTTCACATACTCTTCACTCTATGAGTATCTCTCTGACAGAATTCCTCCTTTTATTTTTTTTTAAAGATTTTATTTATTTATTTGACAGGGAGAGAGATAGTGAGAGCAGGAACACAAGCAGGGGGAGTGGAAGAGGGAGAAGCAGGCTTCCCACTGAGCAGGGAGTCCGATGAGGGGCTCGACCCCTGGGTGAGCCAAAGGCAGATGCTTAACAACCGAGCCACCCAGGTGCACCAGAATTCTTCCTTTTAAGAGGATACCAATCATACTGGATTAGGGCTCACCCTACTGACATTTTCACTTGATTACCTCTTTAAGGAGCAATTTTTTTCTTTTTTTTCTTTTCTTTCTTTCTTTTTTTTTGTTTTGTTTTTTTGTTTGTTTTGTTTTGTTTTTTTAAGGAGCCTTTTTTTTCAAATAAGGTCATATCCTGAGGTACTAGGGATTAGGACTTCAACATATACACTTTGAGGATATACAATTCAATCCATGGCATTTAGCAGGTCATCTAATACTTGAAAGAAAACTTTTGTATGAGAAGGTATTTAATGCTAATGCAAAAAAATAAAAATCTCTGCTCACAATTATTTTGCTTATTACACGTACAAAGTTTTCTGGTAACATTATTTTTTTTATTTTTTTTTAATAGAGTTCCATCCCTGCTCTTCTCCCATGTTGAGCTCTCTCTGAAACCCAGACCACAGCTGCTTTCCAGAAATGGGAAAGTTTAGCAGATCTTCCCACCTCTAGGTATACTCTGTTATTTCTTTCTGAGCTGCACTCTGGGGAAGTAGATGGTGTTTCAGAGGTTGAAGTGTTCATATTGAGCATGACCTGCATCAGACTCCATTACTGAAAAGAAGTCACGGAATCTGTATACCCCATCGCATTATTAAAAATTCCTCCTTGCTTATATTGCTTGGTGATATATTGTTTTCATGGCAGTATTACAGCAACATAAAACAAAAGCACTGCATCATCAAATCAACATCAACCAGCTAAGAATTAGTAGAATCTAACATACCATGTAGATCATGTACCATTAGTTTGAAAATAGCCATTAATTTTATAAATGCATTTGTCAATGACTTAAAATTTTTCAAACAATTTCTAAATTCCTATCAATCTGATTAACATTAATGATAAAAATTGTGTTTTCTTTGAAATAAAGTGTGGTGGTTTTGTCCTTCCTCTCCACTTCCTGCTTCCTATTTATATAGTCAAATATTATAATCTGTATTGTTTTTGTATAATGAGTATATTCAAAAACATTTTTTTTATTTTGTTGTGAATATTTTTGGTTTTCCACCAGCTTATAATCCATCTTTTTCCTCAGATGACAATCTCCTGCTCTCTTTGAAGAACAACCTCTCCTACTCTCATTGCATATTGTTCTAGATATTGTTCTCACCCATTTATGTAGCTCTAAGTTTTGGTCAAAGTATGCCACAGTACTTAAGTCAAGAATGAGCACATGGCCCAAGACAGTTCAATAATAGCTAATTCAAGAACTTTTTTCCTGGAATTTTTAGGGAAAAAACTTCTTCTGCTAAGGTTACTGCCTTATAGGATGATAAGCCTTCAGGTGATGGTAGCCAACCACATGGAGAAAGCCTGTCTGAGAATCAAACCAATATAACAGAAGCAGACTGGGGACCTAACTATAGGGTGACAGAATTTTCAAAATATTCTTAGTGTACCTAGATTCAACCATGTCTGAAGTTCGTCTTATCACCGGAATTTTCACTTAAATGAACCAATAAATTTACCTAACTTTTTTTTTTACCCTTAATGGATTCAGTATTTAATGTAGTTCTTTGTGGTCACATTATACTCTTTTTTAAAAAAAATTATTTATTTTTTAATTTATTTTCCAGAGACTTGGAATGTGTATTTGGACAATCTTTTCAAGAATGTTACTGGATGTTGTTGTTGTTGTTGTTATTGTTGTTGTTTTCTGGCATTTCTTACCTGAGCTTGTTCTCTTTTATTTGTAGATTTTCATGAGTTTTTTTTTTTAACTTTATTTACTTGAGAGAGAGAAAGAAAATGAGCGGAGGGGAAGAGCAGAGGGAGAGGTAGAGGGAGAAGCAGACTCCCTGCTGAGCAGGGAGCCTGATGCGGGACTCGATCCCAGGACCCCGAGATCATGACCTGAGCCAAAGGTAGATGCTTAACTGACTGAGCCACCCAGGAACCCTTATGAGAAGTTTTGATGGAAATCTTAGATAAGAATTTATTTCTAGGCTATGGCAATTCAGTAATTAAACATGTACAATGTATAAAACTTACCTTTGGGGTGCTTGGGTGGCTCAGTCATTAAGCGTCTGCCTTCGGCTCAGATCATGATCCCCAGGTCCTGGGATCGAGCACCGCATCAGGCTCCCTGCTCAGCGGGGAGTCTGCTTCTCCCTCTCCCCCTGCTTGTGTTCCCTCTCTCACTGTGTCTCTCTCTGTCAAATAAATAAATAAATAAATAAATCTTTAAAACTTACATTTGAATGAGTGAAACATAGTAAGTAAGTAAGTAGAGCAACTGACTACTGGTAGTAAGAATTCACATGAAGACAATAATGTATGGCAGTCCTCTAGAAAGTGACTGAGGGGCTGCTTTATATTTGAAAGTCATAAGAACACTCTCTGGAGAGGTGCCAGACCCCAAGAGCTAGTGCAAAGGTGCTAGGCAAGAAGGGTAAAGGGGAAGAAAGAGATCAACATATTTGAAGTTTAGAATGTACATTCATGAGATAAAGTGTTCAAACTTTGAAGCTAGGCTTTTATTCTTTAAGCCATATGAGAAGTCATCTGAATGTTTTTTGGGGGGCAAGGTGACCCAATCTACACTTCACAAAGACCCTTCTCTGTGGAGAATATTAGAAGGGTAGCAAGAGGAGAAATAGGGAGACCAGATGGCAAGTTACGGAATCCACACTTTTTCCTTCTTTCCTTCTGCCCTCCTGTCCTTTTGGTTTTCTTTTGTCCTGTCCATCTTTTTTAGAGACCAAAGTAAAAGAAAAGCCTCAAAAAAATCCTATCAAACAGTAACAAAAACTTTGGAGGACAGGGACCTCACTTTTTTATTTCTTTATGGTTGTGGCCTGGCATGGTACCTGGCATATAATTGATGTGGACTGGATAATTTTTAAACTATGAAGTCAAGTTGAATGAGTCATCAAGCATGAGTTAAGTCAAATATACAATTTTCTACAATTTTAGAGTTCATCATGCTTTCTCCATATACTTTTTATTAGAAATACAATGAGGAAAAATATGTAAATGCTTTCTACCCTGACTTACCCTGGGTCATAATAACAATTGAAAAAAGCTTTTCTTTAGCCTCACCCCTAATCACTCTGCAGATAGTCCAGCTCACATAATAACCCTTCAAAGCCTAAGGTTGAGAGATCTGATGACTATGCTTCAGCATCATCTTATAGCATTGCTGAAGTCTGGGGATTTCCCCTTTCCAATGACAGTAACACCAATTGTGCTCCTAACATCTTTTGAGAAAGAGCTGTTATGTCAAACTCCTAGCCCAGGAGCAAGACTTGAATTCATGGATAGACTGGGTCACTACTACACCATACCAAGAACCACTTTTTCCTGCTTACCCTTGTGTAGTTTTCTGAAACCTAGTTTTTATGCTTCAACCATCTTTCCTATTATATTTGCTAAATTCTTTTGCAATAGACTGGTTTTCCCCCAATCCCCCAGTCATGGTTGATTTATAATATTCAAAATCCCTATGTCAAGCTCCATTCTACTTTATGTAAGCTACATCTCAGTTTCTTTCTACTACTTATTTCATCCTGAAAATAATTTACATCCAACTACTATGACTGCTTTACTCTTATTTTCCCTACTCTTTGGACAGCATTTTCTTCTCATCCAGTGCTATAATGACTTTGATTGGATATAAAAATGTTGAGTTTTTCATCAACAAATGAAAACATGGCCAATTAATTTGAGTAGTAAAAGAAAAAGAAATCAGCCTTAGGTATGCTATGAAGAATACACTAACAATTTTGTTGATGTTTGTCCATTATAACATCCTTGAAACATTTTAAAATTTTAGAAATCCTTGAAACATTTTCAAAAATATTTTTCTCAATTGTAACCTTAACTAACAGAAATTTGATTACTCTATTTTTAGTCAAGAAATATTTCCATGGAGACAGATTTAAAAAGTATCACAGTTATCATTACTTTTCTTGTCTTAATTGGAAAATAAATGTGAGGTTGTGGTCATATATTTTACAACCTCTTCTCCCCTTCTGTTCTGAAATGTTCTTGGATACAGTTAAAAGAAAATGGCAACATATGGTCCATTAGTTTAAATGAGGTGGGGGAAGAACAGGATGGATTATTAATGATAATAATTTATACTTCCCTTTGTATCTATATGCTGCTGTCTTGATGAAAATTTGGCAGGTCTCACAGTCAAATGAAGTTTAAGGTTAAAGGTTGAAATATGACAAAAGGATTTTGGGGGCAAAAGGGAAAGCAAAAAAAAAGAATATCTACATTGGATTTGTATGGATGTCTTAGCTGTACTTCTGTAATACAATTCATCTGCTGGCAAGTAACATTTCTTATATGACTGTACAAATACTGAACTAAAATTATTTTTTGGAATTTCTTTACTTTACCTTATTGTAATTCAATGATTGCCCCAAGTTTTAGTAATTTAAGATGAAAATCTGGTATTTTCTTGTGAGTATTTGTAAGCAAACAGTCTTTCAGCTATCGAGGGGACACTTATGGGTGATTGGCTGTCTAGGTGTCTGTATCTCTTGAACAACAGTTCTTAAAAAGAATGATCTCACTGATATGAGGAATTCTTAATCTCAGGAAACAAACAGAGGGTTGCTGGAGTGGTGGGGGGTGGGAGGGATGGGGTGGCTGGGTGATAGACATTGGGGAGGGTATGTGCTATGGTGAGCGCTGTGAATTGTGTAAGACTGTTGAATCACAGATCTGTACCTCTAAAACAAATAATACATTATATGTTAAAAAAAAAAAAGAAGAAGAAGATAGCATGAGGGGAAGAATGAAGGGGGGGAAATCAGAGGGGGAGTCAAACCACAAGAGACTATGGACTCAGAAACAAAGTGAGAGTTCTAGAGGGGAGGGGGGTGGAGGGACAGGTTAGCCTGGTGATGGGTATTAAAGAGGGCACGTACTGAATTGAGCACTGGGTTATATATGCAAACAATAAATCATGGAACACTACATCAAAAACAAATGATATAATGTATGGTGATTAACATAACATAATAAAAAAAAAAGAGTGACTAACTGGATGTTCACAGGCTGCTTTGCAGAATAGAAATTCCAATGTCCTTATATCCTCACATACATAAAATATATGAAATAATCTGTTCCTTTTGTGAATTCTCAGCCTTATCATTTTCCTCAAAATTTTATTCCCTTTTAAAAATTCTGAAAATCTATAGTTAAGTCATCATATTTATTTTTAATGTTGTTTCCTGACATGCTATACCCCAACATCAATCCTTTAAAAACATAGTTGTATAAAATACCACCTGTAAAGAAGTAGGGGCCTTCAAATGTGTGTTATTTTAGCAGAAGAATCCTTTTTCCCTAATGATGAAATAAAATATTACAAATAACCTCTATGTAGGTTGAGGTGAGAGCAGAAAACTAATCACCATGTGTTACCTCCCCTTTCCAATTCTCTCCTTGCCCCCTGCAATAGCCCTGACATACTTCCTAACAGTCTTAGAACCCTGGGAACTCATTCTGGAATCCACTGTTTCATGAAGTATGAGAATGCAGCCATCCTTTAGAGAATCAATAACTATTCTCAACAATTAATTGAAAAAAAATCACTAGATCTTATAGGGAGATTTTATGTTGTTGTTTTCTGTTAAAAAAAAAAACTGCACTGTAAATGAAAATATGTGTAAGTGTTTTGTCACTAGAAATAAAAAAAAAAATGTGGCCAATAACATGGACTGTGTTCAGCAAACCTGAACAACAGTTTGTTTACAAAGCTATGAAAAATTCCTATTTGTGTACAGTAAAGTAAAATGTATGTATTACATATTGCCAGAAAATAGTGTGTATTCTTCAGAAGAGCTGGTGGTACAACTGAGCATTTTCCCTGTTAAACTTCCTCTTTTCCCAGCCTTGTATTTAGGAAAAGCCAGAAATATTACAGTGGATTTCAGAATGCCTAATCACTGGATGAATGACTTATCCAGAGTCAATTAATGATTTAAATAGTAGCACAGTGTACTACTCTTAAAACATATAAAGCAGCTTAAATTGTAAAAAAATAGACTTATTAAAGACTTACTAACAAGTTTATAAAAATAAAGTAAAATAAATGGTTCATAGCTCCTTCTGTCATTTTACAAGTTCTTTATCCCATGTAATAATTACTTCCTTCATCAAAGTGAAAATCTACCATAGCTGGATACTAACTTGTAGAATGATGACAATATACAGAGAAAAGCATTTGGTAACAAAAGTAGATATAAAATGTAGAATATTATAAACTGTTGATAATTACATAGATCTGGAAAATACGCAATTACAGTGCACTACAGCTATGCATTAACTCTAATGTAATAACTTATAAAATCTTCAGTGAGACTATATAACATTACAAATTTAAAATGAAGTGAGAATTGAGACAAGCATATAGTAACTCAGTTTCCTTCAGAATATTCACCTGATTTTCATTGGTATTATGAACAGAAATACTGGTTATAATTACATTCTCTGTATAATTACCATCATTTTTCCTAATATTGAGATTTTTAAGGTGCATTGCAATAAGAAAAACAAAAATACCATTAAACCATGGTTTTGCACAGAGCATATAATATTTGCAGGTGAAAAGGAAAAGATTTTTTAATGCTCATTTTTGCTATCTTTTCTCAAAGAAAATGGGACACTGATTATACTACAACTTGACTATGGTTAAAAGTTCATTAAAATCTACTGAGATAGTACATGATATGGAACAAACATTACACTTAGAATCAGAAGGTTTAGGCTTAAGTTCTAATACGGCTTACTTACTGGTGGGATTTTAGCAATGAAGTCCCTGTAAAATGAGAAAGGCAATGTCTACCCAATCTATCTCAGAGGATTGTGAAGATCAGAATAAAAAGTAGCTTTGGACATCAATATAAAGGCTCTATAGACTGTTAGAGAATTTACAAAATCAAGATATTATTCACCGATTATTCAAAGTGAAGATTTGAAATAGAGTAACTGAAAGAAACATATAATAAGTTATCCTCATTGTAGACCACTTATTTAATATTATACATAACACCTATAGAGCACTTAACTATGTACCACACACTATTCTAAGAACTTACTGTTAATCACTTTATTAACATGATAGGAGTATACTTTTATCTCCATTTCACAAGAGGGAACTAAGGCAGAGACTGGATAAGTGACTTGCTAAAGGTTAGTCTCTAGTAAGTAAGGGAACTAGTTTTCAAACGCATGCAGGTTGACTACAGAGTCTATGCTCAAAGCATCTCATATCTTCTCTGCATCACTAAAGAGGTAACTTTTAAGAGGAGACCTAAGAATAAGAAGGGAATGGTGAAGGGAATTAGGGACAAAAGAGAAACCAGACACAAATATTCTGAGATGAGAAGACATCTCTATACTATTCATGAACATATAAACTTTGAAAAGTCCCTTAAATTTTCCCGATTGTTTAAAAAAAAAAAAAAAAGGAAGCAGGTTTTAGCTCCAATTTGTAAAGAGCATGGGAGTCATCACTCCTGTTTGTGCAACAACAATAAAAAAGCTAGACAAACTAAAAATTAGTGATTTTTCTTGGACTTGTCAAGAAATGAGGTTCTAGGGCAAACTGTCACCCTGGAACCTGGAGAGACAGGCTTATCCAGAGAGACACAGCCAAGATAGACTCATCTCAAATAGAAACCACTAGAACCATGAACCAGTAGAACACTTAACTGACAATTTTGATGAATTTCTGGAGGCCAAGTGTGGACTAGCTTGAGAGTGAAAAACTCCTAGGAACCATAGGCTTAGGAAAGATCCCACAATTTCATTGGTTTTACCTCCAGGAACCCCAACAGGGTGAATATTTGAGAAAGACTCTGTGGCTCTGGTAATGACAAAATAAGAATGATGATTGTGAAATTCTCAAAATTTTCTTCATCATAAATGCCTACTCTCCAAAGAAAAAGACTTGGCTGGAGCCTTCTCCCAAGTGAAAAAAAAAGGCATTCTCCCACTCTTACCCCTCTAGTATTTTTGTCTCACCTAAGGGAGAAAGAAAAAGAAAAAATAGTTAACAGAGGCTGAGGCTTCAAAGAAATGAATTTGAAATGCTGAAGTGAGGGAAGGGTGTGTGGGGGTCAGTGAAAGATGCTACACCACTAAAGAAACACTTGTCAAAGGCAGAGTCCTGAGATACAGGCATACTAAAACACTGAAATGTAATTAGAAGATTATAGAATGTTCCTGTTCCCCCAAACCTTTCCATCACACTCTCGGGGATCCTGGATTAGAGTGGATTAGAGATGAGGGAACTTCAATCACATGATGAAGAATGCTTAGGGAAGCCCAAGGTTAAAAGAGGAGATAAAAACAAAGATACTTGAGACATCCAACACCTCTAGCACATGTAACTACAGCAAATATTAAACAGTCTAATTCCAGTCAGAGTAACATAAATCCCCACATGAAAGGTCTATTTACCTCAGTTCCTATCATCCAGTTAAATATGTCTGGCTTTCAACAAAAAATTGTAAGAAATGACAAAAAAAAAAAAAAAAAAGTTAAAATACAGTCTTAAGAGACAAAGCAATCACCAGAAATAGATTCAGGGAATGATGCAGATGTTGGAATTATCAAAGAATTTAGAATTACCATGATTAATATGTTAAGAGTCCTAACCAAAAAAGAAGACAACATGAAAGAACCTAAGGTAATATAAGCAGAGAGATGGAAATTCAAATAATTTATAATTGCTAGAAATCAAAAACACTGTAACAGAAATGAAGAATTCTTTTGATAGGCTCAGCAGCAGACTTGATATGTCTGAAGAGTCAGTAGCTTGAAGACAGGTCAGTAGAAATTAAAATACAAAGAGAAGAAAAGAATGGGGAGAAAAAAACAGAACAAAATATCCAAATTAGATAATTTCAAAAGATGGAACATACACAGAGTTGAATACTCGAAAAATAATGGAACAAAAAAAAATATTGAAAGTACTATAATGAAGAGTCTAATTCAATTTTGTATGTTTGATTTCTGCCATCTTTTAAGCTTCACTCCTCTGTCTGTCCCTTCTTTCCTACATCTGGACAAGCCTAGGTGCTCCTTCTTTTGGAGCTGGTAGGAAGTTCAAACCATGCACAGGAACTCTTACCCTGGACCTATCTCCTAACCACCATAAAAACTTCAAGGCAAACTCTGCCTACTCTCTCAAGGGCATTTTAGCATATCCTTGGGAGATTCCCTGCTCTTTCCAGAAAGCCTCATTATGGGCCTAATAAGTTTTTCATATCCTCTTGGGTGTCTGTGTATGTGTGTGTATATATATGTGATAATCAGGATCACAGTCCATGACCAAGATCACAATCCATGTCCAATTTGGCTCCAATGCTATCATTGAAAATTGGTCACAGCAAGTAATAATGACTGAGAATTCTCCAAAGTTAATGACAAACACCAAATAAAAAGTCCAGGAAGCCTAAAGAATACCTAGTGGTATATATACCTAAAAAGCCACACCTAAGCATATCATATTCAGATTTAGGAAAGACAAAAAGAAAATCCTGAAAAAAGCCAATGGGAGAAAAAAAACATACCTATGGAGGAAGAAGGATAGGAATTAGAGTGGTATTCTCATAACCATAGAAGCAGGAAGAGAGTAAAACAAAATATTTAAAGTGTTGAAAGAAAATAAGCCATCAACCTAAAATTCTATATCCAGCAGAATTATTCTTCAAAGCAGAAGAAGAAAAAAAAAAAAAAACATTTTCCCTACAAAGAAAAACTGAAGGAATTCATAACCAGCAGAATTGTCTTGCAAGAAATGCTTTAAAAGATTCTTCAGGGAGAATGAAAATGATATAGAAACTTAGAACTACATAAAGAAATTAAGAACAGTAGAGAAGAGTAAATGATGGTAATATAAAATCTTTCATTTTTTATTCTTAACTGATCAAAAGCATAATTGTTTGAAATAAAAATGGTAACAATGTATTAGATGGATAAATAAAATGAAGAACAGAAATGTCACAAAGGATAGGAGACAAGAAATAGGAAAACTCATTTTCATAAGGAATCTGCAATACGTAAAAGTGGTAAAGGATTGTCTGAAAGTTGACCTAGATTACTTTAAAATGTACATATTAAAGTCTAGGGTCACCATTAAGAATTCTGTAAAAAGAGATATAATTTATATGCTATGAGAAATCATAAAATGAAATGGAATTATATAAAATGCTCAATTAAAAAAGCAGGAAAATAGTGAAGAGGGGTAAAATGAAGGGAAAAAAGGCAATGAAGAGAAAACAGTTACAAACATGGTAGATATTAATCCAAATATATCAATAATCATTTTAAATGTGAATGGTCTGGCATAAGCAACAAAATAAAAAATAAACATCTGGGCTTCTATTGAACTAAAAAGCTTCTACACAGCAACAGAAACATCAACAAAATGAAAAGACAACCTACAAAATGGGGGAAAAAATTGCAAACCATATGCCTGACAAGGGTTAATATCCAAAATATACAAAGAACTTATACAACCCAATAGCCAAAAAAAAAAAAAAAAGAAGAAGTAATCCAACTAAAAACTAGGCAAAGAATCTGAACAGACATTTTTTTCCAAAGAAGATGTACAAATGGCCAAAAAGTACATGGAAAGATACTCAGTATCACTAACATTAGGGAAATGCAAATTAAGACTACAATGAGATATCACCTCACACCTGTTAGAATGGCCATCATCAAAAAGACAAGTGCTAACAAAAGCTGGCATAGATGTGGAGAAAAGGGAACTCTTGTGCACTGTTGGTAGGACTGTAAACTGGTCCAGCCACTTATTGAGAACAGTTATGGGTGACCTCCAGAAAATTAAATATATGATCCATCAATTCCACTTCTGGAAATAAATCCAAAGGAAACAAAAACACTAACTCAAAAAGATACCAGCACCTCTACTGTCTTATAATAGCCAAGACATTGAAACAACCTAAGTGCCCATAGATGGATGAATGGATAAAGAAGATGTGGTATATAATGGAATATCATTTAGCCACACACACACACACACACAAAAATACCCTACCATTTGCAACAACATGAATGGACCTTAAAGGCATTATGCTAAGTGAAATAAGTCAGACAGAGGACAAATACTGTATGATCTCACTTATATGTGAAATCTGAAACAAAATAAAACCAAAACACACCGAACTCATAGAAAAAAAGATCAGATATGTGGTAACTGGAGGTGGAAGGCTGGGGGAGAAGGAATTGGAGGAAGGTGGTCAAAAGATATAAACTTTCAGTTATAAAATAAATAAGTACTAAGGATATAATGTACTAGATTATGACTATAGTTAATACTGTTGTGTAATACACAGGAAAGTTATTAAGAGAGAATATCCTAAGAGTTCTCATCACAAGGAGAAATTTTTTTCTTTTCTTTTTGTTGTATCTATATGAGATAATAGATGTTAATTAAACTTGTAATAATTCCACCATATATGTAAACCTCTCATGCTATACATCTTAAACTTACATTATGATGTATGTCAATTATATCTCAATAAAACTGGAAAAAGTGAATGATCTATATATACCAATTAAGAGACACAGATTGTCAGAGTGGATTAAAAGGCAATACTCAACTACATGTGGGTTATTTTTATATTTCTTTTTTTAATTGAGATATTATTGACATATAACATTATATTAGTTTCAGATGTAAAACATAATGATTCAATATTGGTATACACTGAAAAATGATCACCATTATGTCTAATTACTAAGACTTAACTGTATGTTGCTTACAAGAAACTGACTTTAAATAGGTTAAAAGTAAACAGATGGAGAAAAATATAGCATGATAACACTAGTCAAAAGAAAGTTGGAGTAACCATTTTAATTTCAGACAAAGTTGACTTCAACACAAGGAAGATAAAGACAGGGATGACATAATGACAAAGAGGACAAAGACTTATCAAGAAGACATAACAGTCTTACACATGCATGCATCTAATAACTGAATATTAAAGTACATGACTCAAAAACTTATAGCACTAAAATTAGCAATAGACAAATCCACTATTACAGTTGAAGGCTTCAACATCCTTCTGTTAGTAGTTGATAGATAAAGCAGGCAGGAAATCAGTAAGGATGTGGATGATCTGAACATCACTATCAATCAGCTTGGTCTAATTGCCCAAGTCCAGCCATTAATGGAAGAATATAAATTCTTCACTCTCTCTCTCTTAGAGGGGGAGAGAGAGAAAAGGGGGGTAAAGAGGGCCAGAGGAAGAGGGAGAATCTTAAGCAGGCTCCACGCCCAACATGGAGCAGGTAACAGGGCTTGATCTCACAAAGCTGAGATCATGAACTGAGCCAAAATCAAGAGTCAGATGCTTAACCAACTGAGCCACTCAGCACCCACCCAGAATATAAATTTTTCTCAAGCTCACATGGAACTGTCACCAAGAAAGACCACATTCTGGGCCATAAAACACACCTTAACATATTTTTTTAAAAAATAGAAATTTTGCCAATTATGTTCTCATACCACAAAGGGAAATACATAACAATCTCACAAAGTATTTTTTCCAATTTTTGGATCATCCTAATTTTACAAATGTCATTTTTTTAAACCAAAATCTGTTTCTCAGTGTATTCCCTTTATTCTTGGTTCCTTCAGCCTTTTAGAGCTGTAAACAGTAAGTCTAATCTTCACTTTAAACGGCAGGCCTCCAGCTATTTCAAGGCATGCCTTCTTCACAAGCAGTTTTATCAACAAGAAATATGCCCAGTTCCTTTGATCATTAGATATAATCTAGTCTCTAAACTCCTCAGCCTCTTGGTTGCTCTGCATACATTTTCAAATGTGTTCACACTCCCTTAAAATATTATAAATGTTTAGCACACCTGATGGAGATTTCCTGTTAAGATGGCAATTGAAGCTATGAGTCTACAACCCTCCTTATGAATAACAGAAATAACTCAAAAGAATAGGCCTATATTGTCCAAAGAGATTATTTTTGATAAATTTAAACTGAATAAACCTAGATAGTGTCTCAGAAGTTGCATGATGATTTAATGTTAAAGCCAAAGGAAAGCATGTTCAGTATGTTATTCACCCAATTGTGCATCAAAAATATTTTTAATTATCACATGAATTTGGTTTTGTTTTGTTTTTTATTTTTGTTGTTGTTATTATTTTAAGTAGGCTCCATGTCCAGTGTGGAAGTCAGTGTGGATCTTGAATTCATGACCCTGAGATCAAGACCTGAGCTGAGATCCAGAGTGGGACGTTTAACAGACTGAGCCACCCAGGAGCCCCTCAAATGTAGTTTTCATAAAATTTCAAGATTCCATTTAAATATGAGGCACACAGTAGGTCATCAAAACTTAATGCATAAAAAGGTAACAACTTGTTTATGGTGTATCAATGTAGATTCATCAATAGTAACAAATGTTTCTTCTGGTAAGAGATATTCATAATGGGGGAGGCTATGCATGTGTGAGCAGGAGGTAAGATGGGAAATTTCTGTATCTTTTGCTCAATTTTGCTGTGAACCTAAAACTGCTCTAAAAGATAATAATAAATCTTAAAAAGAAGTAGAAAAAAACCCTGAGCCACTCTAAGAACTCAGGTTTCGTTGGCATATACATTGCTTGAACATTTTGATAAAATTAGCAGACAATAGCAAAATTCTGGGGAAAAAAGAAACTATTTTTCTTGATGAATATTATTCCTTCCCATGCTGGGTCAATCCAGTCAATATGGCCTCATTAGCTATGCATATAGATACAGGTACACTTGATTTTTCTGTTCAAAGTAAGAAATGTAAAGCACAGAAAAGAAAAGTAATGTGTCTAGCTGTACTTTGTAAACACAGATTTGATGACAAAGAATATTTTGGCTGCTTGTCCAAATAATTTTGAAACTCCAAGCACGTAAGATTTTTTCTGGTAATTTAATCATAATATCTTCAGAGAAATTTCCAGTTACTTTGTAGTTACTGAAAATTTCATGCAGATAAAATTCTTAAGATAACTTTAAAAAATTAACTTGTGGATGGAAATGGAATGTGTTTTGCAGGACTGCAGATGAAAAAACAAAACCCAAGAACTTACGGGTGTTATATTTTATTTTAAGATACTCATTTTCCCTTTCAAAGTCATATTTATCTGGATCATAAAATAGAATTATAGAATTTAAAGAAAGCCAAATTTAAATTAACAAAATAATCTGAATTTTTAGGCCCTCTAGTAATCGTCATTAATATCTGTGTGCAAAACTAAACATTTCTCTGAAATATATCTAGGTGCCAGAAAGACCAAAACAGAAGTTTTAGCTGTATAATTGAGCATTGTGTGTTCTAGGAAATTTAACCACAAATATCTGTGTGTGCATTTAAGTTTCATTGAGTATGAAAGTATTTTTACTATTGTTTTGTATCCTAACCAAAGGTTTTTCAGTCCTTTAGCCTGAAAAAAAGTTTAAAAGAAATATTTACATGCAAGTGCTATACTAAAAAAGAAGACTTAAGCCAGAATACTCACTGGCATAATTACTTTGAGCCCGTTCGTCCCTCACCACACTACATCCATACTCTTCTCTTTAAGGTTTGAGGATGGATTCACACATGGGAAACCTCCCCTCATTGTTGTCCCTTCCCTTCATGTGACAAACAGAAAGCTCAATTCCAAGGCATGGCGAGATCTTCTCTGAACCAGAATGCTACATCGGATTCCTGAAAAACTCACTGCTTCTATTTGTTGTGAGGTAGCGATATGTTTTTTCACATCACACAAAAGTTTCCCCATTCTTTGCCTACAATGGACAGTGCAGACTCCACATTTTGCAGATTTCATATGATAGGTCTAACACCTTTGATAGAATATCCTGGGGCTCTAGGAACAAACATCATTGTAACATCACTAGGTTAGGCAGCTGATATTTAATGAGTTAATATTAGATATTTAGAAACAACTGAATCCCTCATATCTGGCACACTTGAAATCAGTCAATGGTAAGATCATTGTAAATGGAAGTGAAATCTGGAAATCATAAAAATAATGATGTAGTCATAACTTAAACATTTATCTTTAGCTTACAACATAGTAACTTTAACTTAACTTGCTTATTCTTTACTGTAGGAATAAGGCCATTTCCTAAAGAATAGGTCTACAGTTTGCGGGTTTCATAATTTTTCTTGAATCAATTATATGAAAAATGTACCGTCTACTATTGTCAGTTTGAGTTTCTTTAAAGAGAAACTAGAATTTATAAAAAGAAATGCAAAGCAATTTGAATGCAAAAGCCTCCTAGAATTTCATAATCCCCCCCTCAACAATCTTATACATTTTCAGGTACACATTTAAGTTTGCAACTAACCCATATTTAATCTTTCAAACCATGGCATTTAATTTTCATAGAAGTAATTATTTTTCTGTTTGATTTCATTTTTCAATGACTTATACAATATTCAATTACATTTCATTAATATAACAGATGGAACTGATACAAAGAGTTTTGAAAAGACACTACTGATGCATACTCAGCATACAATTAAAGTAATAGGAGCAGAAATGCAGAGGTTTCAATGTGCTATGGGCTCTAGTCAATATGTTTACAGAGAAAATGGAGCTTCAGTTAATCTAGCAGTTGGTTAAGGGTAAGCCATTTAAGCCAACTTCTATTGCACTTATCAAAGTCATCAGTTTATGTAAAGATGTGAAAAGGGCTTAAATTGTTTACATTATGGTCAGGTCTCCTAGGGTAGAATCTGATCCATTTTTCAACCTCTGGATTGAAGTAAATATTTTTTGAGTTCTGAATTGAAGGGAAGGTAGTGAAGGGTAGCAGAAATAAAACTAGAATAGAAAATAGAAAAAAAAAATAAATCCCATATCCATCCTTTGCCAACTTTGGGAACAACAAAATAAAAATAATGATTTAGTTCACAATTTGATATTAAAATACATCAATATAATATGTGCTAAAGCTTTTTAATCTTCCAAGTATTGTCCATACACAGTTTAAAAATATTATTATCCTGCTATCTTATCAGTTAAGTTTCCTAGCCAAATATAGTAAATGGCTGACTTAAAAATATTTATTATGTCAAATAGTTAAACTGAAATATGGTATTCTCTATGTATGAAAATTATTCCATAGTAGGGCAAACTTTTAAAACCACTTCTAAAAACATATTTAGTACAAACATTGTGAAAAGTATTTTAATGGATACTGTTATTACAATCAAATAAAAGAAATAAGCGAAACCCAGTAATCCATACACCTGTCCAAGGGTCTGACTTTTGGTTATTTGGAATTTACACTTGGATTAACCATTCTGGATTAACCATTCTGTATTTCATTTGCATTATTTCTTTGCCAACACTGGATTTATGCTCATTCACCAGGAGGAACATTCACTTCCATTGCATTATATGTGTTGGTAAACTCTAAGGCACAGAGATCAAGTTAACAGTGCTTCCACTGTAAGTCTTTTATCTGTACATCAGATTTCAAAAATCCAAGGACCCATGTTGAAATTGGCTAATAACCAAACACTCACTGTCAAATTAACTGTTTCCATCTGAGGTGATAAATGGAGAGTTCATAACTGTAAACCATGGCATATGAAAAATAACTCATTGACATCTGTTCTTAACATCTGGCTTTTTAATCGATGCACCAAAGCAAACGGGATGTAATTCTATTTTGCTTCTCCAAAATTAGCCTTTGTGATCATTTACATCTGAGTTATATGGCCACATAGGTCTATAAAATAAAAAAAGAGATTTAATGTTTATTAATAAAGTCCAAGCACTCAGGTCCATGCATGGTTTACCCCTATCCTTTAGTCGGCAATTATATGCTTGTGTGACTACTACCAGCAACATAATAAAACAGCGTTAATACAAGTCCTGTTCCCCAGGAAAAACAAAACAAATGCAACACGCTTTCTATTTCTTCTACCGAGTTCCTCGGGAGAAACACTGCCTCGAAAGAAAGAAAGAAAGAAAGAAAGAGAAGAAAGAAAGAAAGAAGAAAGAAAGAGAGAGAGAGAAAAGAGAGAGGGAGGGAAGAAGGAAGAAAGAGGGAGGGAGGGAGGAAGAAAGATGGAGGGAGGAAGAAAGAAAAAATACACATACACATATTTATTTAGTTCCTCAGAGTTCTGTATAGAAAGACAGCTTTAAACTAATTATGTATTAGTTTCCAACAAACACTAAGAAATGACTTTTCCATAAGGTTTTTCAAACTCACTTAATATAAAATAGACACAAAATACAAATAAATGTATATTGGTTGGCTTTACCACAATATTTACTACAAATACAACAACAAATTTTACACAGACATATGAAAATAAAAGTTAAAGAAAGTGCTGAACATGATTATATTGGTGAGTTATGTGCATGATCCAGGCAAACATTCAAGAGTATGGAGATAGACAATGCTTAAAGAACCCAAAACAACACTTGGTTTATATGGCTCACTAATAATGTGACTAATTCATCAAGAAAAATTTATGTAAAATTTTGTAGAGTAGTTTAATGAATCAAATTGTCCCAAGTTTGTAAAATGATACATGTATCCTTGAGAAACAGACTACACAGCATTCAAACCATAACTTTTAGGTTTATAAGTATGAGTGAATGGTCAAAGTGGCTGATAGCTTGGGGCATTTACTAGTCCTATTTTTTTTTTTAAGATTTTATTTATTTATTCAACAGAGAGAGACAGCGAGAGAGGGAACACAAGCAGGGGGAGCAGGAGAGGGAGAAGCAGGCTTCCCGCTGAGCAGGGAGCCCGATGTCGGGCTTGATCCCTGAGATCATGACCTGAGCCGAAGGCAGAAGCTTAATGACTGAGCCACCCAGGTGCCCCTACTAGTCCTATTTAGACTAGTCTTATTTTACCAGTCTATTTTGCAATCCCATTTTAGAGAGACTAATATAAGTTAAATGAAGTTATTCATTTAAGAACTTGCAGTACACACAACTTGCCAGACCCCATGCAAATACTTAAGAATATAATAAGCGAATTTGCAGGGCACTCTATCTGAGACTTAAGCAAACTAATAACTGTTTACAGTGTGATAACTGATAGTAATAGGAAGTCCTCTGTCCTAAATGAAGAGGACCTAACTCAAACTAGGAGATCAGAGGAGACTTCCCAAAGGATCTGATTTCTAAGCTGAAAATGGAAAAATGCATAAAAATTAGGCAAAGAATGGAGTGGTGTGCATCCTGGCAGGAAGGAACAGTGTGGAGGAAGGCACAGGGATCAGAAAGAGAACAGCTAGGAAGAAAGAAAGGAAAAGAAGTGTAGTATGGCAGAAGAATAGCTTGTAGAAGAAGCAGCAGGATATAAAATAAAGCTAGAAAATTAAGCAGGATGTAGAAGATATGTAAAACCTTGTACACCATGTTAAGAATGTTAAACTTTATCCAAAGAGCAAATGAAAGATTTTAGCAGGAAATTGACAAGATAAGATGAGTGATTTGGAATGATTGCTATGGCTAATATATGGCAAGGGAATTGGAGAAGGAAAAAAAACTGGAAATGATTATGATCTTTGAGAATCACAATACTGTAGTAACACTTTTATTATGCATATATGTGCTACCAGTCACTCACCTGGAATGAAACTAAATTTGGCAAACTGAGTGTTACATTGATTTGTTTTGTGTACATCACTGATTTTTTAAGAGGAAAATAATGAGTTAGTATACAGAAAAGTCCTGTGTAAAGTTTATTTGTTTGTTTATTCATTTATTTATTTATTTTACTTAAATTGGCTCCATACCCAGTGTGGAGCCCAATTCGGGGCTCAAACTGAAGACCCCAAGACCAAGACCCAAGCTGAGATCAAAAGTCAGACACTTAACCAACTGAGCCACCCAGGTGACCCCTGTGTAAAGATCATTTAACATCTCATTTTGCCTTCTGAGAAATTTATCTCAGTACTTTTGTACCAATTAGCTGTTGTCGATTAACAAACCACTCCAAAACTCAATGATATAAGGCAACGATAACTTACTTGTTGCTCACATTCTCCTACTGGGATTACAAGGCTAACACAGGCATGTCTGCTCATTCAACAGCAGGTATGTAAGATTGCAGCAAGCCGAATAAAAAAAAGCATGTTTCAAGACTGCTTGTTTCATATACATTAACATACCATTGGCCAAACAGCGTGGCCGAATCAGAGTCAAGGGATAGCAAAGAATGTTAACCCAGGGTGAAAAGACTCTATGAAGTTACTAGGTAAAAGGCATAGTTATAGGAACCATAAAGAATGAGGCGAAGAATTGGGGCTAATGATGCAATTCGCTAAAATTTAACACCAGGAAAAGTTGCTTGCCTTGTTCATGTTATGAACGTATTCACTATAATAACTCTTTCATTCTCCTTGTTTGGGCAACTACAAGAAGCTGAAGTATATTTTTGCAGCCATCATTAGTAATTGTGTAAAATTTGATCATATTATAATCACTGGTGCCTAGCATAATATCTGGCATATAGATGATACTCAGCATATTTTTAATGTTGTTAAAATAATTTTTTGTACTTAATCAAGCTAAATGTAAGCTAAAAATATATAAAAGTCCATACCACTGCAGAAGTTTAAAGAAATAATTTAAATAGATGCAAAAGAATAATATTAATTAATTTTACTATCAAACTTTAAAAAATAATAAGAAAAATTATTAATCATTGTGAGGATGAAATGAGAAAGTTTCTAAAACATTTAGCAGGAAGCCTGGTATGTGATCAACAATAGAGGAATGTTACTCAACTTTTTGATCGGGGTCCTTCATATACCCTTCTCTTCATATAGTACAATGTTAGAGTTAGAAAGAAACTCAGAGTCAACAGAATCCTACCCAATGCAAAACAAATTATTTTTACTCCTTGCTGATAGAGCAACAGGGAAGAAATATACAATGGAGTATAGAGAAATTAACTTTTTAATTTATAATTATCTTATTGATTACTCTTCACATCCATATATGCTATTACTTTGGTTATAAAAAGAGAAAAGCACAGTATCATGAATATACACTTTTTATTTGAAAACAATACAGTAACAATTAAAGACAACCTTATTATGCATTTATTTTATTATTTATTATTAGAAGAAGAAAATAAGGAAAGAAAAGAGTATTGAAAACTATGAATAAAGAAAGAAATGTCTATAGAGTGACTGTGAAGATAATTATTTTGTACCTTTGCTGGCATTTAATTGAATACATGATAGATGTATTATTTTCTTTTTCAATATCTGTTCAGATGTGACTATAATGGAAATAAAATCAGATTATGTTACAATTTTGGGGAAAAAAAGACTTTGATTTAATAACTATTTTTGGGGCACCTGGGTGGCTCAGTCATTAAGCTTCTGCCTGGGATGGAGCCCGCATTTGCCTCCCTGCTCCATGGGAAGCCTGCTTCTCCCTCTCCCACTCCCCCTGCTTGTGTTCCCTCTCTCGCTGTGTCTCTCTCTGTCAAATAAATAAATAAAATCTTAAAAAAAAAACTATTTTTGAGTTAAATTTTCTAGTATTAGTAACTGATATCCAAACCCGTGAACAGAATTTGATAGGCATTTTCCCCAAAATAGACTTTTGCCAGAAATTTTGATGAAGGCTTAATTTGGATTGAAGACTAAGAATTAGAAGTCTCTTCATAGAGCACATTTTTGGTGCAGTAGATTAGCACTATAATAAAAAGCTTAAATTTTACATTAATTTTTTATTAAAATATAACAATATAAATAATTTATAATCCACAAGCAGTGAAAGACCAAAAAAATAAAGAAATAAAATAAAAAAGATATACTAAGGAGTAATGTCAAGGAAACAGAATCTTAAGCTCACTGGATGCTTCCCCAACCACATTCTCATGCATAAGCACTCCTCTATTTATGCATGATGTGTTCTTGAGATAGTGTATTGACAGAGTGGAAGAAAGCCAACCAACCGACTTAAATGAAGTAAGTGATTTTGTTACCAGAATAATAAATTTTGGGCACAATTTTTAATAATATATTTATACTACCTCCTAAATTTTGTTACTTTCTTTTACATTTTTTTAGTTCAGTGCTCATCTGAATAAGGCTAACTATTCACCAAATAGTTATGCTAAAACAGGAAATTGCTTTTTCTGAAAGTCAAAACCATTCCCTAAGTTTCAGCCTACTTCATATCCATTTTATCTTTATTCAATGTTTTATTCTACTTCATACTTAATACTAAAACTCTTAACAGTTAATTCTAATGGTTATCAGAACTTTAACCTCTATGACTCCCTAATTTTTATGTAAAATGATAACATAATTACCTAACTAGTTAGGTAAATATGTAGGTTCTCTAGACAAAGAGAATGAAACCATGACTGCCAAATAATCAGCTGGAAGGCATCACACCAGGCAATATTTTAAAACATTCCTTCATTAGCTGATATAAAAAAGGGTTAGCCTGGTATAGGGAAAAAAAAAATTTAGGTGTAGGATTTAATAATGCATAGGTACTATGGTAACAATCCATATATGACTTTATTTTTGAGAGAGCGCATTATTTCACACTCACACTGATGTTCCCAGACTGTGGGGACTCAGTCTCTGCCTTGGACCATGCACAGCTGATCACGTAAGTAGCGAGGAGTTTTGGCTTTAGAAGGCCTCAGGCTGCCTTGGATCTAGGTATTTAGAAGTGGATGGGCTTTTATGCCAAAATGTCTCAGCCTTCTGTCTATTTTTAGCAGAATGTGTGAACATTCTGGGCCCTCCTGCTTCAGGCATCGAACTTTTAACAAGGTGTTTCCTTGGGTGTCATCCCACAAGCACTTCCACATACCGCTTGGGGGAATGGAAGTAAAATCAACATTATGGAAAGCAATTTGGCAATTTTTATTAGCAACCTTAAGCATTTTCTTGCATTTTGACCTAAGTACATTCACTTGTAAGACTTTATCGGGGGTGGGGGAGATATATTTTATATTATGTAAGATATTAGGGGGTTCAGTTCCAGACTATCACAATAAAGTGAATATCACAAAAAAAGTGAGTCAAATGAATTTTTGGTTTCCCAGTGCATATAAAAGTTATGTTTACACTACACTGTGGTCTACTAAGTGTACAATAGCATATGTCTAAAAAAACTGTATGAGTCTTTTTGTTCGCTTGTTGCAAGTTTTAATTTAAGTTCTAACTAGTTAACATATAGTGTAATATTAATTTCAGGAGTAGAATTTAGTGATTCATCACTTACATATAACACCCAGTGCTCATCACAAGTGCCTTCCTTTTTAATTTTTTATTGTTATGTTAATCACCATACATTACATCATTAGTTTTTGATGTAGTGTTCCATGATTCATTGTTTGCATATAACACCCAGTGCTCCATGCAGAATGTGCCCTCTTTAATACCCATCACCAGGCTAACCCATCCTCCCAATCCCCTCCCCTCTAGAACCCTCAGTTTGTTTTTCAGAGTCCACAAGCGCCTTCCTTCATATCCATCACCCCTTTAGCCCATATAATAAAGCTCAGTTTGTTCTCCTATAGTTAAGAGTCTCTCATGTGTTGCCTTCCTTTCTCTTTTTTTTTTACTTACTTCCCCCATGTTCATCTGTTTGGTTTCTTAAATTCCACATATGAGTGAAATGATATGGTATTTGTCTTTCTCTGACAGACTTATTTTGCTTAGCATAATACACTCTAGCTCCAACCACATCATTGCAAATGGCAAGATTTTATTCTTTTTGATAGCTGAGTAATATTCCTACACACACACACACACACACACACACACACACACACACACACACATCCCACCCTGTTCTTTATCTAGTCATCAGTCGATGGACATTTGGGCTCTTTCCATAATTTGCTATTGTGAATAATGCCACTATAAATATCAGAGCACATGTGCCCCCTTTGAATCAGTATTTTTGTATCCTCTGGGTAAATACCTAGTAGTGCAATTGCTGGGTGGTAGGGTAATTCTATTTTTAACTTTATGAGGAACCTCCATACTGTTTTCCAGAGTGTTGTTGCATCAGCTTGCATTCCCACCAACAATGTAAGAGGGTTCCCCTTCTTCTGAATCTTCACCAACATCTGTTAGTTCCTATGTTGTTAATTTTAGCCATTCTGACAGGTGTGAGGTGGTATCTCATTGTGGTTTTGATTTGTATTTCCCTGATGATGAGTGACGTTGAGCATCATTTCATGTGTCCGTTGGCCATTTGTATGTCTTCTTTGGAAAAATATCTATTCATGTCTTCTGCCCATTTCTTAACTGGATTATTTATTTTTTGGGTGTTGAGTTTAATAAATTCTTTATAGATTTTGGATACTAACCCTTTATCAGCTATGTCATTTGCAAATATCTTCTCCCATTCCACAGGTTGCCTTTTAGTTTTGTTGACTGTTTCCTTCGATAGGCAGAAGCTTTGTATCTTGATAAAGTAGCAATAGTTCATTTTTGCTTTTGTTTCCTTTTCCTCTGAAGACATGTCTGGTAGGAAGTTGCTATGGCCTATATCAAAGAAAACTATAGACCACTTGTGAAAGAAATCAAAGATGACACGAAGAAATGAAAAAATATTCCATGCTCATGGATTAGAAGAACAAATATTGTTAATATGTCTCTACTACCCAAAGCAATCTACACATTTAATGCAATCTCTATCAAAATACCACTACCATTTTTCACAGAGCTAGAACAAACAATTCTAAAATTGTTTGGAACCATAAAAGACCCCAAATAACCAAAACA
This sequence comes from Phoca vitulina, assembly GCF_004348235.1. NCBI lineage: Eukaryota > Metazoa > Chordata > Mammalia > Carnivora > Phocidae > Phoca > Phoca vitulina. The sequence continues at coordinate 5,856,203 of NW_022589717.1, forward strand.
ATCTTGAGAAAGAAAAACAAAGCTGGAGGCATCACTATTCCAGACTTCAAGCTATATTACAAAGCTGTAGTCATCAAGACAGTATGGTACTGGCACAAAAATAGACACATAGATCAATGGAACAGAACAGAAAACCCAGAAATGTTCCCACAACTGTATGGTCAACTAATCTTTGACAAAGCAGAAAAAAAAATATCCAGTGGAAAAAGTCTCTTCAACACAGTGTTGGGAAAACTGGACAGCAACATGCAGAAGAATGAAATTGGACCACTTTCCTACATGATACACAAAAATAAATTCAAAATGGATGGAAGACCTAAAGTGAGACAGTCTTCAGCAAGTCATAATCTTTTTGCTGGTGGAGGATCTTGCCTTGATGTTGATTGCTGCTGACTGATCAGGGTGGAGGTTGCTGAAATTTGGGTGTCTGTGGCAATTTCTTAAAATAAGATGACAATGAAATTTACTGCATATATTGACTCTTCCATTAAAGAACAGTTTCTCTGTAGCTTGTGATGTTGTTTGACATTTTACCCACAGAACTTCTTTCCAAATTGGAGTCAATCCTCTCAAACCCTGTTGCTGTTTTATCAACTAAGTTTATGTAATCGTCTAAATACTTCATTGTCATTTCAACAATCTTCACAGCATCTTCACTAGGTGTAGATTCATTTCAAGAAACCACTTTCTTTGCTCATTTCTAAGAAAAACTACTCATCCATTTAAGATTTACCATGAGATTGCGGCAATTCAGTCATATCTTAAAACTCCACTTATGATTCCAGTTCTCTTGCTGTTTCTACCACATCTGCAGTTACTTCCTCCACTGAGGTCTTAAGCTCCTCAAAGTCATCTGTAACGGTTGGAATCAACTCATTCCAAACTCTTGTGACTGTTGATACTTACCTCTTCCCATGAATCAAAAATGTTCTTAATGGCTTCTAGAATGATGAATCCTTTCCAGAAGGTTTTCAATTTAATTTGCCCAGATCCATCTGAGGAATCACTATCTAGGGCAGTATATTTTGAAATGTATTTCTTCAATAATAAGAATTGAAAGTCAAAATTACTCCTTGAACGATGGGTTGCAGAATATATATTGTGTTAGCAGGAATGAAAACAATAATCTCATTGTCCACTAAATTATCTTCAAGATGCAACAAAGTGAAGTGTAATAAAATGAAGTACGCCCATATATGCAAAGATTTCCTCACAACAATGCTTGTCAAAACCATATTCATACTAAGAAAAAGGCAAAAAGTTAATCTAAATCTCAGAACAAGATGGTGGAGAAGTAGGAGACCTAAATTTGGTCTGGTCCCAGGAATTCAGCTAGATAGGTATCAAACCATTTGGAACACCTACAAACTCAACAGGATATTGAAGAAAAGAATAGCAGCAACTCTCTGAACAGAAAAGCGACCACTTTCTGGAAGGTAGGACGTGTGGAGAAGTTAATCCGAGGCAATACTTGGGAAGATAGACTGCCGCGGGAGGGAGTGGGCTACTGGCAAGTGATAGAGCAGTGGAGCACAAAATCAGAATCTTTAGAAGTCGGTTCCACTGAGGGATGTCGCTCCAGTGGCTAAGTGGGGGGTGGAACCCTCACTGGGACAGTGTGGTCTCAGGACCCTCGGGGTCACAGAAAGACCAGGGGTGCCTGAGTGTGGCAGAGCTCCCAGGTATCAGAGCAGGGAAGCCAGCTGCAAAGATGGAGCTGAGGAGTGGGCTCTCAGCTTGGGGTTGCCATAAACTGTGATCCCCACACTGGCAGGCCTCTGCTCTTCCAGCAAGGACCTAACAAGCGGCAGATCCTGGGAGACTGCCCTTACTCCCCAGGAGGAGTGGCAGGGGACTGCACCACAGGAATCTGCTGAATTGGAGACTCCAAACAGGGTCGTATAGCAGAGCTAGAAATCCTTGGTCACAGGCCGGTTGAGCACGGAGTGCGGCCGGAGACCAGGGAGACAGGAGTGATTGGTTGCTTTTCTACGAGGGCTCACTGAGGAGTGGGGCCCCAAGTTCTCAGCTCCTCTGGGACCAGAGATTGAGAGGCCACCATTTTCACTCTCATCCTCCAAAGCTGTACGAAAGCTTTCAGGGAACAAAAGCTACCGAGAGCAAACCCAGGCAGATTACCTAGCCTGGCCCCTGGCAAGGGTGGTGCAATCCCACTTCAGGTAAAGACACTTGAGAATCACTACAACAGGCCCCTTCCCAAGAAGATCAGCAAAAACAGCCAGCCAAAGCCAAGTTTACCAATCAATGAGAACAGCAGAACTCCAACACTAGGAGAATACAGCACATAGAATTCATGGCTTTTTTCCCCATGATTCCTTAGTCTTTCAAAGTTAATTTTTTACATTTTCTTTATTTTTTCTTTTTCTATTTCTTTTTTAATTTTTCTTTTCCCCTTTTTCAACCAACATCTTATCAATCCCTTTTTTAAAAAATCTTTTTTACTTTCCATTTTTAGAGTCATATACTATCCCTTCCTTATAGTTAACCTTATTTTTTGTATATATATAAGTTGTTCTCTCTTAAAATTTTGGGATACAGTTTCTTCTAGTAGACCAAAGTATTCCCTAAATCTCTAGTGTATGGCTTTGTTCTAGTCTCCTGCCTGATCACATTCCCTCCCCCTTTTTTCTTCTTTTTTTGTCTTTTTTTGTTGTTCTTTTTTAATTTTTCTTCTTTCTTTTTTCAACCAAATTTTTATCAATTCTTTTTATAGAAACTTTTATAATTTTCATCTTTACAGTCATATTCCATCCCTTCATCGTATTTACCCTTATTTTTGTACATATATAAGTTTTTCTTTCTTTAAAATTTTGGGAGGCAGTTTCTTCTAACAGACCAAAATACGCTCAAAATCTAGTGTGTGGCACTGATCTATTCACCAGCCTGATCATATTTGATCATATTATTTTTTATTCTTTCTTTCCCTTTCTTTTCCCCCCGATTTCGGGTCTCTTCTGATTTGTTTAGTGTATATTTTTCTGGGGTCGTTGTTACACTTTTAGCATTTTTTTAGCATTTTGTTCTCTCATTCATCTATTCTCCTCTGTACAAAATGACAAGATGGAAAAACTCACCTCAAAAAAAAGAACAAGAGGCAGTACTAACTGCCAGGGACCTAATCGGTACGGACATTAGTAAGATGTAGGACCTAGAGTTCAGAATGATGATAATAAAGATACTAGCTGGGCTTGAAAAAAGCATGGAAGATACTAGAGAATCCCTTTCTGGAGAAATAAAAGAACTAACATTAACCAATCAAAATCAAAAAGGCTATTAATGAGGTGCAATCTAAAATGGAGGCTCTAACTGCTAGGATAAATGAGGCAGACGAGAGAATTAGTGATATAGAAGACCAAATGAGGGAGAATAAAGAAGCTGGAAAAAGAAAGATAAACTACTGGATCACGAAGGTAGAATTTGAGAGATAAGTGATACCATAAGATGAAACAATATTAGAATAATGGGGATCCCAGAAGAAGAAGAAAGAGAGAGGGGGACAGAAGTATATTGGAGCAAATTATAGCAGAGAACTTCCCTAATGTGGGGAAGGAAACGGATCAAAATCCTGGAGGCACAGAGAACCCCCCTCAAAATCAATAAAAATAGGTCAACACCCTAACATCTAATAATAAAACTTACAAGTCTCAGAGACAAAGAGAAAATCCTGAAAGCAGCCTGGGACAAGAGGTCGGTAACCTACAATGGTAGAAATATTAGATTGGCAGCAGACCTATCCACAGAGACATGGCAGGCCAGAAAGGACTGGCATGATATATTCAGAGCACTAAATGAGAAAAATTTGCAGCCAATATATATGGCAAAAACATATATATGGTAGTCCTTATATCAGCCAAATGAGATTTTAAACCAAAGACTATAATAAGAGACAAGGAAGGACACTATATCATACTTAAAGGGTCTATCCAACAAGAAGAACTAACAATTGTAAATATCTATGCCCCTAACTTGGGAGCAGCCAATTATATAAGCCAATTAATAACAAAAGCAAAGAAACACATCGACAACAATACAATAATAGTAGGGGACTTTAACACCCCCCTCACTGAAATGGACAGATCATCTAAGCAAAAGATCAACAAGGAAATAAAGGCTTTAAATGACACACTGGACCAAATGGACTTCACAGATATATTCAGAACATTCCATCCCAAAGCAACAGAATACACATTCTTCTCTAGTGCCCATAGAACATTCTCCAGAATAATTCACATCCTAGGTCACAAATCAGGTCTCAACTGGTACCAAAAGATTGGGATCATTCCCTGCATATTTTCAGACCACAATGCTTTGAAACTAGAACTCAATCACAAGAGGAAAGTCGGAAAGAACTCAAATACATGGAAGCTAAAGAGCATCCTACTAAAGAATGAATGGGTCAACCAGGAAATTAAAGAAGAATTTAAAAAATTCATGGAAACCAATGAAAATGAAAACACAACTGTTCAAAATCTTTGGGATACAGCAAAGGCAGTCCTAAGAGGAAAGTATATAGCAATACAAGCCTTTCTCAAGAAACAAGAAAGGTCTCAAGTACACAACCTAACCCTACACTTAAAGGAGCCAGAGAAAGAACAGCAAATAAAGCCTAAACCCAACAGGAGAAGAGAAATAATAATGATCAGAGCAGAAATCAAGGAAATGGAAACCAAAAGAAGAGTAGAACCAATCAACGAAACTAGGAGCTGGTTCTTTGAAAGAATTAACAAGATTGATAAACCCCTGGCCAGACTTATCAAAAAGAAAAGAGAATTGACCCAAATAAATAAAATCATGAATGAAAGAGGAGAGATCACAACCAACACCAAAGAAATACAAACAATTAAAAGAACATATTATGAGCAACTCTATACCAGCAAATTAGATAATCTGGAAGAAATGGATGCATTCCTAGAGATGTATAAACTACCAAACTTCTTCCTGAGCCAGGAAGAAATAAAAAAAAAAACACCTGAACAGACCCATAACCACTAAGGAAATTGAAGCAGTAATCAAAAATCTCCCAACAAACAAGAGCCCAGGACCAGATGGCTTCCCGGGGGAATTTTATGAAACATTTAAAGAAGAATTAATACTTATTGTTCTGAAACTGTTCCAAAAAATAGAAATGGAAGGAAAACTACCAAACTCATTTTATGAGGCCAGCATTACCTTGATCCCAAAACCAGACAAAAAGGAGAATTACAGACCAATATCCCTGATGAACTAGATGCAAAAATTCTCACCAAAATACTAGCCAATAAGATCCAACAATACATTAAAAGGATTATTCACCATGACCAAGTGGGATTTATTCCTGGGCTTCAAGGTTGGTTCAACCTCCACAAATCAATCAATGTGATACAATACTTTAATAAAAGAAAGAAAGAACAAGAGTCATATGATCCTCCCAATAGATGCAGAAAAAGCATTGGACAAAGTACAGCATCCTTTCTTGATTAAAACTCTTCAGAGTGTAGGGACAGAGGGTACATACCTCAATATCATAAAAGCCATGTATGAAAAACCCACAGCGAACATCATTCTCAATGGGGAAAAACTGAGAGCTTTTCCCCTAAGGTCAGGAACATGGAAGGGATGTCCATTATCACCACTGCTATTCAACATAGTACTAGAAGTCCTAGCCTCAGCAATCAGACAACAAAAAGAAATAAAAGGCATCCAAATCAGCAAAGAAGAAGTCAAACTCTCACTCTTTGCAGATGATATGATACTTTATTTGGAAAACCCAAAAGACTCCCACCAAAACTGCTAGAACTCATATAGGAATTCAGTAAAGTGGCAGGATATAAAATCGATGCACAAATATCAGTTGCATTTCTATACACAAATAACAAGACCAAAGAAAGAGAAATTAAGGAGTTGAGCCCATTTACAATTTTACCCCAAACCGTAACATACCTAGGAATAAATCTAACCAAAGAGGCAAAGAATCTGTACCGAGAAAACTATAGAATACTCATGAAAGAAATTGAGGAAGACACAAAGAAATGGAAAAACGTTCCATGCTCATGGATTGGAAGAACAAATACTGTGAAAACGTCAATGCTACCTAGAGCAATCTACACATTTAAAGCAATCCCTATCAAAATAGCATCAGCTTTTTTCAAAGAAATGGAACAAATAATCCTAAAATTTGTACAGAACCAGAAAAGACCCCGAAGAGCCAGAGGAATGTTGAAAAAGAAAAGCAAAGCTGGTGGCATCACAATTCCAGACTTCAAGCGCTATTACAAAGCTGTAATCATCAAGACAGTATGGTACTGGCACAAAAACAGACACATAGATCAATGGAACAGAATAGAGAGCCCAGAAATGGACCCTCAACTCTATGGTCAACTAATTTTTGACAAAGCAAGAAAGAATGTCCAATGGAAAAAAGACAGTCTCTTCAGTAAATGGTGCTGGGAAAATTGGACAGCCACATGCAGAAGAATGAAACTAGACCATTTCCTTACACCACATACAAAAATAGACTCAAAATGGATGAAAGACCTAAATGTGACACAGGAATCCATCAAAGTCCTAGAGGATAACACAGGCAGCAACCTCTTTGACCTCTGCCACAGCAACTTCTTCCTAGAAACATCGCCAAAGGCAAGGGAAGCAAGGGCAAAAATGAACTATTGGGACTTCATCAAGATAAAAAGCTTTTGCACAGCAAAGGAAACAGTCAACAAAACCAAAAGACAACTGACAGAATGGGAGGAGATATTTGCAAATGGCATATCAGATAAAGGGCTAATATCCAAAATCTATAAAGAACTTATCAAACTCAACACCCAAAGAACAAAATCCAGTCAAGAAATGGGCAGAAGACATGAACAGACATTTTTCCAAAGAAGACATGCAAATGGCCAACAGACTCAAGAAAAAGTGCTCAACATCGCTCAGCATCAGGGAAATCTAAATCAAAATCTCAATGAGATAC
>NW_022589717.1:5868172-5911699 GCF_004348235.1 Phoca vitulina
CTCCAGCAACCCTCAGTTTGTTTCCTGAGATTAAGAATTCCTCATATCAGTGAGGTCATATGATACATGTCTTACAGAAGCTGAATGCCTTTTAATGAATATTTTAAACTTTATTACACAACCTAACAAACTGATTAATTTTCCTCCATGCAAAATGTCATTAAGAGATTCAATTAAAAGTGCACTTTCAAACAGATAAAGGTATAAGCAGCCCTGTACAGACATTTGTTGTATCTTGGTTTCCCTTTGTTCTGTCGCTATCATATGCAGAATTCCAGCCATCTTGCACATGTATGCTCTTCTTCACAGTAAGAATTGGATGACAGGGTGTGGATGAGTCAGTGTAAATCCATTACAATTATTGGAAAAACAACTAAAGACACATGGCTAACTGATGCTGGGTCAATAAAATCTTCTCCATATGTGTAGGGTATCCCACTTTTACTTGATTTTTTTCTTTAGTAAAAACGCAAGTCATATTCATTTTAGAACTCACATTTATTAAATTACGAGGGAAACTTTAGTGGTAATACATTTAAACACAAATATCCAATGTTTAGTTAAAGATTGCAAAGGCGAAGTTTCATAATTACATTAAACGTGGAAAAGGTAATATTATTCAGAAAGTTGTGTGAGTGCCTTTTTATAGGTAAAGTAAATTAAAAATGACATTTTTGACTTTAACAGAGAAGGAGGTTTTATTCCGTATGAAAATTCACCATAAAATACATTAAAATAGTCATTATAAAATTCATGTTCTGGTAAATCCATGTAACTAAAAATACCATTAAAAGGTATCATCATGGAAATGAATGACTGATGATTTTTTTTGATTGCATAAAACTTTAGTAGTTTGAAGCATGTTTGATCTCATATACCAGTAAACTTAACAAGACCTTGAAACTTCAAAGATTAACTTTACATGGGAAAAAAAACATGAAATAAAAGGAAAAATGAAATATATAAAGTATTTCAAGGCTGCAAAGAGTCATGGATTTTTGTTCTTGGGAAGGACAAACTACATAATATAACAGATGTTGTATTTCAAAATAAGATAATATTGATTCTGTTTCAGCATATGTCTAAAGTCACAAGTACTGATGAATATCTCTAATCCCCTAACTACCAGGAATATAAATAAAAGGAGCCAGGAGTGATTAACTTAAGTCCCTGCATAATTTTCTTTTAAATCATATAATTGTGGTTCATATGCTTATTTGCATATTTATAATCAAGTTGAGGGTTAAAACCCCTGAGACCAACTTCTGTATTTTAGAAACACACTTCAAATATCCAAGCTCTTATATGCAATATAAATTATGTACTATTAATCAATATTTTTATTCCATTATCTAGTATTATGTATAGCATATGCATATGACTTGTGGAATTGGAACTTTAATAATGCTGTTTTATGATGGGTATACTTATAAAAAAAAACAGTGACAAATTTCATTATATCAATGAAAGAATTATTCTGAAGAAAACAGATTAAATAGAAAAATAAAGAGGCATGGTAGAAAATATTTATATTTTATCTAAATAGTCAACAAAAATTATTTCTATATAGTACCTGTCACTAATAAGTTTCATGTTATTTACGAGTCTGCTTACTTCTTTCTTTCACCCTCCTTTATTCCTTCACACAAACACATATTCAGTGCAAGCTCCATGAGAGTATGTAAATACTTTGCATTCCACTGTGTTTGTTTTAAACTATAGCCTATGAATCTAAAAATAGGGACAGGAAGTAACAGATATCAATGATTACCTTGAAAGTTGCAAACACAGTTAAGATTTTTAAAAGTATAGGGGCACCTGGGTGGCTCAGTCATTGGGCGTCTGCCTTCGGCTCAGGTCATGATCCCAGGGTCCTGGGATCGAGCCCCGCATCGGGCTCCCTGCTCAGCGGGAAGCCTGCTTCTCCCTCTCCCACTCCCCCTGCTTGTGTTCCTGCTCTCGCTATCTCTCTCTCTGTCAAATAAATAAATAAAATTTAAAAAAAAAAAAGATTTTTAAAAGTATATATATAAAATATGCATAAATGTTGACATTTAGAAAGTACTTCTAGTCTTCATTTTTATAGTAATAGGCACTTCATAGACTTAATTTTATAGATGAATCACTTGTTATTTAGATATAATGTGATATCACTTGTAATCAAGAATATTGTGGTTGATTAAAAAAGAAGATATCAATATAAAGGATAAATAAATATTATCTAAATATTTGACAAATAACATCAATATTGTTTCATAATTTGAAGAATTTAAGGAATTGAATCTTTCACTCAATGAATACATATTTCTGCTGTTAACTAAACATACAGATGATGACAATCAAACTACCTTTACTGATAACTGTTAAGAAATCTCATAGTAGACTACTTTAGAATTATAGCATTAAATATAATCAAGTTATAAATATATAGAGAGTATGGAGCATGTTACAACAAAGACAAATTTCATGTCACTGAAATATTTTACAGTGGACCCATTTAAATAAATATGTGCTTAACTGTAGAATCTTTGAAAATATACATTGTACATAAAATGAAATTACTATAGGGTCAATTGCACATATTAGTATTGCCACCATACTCTATCCACAGAGATTATATTATTTAAAATGTGATTTAAGGTCATTCTTTAAAATGCCCTTGAAATTTAGAAACTTTCACATTTTAATGTTGTTGGTGAAATTTCAAAAGAAATTCCCATCAATAAAAATTAACAAATTGAAGGAAATTTGGAAAGCCAGGAAATGTATAGAACATTTGCAGATCTTCCAGAGAAAATAAAACTATCAAGACTTAGAAATACCATCATTAACAATGAAGAAAACCTGGTTTTGTCTGGAGCAAAATGAAAGTGTCCTAAATGCTAAGAAAATAAAACTGATTTTTTCTGAATTTCTCACTTCCTATACCTTGCTAACTTTGTAAATTAAAACAACAACATATCAGTACAGCAAAGAAAAATTATTCATAATCCAATCACCCTAGTAAAGCTTTGACCTCTCAAATATTCTAAATTTCCATTGTTTAAACTCCATCCCATGCCTACTCTCTTTTCATTTCTCATATAAATACTATCTCCAAAGCACAGTATCTGTTTTTATAAAAGAAAAATGAGGGATTTTTACTTCTTTATGGATTATTTTTAAAAATTGAGAACTATAATTTACATATATATATAAATATGCTTGTCACTCAATCCTACTATTCTGTTTAAAATTCTTCTATGATTTCATTCTGGGATGACACACATTTCTTGTCTACTTCTATCTTTTTTGTCCATTTTAGTAAATTAAACAATTTATGATGGCTATCTTCCATATTTCTTTGGTTGTTTTCCCTGACGTTGTGCCCTTAAACTGGACTAACCTACCATATATTTGCATAACTAGTGCCCTCTGTGGCAATTGCTCTAAAGTTTTCCTTTTCCCTCCGATTCTTGAATTTATTGTCCTGTATCTACTTGTCTTCAGACAATTTAACTTTGAATTTATTCCTCTTTCTGTCTTTGGGTGAAGGACTCCTCTGGCATTTTATGTGGCTTAAAATGTCTCACGTGTGTATGATTTGGTTAGACCTGGGAAGTACTACTAATTTATACTCCACATTGCCTCATATTTCAGTTGAGTTGGTTCTAATGCCTGGTGGTGAGGACAGCTAGGGCCTGACCAGGCATTAGATTCTTCTTTATGTCATCTCAGGGCTGCTTTGCCTGTTCACTCAATATGGTCTTTCCATCATGGTGGCTTAAGGGTAGCCAGATGTCTTAAATGTCATCTAGAGTTCCAAGAGCTAGTGTCTCAAAAGGTCTACAAGAAAGCTTCAGAGGCGCCTGGGTGGTTCAGTCAGTTAAACATCCAACTCTGGATTTCAGCTCAGATCATGATCTCAGGGTCCTGAGATCGAGCCCTACTTTGGGATCCCCACTCGAGTGGGGAGTCTGCTTCTCTCTCTCTCTCCCTCTTTGCCCCCCCAACTCACACTCACTCTCTTGCTCTCTCTTTCTCTCTAAAATAAATAAATAAATCTTTAAAAAAAACTTTAAAAATATAAAAAAGAAAAAAGCTGCAAATGTTCCAATGACCTTGCTTATGAATTTCCAGAAAGTCATTTCTGTTTTAGACCATTGATTATATGTCACTAGTGTCATACCAGGGTCAAGGGGAGGAAAATTAGACACTACTGCGGTGTTCTTTACCACAATTATAGACTCTGGCTTAATTTATTGAGCATTTCATCCAGAATATTCCCAACTGACCAGTGCGTCTAGATGTAGTATTTAATACTAGGTGTAGCATTAAAAATACATTATTTTATTTATTATATGATCTTCAATGTTAGGAACTGTTTCATTTTTCTTTACTGTCATAGTGTCTAGGAAAGATTGAGCATTTCATAAATATTTATTGAATGAATGATATTAAAAGTAGCTGCTTCAGATACAAAATTGATTTTGAAATTGTTCAAAATAAGCAACACCATTAGGTTTGTGTTGCACATAAAATGAATTTGAAGCTCCTTAACCCTCAAGCTCCTTGCTAATCCGGACTCTCATGATGTTTCCGGAATCAGTTTCCATGATCCCTTGACTTCTTTCCCTCCTCCATCACTTAGTGATACCAATCTAACCACAATCAACCATACAGTGATTTTCCCACCTCGGTTCCTTTGTTTATCATATGACTGGGGTTCCCTCTTTCTCTTTTCCTTGGTGTAATTTTATGCATCATTTAACCCTAAGCTCAAATATCACCTTTCTGTGAAGACTTTACCTAACTATTCAGTTAATCACTCCTACTTTCTGTTTCTACATCTCTTGTTGATTGTTATACCTCTGCATTTTAGTTGTTTACTTAGTAACTTCCATGGAGTCATACTTCACTGCAGGATTAATTCCAAGAAGTATTCACAGGAGGCCCAAAGGATGAACTGACTTGGCTGTGAAATATGGCAGAAAAGCCAAAGTAATTGAGTTCTGTACCTAGCTCAGACTAGGTCTAGCTAAATTCCAAGCTACAATTCCTTTCTAATAAGGCATGTGGCTTGAGATGGGATGCTCCTAAGGTAGAGTAGGTGCAAGTGGAACTAAAACCTGACAGAAGGCTATATGACCACTGGCACATCAAAGATTGTTTCCAATTCAGGGAGCCCCAATCTCTCAAGCTGAGAACAAATCATCAGAGACCCACTTGGAAGATTAATTCAGGGGATCGTTATCTTATATCTCCCACTTCCTGTCTTTCCACTGTACTTTGGTCTCACTTGGTAGGAAATCCACAACCCTATTAACAGGTATGGCATTATTTACTAATCTTCACCTCAATCTTCTAGAAAACACTCCTATTCACTAATAATCTATACTAGGTCCAGTTCTATATGCAGGGAATTTCTCAGTGAATGACTTAAACAGACTGCCTAGCCAATAGCTTATACTTCGATATAGGAGAGAGAAAACAAGTAAATACAGCATAAGAAAGTGTTAAGTGCTTTGAACAAAGCAAAACATAGAAAGTGATGGAATAGGAAGTATTTCAGAAAGGGTAACCTAGAGATGAAGATGAAGACATTCATGAAGAGATGAAGAGATGCCATTTGAAATGCAATACCGGAAGGGTAGGCCTGCTGAGAAAATAGCATTCTAGGGAGAGGTAACGGTGAATAAGACAAGACAAGAGATAGTAATAAGCTTGATATGTTCCATGAATACCAGTGTGATTGGATATTAGAAAGTGAAATGTACAGTAGTAGATGGAGTCAGTCCTTTCAGAGTATGATAAGGATTTTGATTTTAGAAAATGCAATGGATGTCACTATAGGGTTAAACAAACAAAAAAAATGACATGATCTAAATTATATTTTTAAAAGATCTCTTTGGCAACTATGTGAAAAATGGATCATAGGGAATTGATTATAGATAAAGTAGAAAAATAAATGTAGTAATTAAAGTCATGAATATAAACAAAGTCCCTAGCAACAGAACCTCCCACCCACTTCTAATAAATATATAAATTTTTGAGAAAATAATCAGCTAGGGGTTTTGCTTAAGGCCCAACTAAGAATCCATTCAATTTTGAGTTGTCAAATTTGAGTGACAACTGTTCTGTATCATTAAGATTTCCTATTACAGTGCAGTCCAGGGTGGTAACAATGTCATAGGGTTATACTTATGATGACCTCCATCTACTGCATGCCACACTGTGTAACCATACATTACTAGACATTCAAAGATCCTTTAATAATTAAGGAATATTCTCTTCTACAGAAGAATTCTCTTCTACAGTGTTTTATGACACAGAACTCTAGAGCCCTACATAAGTGCCTGTCTCTCACTTCAGTAAACACAAAGTCCATCCAATTTTTTTTGAGAAAACTATTTGCTCTTTCCATAGACATGGTACTTCCTTAGGCAGAGGTAGTATAGATCTCCTTCCAAAATATAAAGTATCAGTCCAAGAACATGTCCCTGATTAATGAACCAAACTTCCTGAACTAATTGCATATCATTTATCTGCATCTCCAACCATAAATCCAAATGACTGTACTGTGGTTATGCCTTGGTCTTTTAAGTTTGAGTTTTCTGTTTCTTACCACTAAAACCTGGGTTACTAAGCTATAATTATCATTGGGAGTTCTTGGCAGTTAGGAATAGAAATTAACTCTGTTTATATCTCAAGCAAAAAAATTGAATTTATTGGAAAAATATCAGGGTCTCACAGAAATAATAGAAACCTGGAATATGAGCTTTGGAAAACTGACAAGAACTAAGAACTTTTAAGAAGATGAGGCAGTAAACACATAGCAAAAGTTACACAGATGGAAGAGGCCAGTCCAGTATTCTCCATCTATCTCCATGCCCAAACCTGGGTATGAGGTCTAGATGGCTGAGCCTACACTATCTGATCACCCTGGATTCATGGGAATGGAGAGAGAATCTGGCCCCTTTTGCTTCTGTGGGAAGCATGTATTACCTCTCACCAAGGCAATACTCTAAATATAGTTTTACTGAAGTGAGAACAGAATACTAATGGAAAGAAAGAAATGGAAAGGTGTACAGCCAAAATATAACAAATTCATCTATTATTTTATATGTTAGTTTATTTCAACAGACATTTACCGAACCATGTACTGGGCAGTGTTCTAATCATAAGGAATAGTTCTGAAAAATACTGAGATATTAGAACAAGGATAGGTAAGAAGAGTAGGTAGGAGGGTAAATATTGTTGGGACTTGTAAGCCCATTAGCCCTGGTAAGGAGTTTGCATTTTATTCTCAGTGAAATTTTGAGTTCTTAATGAGAGGAATAATATCAATTAACCTTTTTAAAAGACTGCTCTGACTGCCAAGGAGAGGGGAGAATACAAGTGGATCAAGAGAGGAAGCTGTAAAACTTTTAAGGTTCTTGGCTGCAAGCATCAGAAACAGACTTTGACTAACTTGCACAAGAAAGGAAATATTTAGAAGAATATCAAGTGATCTACAGAATCATCCAGAATACTGGAGGATCAGATATGGAAGCCAAACAGAAATCAAGAAAGGGTGGACAACAGAAAACACAGCCCAAAGAAGATAAAGATAAAATATGGTGAGTTCTCCTCCCAAATGCCGCTGTCACTGGTTACTCAACAATGTATGTGCTAAACTCTCAAAATCTCTGCTAGATGCCTTCATGTTGTCATAAACATTTTCCTAATCCTTCCTGCCTCTGCACATTCTTCTCTTCAAATCAAAAGTCAGAGCTTTGTCATACGCCTATACTCAAACTTCCAAAGGATGGACAGAAAGACCTGGCTCTTTTGGTTTCTATAGTGAAAACCAGGGAAGTGATTTCAACCAATTCCCACATAGTAGAGAACTCCCTAAAACTAAGCAGGGATGTTAAGAGGCAGCATTTCCCTAGATAAATGTCCACAGAAGGAAATTAGTATTGGTGTTTCAGTGAGACATGGAGGTGCCTTAGACCTGGACTTGGAAGAGAATATAATGGGATGTTTGAGTGCAGGCTATGGAAAGAGATAGTCAAACCACTTCACTGCCACTTACTCCTTGCATGATATTGAGCAAGTTACTTGACCCTTCACTTGTCTAGATTCTTTATCATTTCAAAATTAAGGAGTATAGGAGGACTATAAGAATTAATTCATGAATGTGCTTAGTAGTAAGCACAATATAAATCTTTGCTATCATTTTTTTAGAGTAGTAGCAGTGAATATGGAGAGACATAAGGAATGGAATAATAAATATTGGAAAGAGAGTCTGTAGGAGTTGCTTATTGTTTGATATGAGAGGAAGGAAAATGGATCATGGATGACTTATAAATTATGGTTTGAGCAGGTATATGGGTTGTAGTACTATATACTGAGATGAGACAAATCTCTATTCCATCAGTTTCCTGAGTTTGATACAACCACCCCAGCATGCTCTTGAACTATTTTATATAAAAACCTTGGTTCTATCCAGTTCTAGAAACACCCAAACACATTATCCCAACCTTGAGGGCAGTTTCACACCTGCCCCCAAACACAGATAGGACACAAAATAAAATTTTTTATTTTATATTTGTTCATCTAATATCTATATGCATCTAGTATCAATATCTATAAGAATGACTAGAAAGTTTGGCATTTCAAGGACTTTCCAGAGAGTTCTGTGTGTAAATGACTATCATCCAGGTCTTCCCAAAATATATGGATTAACTAATATTTGACAGATATAATCTAATAGAATCTATCCCAAGCTTTGAATTTTTCTCACTTTTGCCATGTAATGTCAAATAGTCACAGGTTCCATAAATTAGAATGTGGACATCTTTGGGAGACCATTCTATTTGCCATGTCTTCTAAAGAGGAACTATAAGTTAAGAACACTATAAGTAAAACATAATTAGAAAAACAAAAAAAAAAACACCCTAATAAGGTTTCAGAATGTTCTTTTAATCTCTATAGTAATAATAAAGTGCCATATGCATGGTAATATACTTCTTTGTAGTTTACCCAATTCCATCTTCAATATCACATCTCTTCTTTGTTCAAATGTTTATTAGGGAGGAATAAAGTTCTCAAAACTAAAAAGAAACTTTAAAAGTTCATCGAACAAGAACATAATGTGAGAGAAGACAAGAATCAAAATTCATCAGAAGAAATTTTCTTAGATAATACCCTAGACTAATATGTCACATAGATAAAAGAAAGAACACCTTTCTTAAAAATTATGCCACCCAGTAAAAGTTAAAAAAAAATCAATATGTGATCAACAAAAATAGCTGATTGACAGAGAATTATTTTTTAATCAAATATGTAATCTAAACAAATACAAAATATTGCAAATTACTTAAAATTTAGGCTAGAAAAAAATATGATCAAAATTTCGGGAAAGCTTCTCTTTCTCTTTCCTTTGGCTTTTAAAAGAAGACATTTTCTTTTTCCCCAATGCATATCTGCCAAACGAAAACAGGAAAAGCAGTGGAAATAGCCCAAACTTTCCCAAGCTTCATGATAGTGAAGAGGGCTGATAAAAGTTACTGTAAAAACAAGACCAACCCAGAAAACGAAGACTAAACAGGACTCCCTTTTGTTTCTCCAAGTTACATTTTCTTTTCTGATTTAATATCTAATGAAAATTGCATGGAACAAAATTTTGGCATCTATTTATCGCATGAGGACATTTTGTGAAAAACCATATATTAAATGCTTAATTCTTCCACTGAAATAGTGACGGAAATATTGAACCATCATTAATCATATCAAAGCAGTATATTATTCCAAAACAGAAAAGAATGTTCTTATAAAGGCAATATCAGAGTAGAAGCCAAACTAATTATAATACGCTTTGAAGTATAAAACCTGCAGCAGAGGACCTCCATGACCTTGTTGGAAACAATTTCAAATACTAAGCTACACTTCGAATAAGTGAAAACTTTGTTTTGTGGATATGTGTGTGTGTGTGTGTGTGTGTGTGTGTGTGTGTGTGTAAGGGCATAAGAGAACAGAAAGTTCTAAACACAGTCATCTCAATTCATACTCTGTTGCTAAGGAAGGAGATCTTTAAGTGACCCCATTATAAAATTCCCTACTACTTTTACTCCAGTAAGTGAGCACCAAAATAATATCTATTCACAAACTTGAATTCAAGAATGAATACGGCAACGTATGAATAGGATCCATATAGCTGCTGTACCTAGTTTATCATCTTAAACAATAGGTAGTCAAAAATATTTGTTGAAGAATAATGTAAGAAAAATTACCCATCAAAAGTGACCCAAGGTGTTTCACAATTTGCCACCTTTGAATTGCAATATAACTATGTGCATCATCACATTTGTATGTTTCACATAAATGTACTTGCTGACATCTTAGCTTGGTATGCCCTTCCCCTAACGTTGTATGACTAAATCCTTCTTGTCTTGCAGATAAATAAGCCAATGTCCCAGAAGGAGAGAAAGGCAAATTCAGAGTATTTGGGGAGACTTTAACGTGAGGATCATTTGCAAAGATGGAGACTTCAATGAGGAGATTATTGAAGGCAAAGGGAAAACAAAAATCGGAGCTAGCAACAATATGAAAGTCACAACCCCTAGGTTTGGTAGGGCAAGGGGAAAGTAGCAGCTATTGGACCCAGAAAGATCTTAGTTTAGCTACAGCTGTGAGAGAGGATTCCCATCAAAGCAATGGCCATGGGTCGAGGAGCTCAGCTCTACCCAACCTATGAGCCAAACCCTCAATTTCCTTTTTTTTTTTAAGATTATTTATTTATCTCAGAGATAGAGAGAGAGAGAGCATGAGCAAGTGGGGGGAGGAGCAGAAGGAGAGGGAGAAGCAGACTCCCCACTGAGCAGGGAGGCTAGATCCCAGGACCCAGAGATCATGACCTGAGCCAAAGGCAGACGCTTAATCGACTGAGCCACCCAGGTGTCTTTCCTCTTAATATCACCTCTTTAAAGACACTTTTTTGAGACACTAATCTAAAGTAGTAAACTAACACACTCATGCTTTATCATGTGACACCAGCAGACTTTCTGATGTGCTCTATATATTACCAGAAGCATCTGACTTTTTGTTTTTACTAAAATGTTTAGACTGCCCTGAAGAAGCATCTAAATATTATAATCATTACTAAAGACAGTACATTTTTCACACAATGGATAAGACTAAAAAAACCTAGGGGCACCTGGTTGGCTTCGTGCCAACTCATGCTCTCTCTCTCTCTCTCTCTCTCTCTCTCTCTCTCTCTCTAAATATCTTAGACATTTAGGGCCTCTATTGCAATGAGGGTCGGGGTGGGCATCTGCCCTGAAATAAATGGCTGTTCTGGTTGTTTAGTAAGGATGTCATGAAGTTATTGCCATAGGCTACTCTAAATGGCCATGGCATTCTCTATCACTGATGGAATTATTGCTGTCTCCTCAACCCACAGAAATGAGTGAGATTTCGAGGAACTCCTTTCCCCAACAAGATTCTAATTTTCTGCCCAGAGAACTACCATCCAGGCCTGCACAAATCTGACACCACATCAATGACTGCAGAGTCATTGAAAACCAGGGAGGGTTCTGGATGAATGTTCTTGCAGGTGGAGACTCTGGGTTTCAACACTGTTTCCAGGCCTCCTCTTAAGCAATGGCAACAACGCAATCTCTAAAAATGGAGTTCATTAGACAAGGCTGTTCTGGAAACTAGCAGCTGTCTATATAAGCATCGAAGGGAACATGGGCGTTCTCTCCCTACAGCAGGTAAAAAAGACAATGGACTTCAGTTTGTTTTTGTTTTGTTTTGTTTTTAGATTTTATTTATTTATTTGAGAGAGAGAGCATGAGAGAGCAGAGAGCACAAGCAAGGGAGATGGGCGCTGTGGGGAAGAGGGGCAGAGGGAGAAGCAGATACCCTGCTGAGCAAGGAGCCTGATGTAGGGCTTGATCCCAGGACCCCAAGATCATGACCTGAGCCAAAGGCAGACATTTAACTGGCTGAGACACCCAGGGGCCCCTGGACTTCAGTTTTTAATGTAACCCCAAGATCCTGAGGAAATTTGTCATGGGAGGTAAGGAAAAAAAAAAAAATACCTGGACTTCCTTCTCAAGAGAATAGATGAGACTTTAGAATTGGAGAAATTTGCGGTTCAGAGTATAATGAGGCGTATGACTCCTTTTTTTTTTTATATTTGACTGATAACAGCTTTGAAGTCTTAACGCTCCCTCTTCCCTTCATTCTCTACATCTGGCAAGCTGATAAGTCTGGATTCTCCTTCCTTTAGCACCTGATTCAAGTCCCCACCCATGATGGAAACCATTACTCTAGCCCCATCCCTGAACAACACCGCAATTAAAACCCAAGCCAGACCTCTCTTCTCATGCTCTCCCCCAGAAACCTCAATTATGTAGGAAATTAATCTTTTCATACCTTGTTGGTATGTATGCCTATGGCATCATTAACATGAACCAAATTTTGGGTGGGGGTCTCCCCTGCTTTTGCAGTGTGACCATAACATAAAGGAAATCTGCCCTCCTTTTCCATTTCCAACTAGTGAAGATGTCAGACTGGTTACCCACAATCCTCAATTTTCTTTTTCCTAATGGTTGTAACCATTTTTTTTCCAGTTCCTAATCCACCTTACCTTCCATTCCTTGCCAGTTTATCAGACACCTTAAACTTTTTTTTTAACGATTTTATTTTTTTTATTTGACAGAGAGAGACACAGCAATTATTTTGTCAAATAATAGGATAACTTATTGTGATGATTTATACTAGATAATTCTATTCACTGAAAAACTTTCCAGTGTAACTACAATTTATTTTAAGTTTCTCGAAGATTCTTCTACTTTTAAGGAAAATAGTAATTTAAAGAAATGATAGGCATCACAGCAACAAATTTTTCTTTTCTTTTTTTCTTTCAGGGATTTTATTAAAAATTGGGTATAAGTCTACAATATTGGGTAAAGAAAATTAATTGGGCCAATCGATGTATTGGGATGTGTATAAAAGAGAAAGAATGGTGGTATGATGCAATTCATTTCTCTTAAGTGAAAAGAGGGTTTTTATTTTCAAAGGCTGCCTTTGTCAAACAGCAAATACAGGAAGCTACATACAAACCTTCTGGTTTCTCACTTCATCACTCTCTCCATAATAAGGCTTCCTTTCAGATTTCTTTTAGGTACCAACGTTTCCAGTTCCTTTGGCTCTAACCCATGGCCCTTATCTGACCCAAAAAGCCCTTAAGCACTTACAATTCAAAGAAAGCATACATTTCTGTGGAGAGCCAGACCAGCCTAGAGCTAGTAACAGGTTGTTAAGATTTAACAAGGAAAAACAAGGGACCCTTTAGAAGGTTGAAATGGCATGGCCGGGAGGGGAGAGAGAGGAGATAGAATCCAAAGTCTAAAGAGATTGAAAATATCCATGTTAAAAATCATTTTAACAATCAGATTTAAAAATAGACCCTATTAAAATGTTTGCTAAAGCATAACACAGAAGCAAAAATAAAAAATCCAAAATCATTAATTTCATGTTGTGAAATGAAACTGATAGAAGATAATTTTACACCACCTGGTTAATGCAGAGTCCCCCGTATTTAAGCATCTATGTGAAAGTCTGTGTACATATTCCTGAAAAATAATTGGTTGTTCATGTCACAGGAGTAGAACATTTAAATAATGTGTAAAATATTTATGATGAAGATTGCCAATGTCATCTCATTTGACTCTTTTTAAAAATGGAGGTGAATCTAGCTTCTTGGAGGAACATGAAGAATAAAACTCAAGGAAGTTATATCAAAACATTTGTATTCCATGCTAAACTACCTGCGTTGTTTTATTTCAATTTAACTTTTTCTTATAGATGTTCTCGATCTTAGCCTGTAAATACACTTCTTACACTATTTAATTCAATAAATTATAAAATTAATATGCTTTATTAACAGTAACTTCAGAGATGTTGAGAATAATGATGCATCTCTCAGCAGTCTAAGCTATGTAGAGCAATTTTCTTATCAAGGTTTAATTTACTAGAGTAATATTCACCCATTTTAGAGTACAGTTCTGCTAGTTTTGACAAATGCATATAATATTGTAACCAGTACCACAATCAAGATATAGAACAGTTCTGTCACTCCCCAAACTTTGCTATATGTGTAGCAATTTAATAGCAGCTACTTTTTAAAATCCTGATCCATGACAAAAATTCAATATCTTACTTTGTTTACTTTGGCTCTTGATTTATAGAGGGCATTCAAATGTAGGATTACTAGATGTAAAACCAAATATAATTACCGAGCAACTCAACTTTTTGTCCTTCAAAACGGGACATGTATTATGCATCTCTCCCTCTCTCTCTCCCTCTTTCCTCCCTTTTAAACTGTCCTCCCCCTACAAACATATCCTTCTTTACTTCTTCCCAGTATTAATCAGGATGTTCTATTTTTATTTTTGTTTTTCTTTGCTTTATACAGACAGCTAACCTTCTGATTTGTATTAACAGGAAAGAAAATATCGCCAAAACGACATTACCTCACAAGCAAGAATGTAGCACTACATTAGTTTTTCAAGATTGGATAAAGCATGTTTAGGTTAAATGTGGACATCAGCAGTTTTAAAACCCAAATCTGATGCATCTGGCACTCTTTATTGTCTTAGAGGTTTCATCAGCTGGATGCTTAAAATCTGTCTCCTGGCAGCAAAAGTCTCCGGTGAGGTTTTTATGTGATTTGCTAAGAAATGCCTGGTTTCAGAAGTCATTCCTTTCAATCCCCAGGGAAGCATGGCTGCTAGAGTAACTCTGCCCTTGAGCTACCTGCTAGATGACTTCAGAAAATCTTATACAGAAGCAATATTTAAATTAAAAAAGACAGTTTGAAAACCTGTTTTTAATTTGTGCATAAGAGCTCAAACTCCCTCAGTTTTGTTAGCTGGTAACTGTTTCTGTTTTGTTTTGTTTTGTTTTGTTTTGTTTTGTTTTAGTTATTTTTAAAAGTAAGGGTGGAGAAAGAAAGAGACCCCTTTGGGAAGTAATAAAACATTCCCTTTACCATAATAGTCTTGGGGTGGCTGCAAAGCCTGTCTTCACATACCCATGCTCCCTCAGTGAAGGTTGCTGTTCATGAGTTGATGAAGGGTTAATGCAGGGATGCTTACAGTGGATCAAACACAAAACAGAAGCCACCCAAGGCTCGGCATTATTGCTCAGGATACATGAATTTTGAAGACTACCTTGGAATTGGACTGGCCATTCTGGTGGTTTGATCTGTATCCATGCTCTACACTCATCCATTTAGACACAGTGAGTGTACAAAAACTAGAATCACTTACATTGATTCCTCTTAATACATTTTTGTTAGAAGTGCCAACTCATTTTGCAGTAACTCAGGCACAGATCTTCCCACTCTTACACTAATACTATTGGCTTGTTTACTTTTACTTTCTCAACCCTCCCCAGATATTCTTGGACAGAATCTCAGTCATTTTAGCCTCTAGTAAGAGTTTATAAAATATCAAGCATTCTTTACCCTTCCTAGAGTCAAAGTAATACTCATGGAATACTCTTTTCAGAAACTTTATACCAGTGGTTCTCAAAATTTAGTGTGTATCAGAAATATCTGGTGAGCTTGTTAAAACAGAGATTGCTAGGCCCCATCCTGAGTTTTTTCTGATTCATTTTTTTTTTCTTTTTTAAAAAAAGGGCAACCTAAGACTTTGTATTTCCACAAATTCTCAGGTGAGGCTGCTGCTGAGCCAGGAACCATATTTTAAGAACCATAGGTTTATTTGATGCTTTCTGATCATTGATTATTCCAAGTAGTGGAATAAGGAACACCATTGTTTCTTTGTAATTTTTTTCCCTTTCTCTGTACGCTGGCCATTCACTACTCCTTACAATTATCTCCTTATAAATTTCTACTTGTTACCTCTACAGTTCAGGTATACTGGATATTTGTTGACACTCAGGTTTTATCTCTTTTATTTTATTTTATTTTATTATGTTATATCACCATACATTACATCATTAGTTTTTGATGTAGTGAGCCACGATCCATTGTTTTCGTATAACACCCAGTGCCCCATGCAGTACGTGCCCTCTTTAATACCCATCACCGGGCTAACCAATCCCCCCTCCCCTCTAAAACCCTGTTTGTTTCTCAGAGTCCATAGTCTCTCATGGTTCATCTCTCCCTCTGATTCCCCCCCTTCATTTTTCCCTTCCTTCTCCTAATGTCCTCCGTGCTATTCCTTATGTTCCACAGATAAGTGAAACCATATGATAAATGACTTTCTCTGCTTGACTTATTTCACTTAGCATAATCTCCTCCAGTGCCATCCATGTTGATGTAAAAGTTGGGTATTCATCCTTTCTGATGGCTGAGTAATATTCTATTGTATATATGGATCACATCTTCTTTATCCATTCATCTGTTGAAGGGCATCTTGGCTCTTTCCCCAGTTTGGCTATTGCAGACATTGCTGCTATGAACATTGGGGTGCATATGGCCCTTCTTTTCACGACATCTGTGTCTTTTGGGTAAATACCCAGTAGTGCAATTGCTGGATCATAGGGTAGCTCTATTTTTAAATTTTTGAGGAACCTCCACACTGTTTTCCAAAGTGGCTGTACCAACTTGCATTCCCACCAACAATGTAAGAGGGTTCCCCTTTCTCCACAACCTCTCCAACATTTGTTGTTCCCTGGTTTTATCTCTTCTAATCTCTTTCCTAGATTGCAGACCCTTAAAGCCCACAGATACTCTACAGACTCACTTGTAGGTTTGTAAAGAGTTGGTCAGTGAGACATGATCCTGGAAAATTTTAAAGGCAGACATGAAAACACCATTATTTTATGGTGGTCATTGTGGAAAGACATGCCGGTCCTAGAAGATGACAGATGTGGTGTTTTGCCCTCAGTTTGGAGAGTTTTCTCATATATACTTTGGTGTTGGGAATAGCCCACTCTATTTGTGGTGGCTTCCTTGTGATGCTAGTACTTCCAAAGGCATTGAAGGCAGCAACCTTCCTACCTTTTGTTCTCCCAGGATCCCTAAGGTAGATATGCTGCTACTAATTTCATTTTAAATTTATTCCTAGTAGAATACCTAGGTGACTGCTACTTTACTGAGCTAAATGAGAGTGACACTGTAGTAGGTACTATACCTAGGGAAAAGATGCAAGGGTAAGAGAGACAGTTCCTGATTTGACTTCTTTATGCCTTCCCCAAATAGCAGGGATTATAGAGTAATGAGACTTCACTAGTTTTTCTCTCCACAAAGAAAGGTCAGACTTATCTCTGTAATAGAATTCCTCTGTAAATAAAATAGACCCTTGAAAAACTGTTTAGATTACTCCAGAATTGAAGGTTGATATTACCTGGGTATTTTGGAGACTAAAAGCTCCATTTACTATTCTTGTGTATATGAAAAGTACCTTTTCAAGTTATTGAGAAAAAAAAAACCCACAAGTGCTTGTGGTATAACAATACTCTCAGTAGAAAAATTTAAAAACAAAAACAAAAAAGCAAGACCCTTCTTCAGTTAAACTGGCTGGGGAAATCCTTAATATTCTTTCTCATCTTAGGGTTTCCTCACATGTCAGCATACCAAAAATCTCTGAAAATTTTTTCAGTACTTATGCTAGAGCATTGGCCCAACTTAGATCACCAGAGAATCCTTCTTTCATATAATGCCAACATTCCTCAGAAATATTGTTCAACAAAGCCCCCTGTGGAAAATGTTAGCCTTAAAAAAGAAAGTGTTGCTAGTATTAGGGAGAATGGAGCAATAAAGGAAGGTCCCTAATCTAACCAAAAGGAAGTCTGAAAACATATTGACTGAGATTCTTAATAACTAAGATGTGATAATTATGTGAAAACTATCAAAGTTCAGTTCTATTTGTTAATACATCCTAATATGTAATAGGGAGAAGTTTTATTAAAAATCTTTAAAATTTTAGCATCTATCTCTTCATGTTGCTTTCAGGATAGACTATTAGAATATCTACAAAAACCTCTGTGCCAACTGTATAATCAGAAGTGTGACAATGAAACTGGATTCTATCCCAAAGTGAAATGGAGGGGAGGGGCTTCAAAGGAAAATAATCAGCATTTTCCATGAAAAGAGAAGCAGGAGTTCAATACCTGAGACAAAATAAGGAAAAAAGAGATATAGCCAAAAAGTAGATTAAAAAGGAAATCCAAGGCTTTTATATGAAGGGGGGGATCTGCATATCCCAACAAATCCTCATGATGCCATCTGGATTCTCCAAGGTTTCACCTTCACCCCTTCTTCTCATCAATATTTTCCCTGCTGGAATTTTACCCCAACTATAATAGTTACCAGTAGTGATTTGGAGCAAAGAGAATATATGATTTTAGGATTTCTATATACAACTCAGAATGATCTTTTAACTTTTTATCCTAAATTAAGATATAGTTTCAACAAAATCTCTCTTAAAAGTCAAAACTCATAATAGAAGTCCTTAAAAATTAAGTAAATCTCCTGTTTTAATTAACCTCATTTCTCATATTCCATCATTGTTTCATTTTTTGTCTAGATCCCAGACAATGCAAATAAATTGTCACTCAATCTTGCAGACACTTTGCCAACAGTTAAAGTACAAAACACAACAACCAAGGGGCGCCTGGGTGGCTCAGTGGGTTAAGCATCTACCTTTGGCTCAGGTCATGATCCCGGGGTCCTGGGATCGAGTTCCTCATTGGGCTCCCTGCTCAGCGGGAAGCCTGCTTTGCCCTCTCCCTCTGCCACTCCCCCTGCTTGTGCTCTCTCACTCTCTCTCTCAAATAAATAAATAAAATCTCAAACACACACACACACACACACAACAACAACCAAAAGAAATCCAAAAACACTTCATGAAAGATCTGATTGACATTCCATGATGAACTGTATATTAAAAGAGAGCCTTTTTAATGCAGTGAATTTAGGGGTCCAAAACAAAGAGAACTGGGTGGTCTCCAAGTGATTGGATACTAGAAGCAATAGTTTTATTACCATTCCTTAAAAATAAGAAGCTTCCTTTTGAGATTTGTTCCTCATTGGGGCTAATTAAATTTGGAGGCTATAATCAAAAGGCAG
Source organism: Phoca vitulina (assembly GCF_004348235.1). Classification (NCBI taxonomy): domain Eukaryota; kingdom Metazoa; phylum Chordata; class Mammalia; order Carnivora; family Phocidae; genus Phoca; species Phoca vitulina. The sequence goes on from NW_022589717.1 coordinate 5,887,248, forward strand.
GAAAACATGTTTCTTTTAACAAATGGTTGGTCAGTTCATCTCTACTGAGACTCATTTAAGTACAAAATTAATATCTTAAGTTAGAAAAGACAAAGTAGGTGTTAGAGGTAATGAAAGATTTAGGAAGCAATGTCAAGATCAAGTGCATGCTTGTTCATCTCCTTCTTACTTAATGTCAGTGAGTACTCATTAGATACCTACTAGTATAGCTCTGTGCATTGCTCAAGCCCATAAAGCCAGTGTTTAGAAACACCTTATGCTTCTTTGTTTACACTTTTTGCATATTTTCCCCCAATGCTGACCACTAAGGACCTAAGTTCCACAGCCTCTGCCCCATCACCAAAAACTCTTCCACCAAAGAACTCTTTCCGGGTCAACTGCCCCAGAATCATCCTATCCCTAGCTCTAAATATTCTGCCCCTCGTTATTCTTTCTGTCCTTCAGCCATTCATTTAATAAACATAGGCTCAGAACATAAAATGTGTCAGATGCTAATTAAATAATTATTAATAATAAAAATAGCAATAGTGGGATGCCTGGGTGGCACAGTCATTTAAGCATCTGACTCTTGGTTTTGGCTCAGGTGGTGATCTCAGGGTGGTGATCTCAGGGTGGTGTTATTGAACTCTGAGTGGGGCTCCGCTCTCATTGGGGAGTCTGCTTGGGATTGTCTCTCCTCCCTGTCCCTCCCACTTATGCGTGCTCTCTCTCTCTCTCTCAAATAAATAAATAAATCTTTTAAAAAATAGCAATAGTAAAGAGACTATCCCTGCCTTCATTAAGACAGAGAAGTTAAAAAGGCACTATAAAAAGTGTGATAAGTACTTAGTAAAGAAGTATCATATGTTGGCAGGAAAGTGAGTGCTGTCAAGGGAATGTTTCCTGAGATGTTTCCTGGCCTAGTTCTTGAAACAGGTATTATTTAAGGGAATCAAAGGAAGAAAGAATAGGGTAAAAAACAACCAGTCATGCGGAGAGTACTGCAGGAGCCCAGTGTAAGCGGAAGCAAAGATCAGGGGACTTCTGCTGTTGCTCCCACCAGTCCACTGCCACCACTGCCTCATCCCCATGGAGGAAATGACTGGACACGGAATGTGGAGGCCCGCCATCACACTCTCCATGTCCAGCATGGCTTGCCAGTTGCCACTGCAGAAGAAAAATGGCCTCAGGCTCACTCCTATATTCAAAGTGCCATGTAGGATGTCTCCGGGTAATGTAAATTTATCCCTTCAAATCTGAAATCCAGGAAATAAAGGAAGGATTTGGAATCAATGCCACATTCCTAGTGGGCTACACTGCCCAGCGTGGAATCTGTCAGCCACATGCAGCTACTGAACATTGGACTGTGACGACTTTGAAGCAAGAAATGTCCTAAGTGGAAATTACGTGCCAGATTTCAAAGACTTAGTATATAATAAAGAATATATGATATTTGGTAAATTGATTTCATACTGATTACATATTAAGTATTAAATATATAACCAACACATAATATATAATCAGTCAATACATATTACATGGTAGTATTTGCCTATATTGGGTTAAATAAAATATCATTAACATTAATTTCACCTTTTTTTAAACTTTTTTTTAATGTAGCTACTAGAAAACTTTTAACTGTGTATGTGGCTTACATTATATTTCCATTGGAGAGCACTGCCGTAGATCAATTCCAGCACAGTAGGAATGAAGGGTTAAGACAGAAGTAAAGAGGGACAGAGCATTATGGGTGACTGATGTGGCAAAAAAAATCAATGGCCAAAGGCTTAACATTTTAGATGCTGACTAATGAAAACAGGGATTAGAGAAATTAGTAGTTTTAATCTTAACATGTTAGAGGAGGGTGGACTCTGGGCCTTGTGGCAGAGAACTTAATGCACTTGGTTTACCGAGAAGGGACCCAGAACTTGAAGTTTTGTTAAGATTTACAAGCAGATCAGAACTCAGTGGTTGATCATCAGCAGTGATTCAGGCCTAACCCAGAGGTAAGGATTTTTTTTTTTTTTTTCTCTTCAAAATAAGGTTTCCTATGCTACAAATGAAAACAAAAATATTGCCTTCCTTTCAGATAACCTTTGAACAATTTCCTTCAAAAAAGCACATATTAATTTCTGTACAAGATAAAATCCTCAGTCTGAGTCTAAACCCTATAGAAAGACAAGATTTTAAATTGACAAAACAGATGTCATTAGAAGATAAATGTAGTCCAATCAGAATACTAAAGATGAAATTCAGCCTGCCTCAGTAATTTGCATGGTGAATTTTTCTTCTGAGAAAAAAATCCATAGTCAGAGCAAGCATATTTTAAAAAAATGAAATGTATCATGAATTTGTTTATTCTTAATCATAATCAGGAATCCAGAAATATGTCAGTTGTTCATGTAGATATATTTCATATTCATATGAAATAATAATATTTCATAATAATATTCATAATAATATTTCAATAATAGTATAATCAAATAATGTCTTTTTGACAGCTGATTCACCCTGCTACAGCATTCTACTGAGAAAAAGCAAAGTTGGTAAGGATCAAAGTAATTTCCATCAAGATTAACTATACAAGCAAAGATGGATAAAAAAACAAAATCTTGGAGTGCCTGAGTGGCTCAGTCGGTAAGCATCTGACTCTTGGTTTCGGCTCGGGTCATGATCTCAGGGTCGTGAAATCCAGCCTGGCATTGGGCTCCCTGCTCAGCACCGAGTCCGCCTGAGATTCTCTCTCTCTCCTTCTCCCTCTGCCCCTCCCCATGCCCTTGCAGGCTCACGCTCGCGTGTGCTCTAAATAAATAAATAAATAAATAAATAAATAAAATCTTTTTAAAAGATCTTGGGGGGGTTAAGATGAGATACATATTCCTTCTGGATTCTGAACAACAGCAATCAGTATGGCAACAAGGAATATGCCTCTAGATTAGTGGATTAGTAGATTGGAGTGTTGACAAGATTTGAGGAGTGTGGAAGGTTATTTTGAGATTAATAGCCTAAGCAAAAACAAATTGGATTTTTTTAAAAGATTTTATTTATTTATTTATCTGTTTATTTATTTGAGAGAGAGAGAGTGTGAGAGAGTGGCAGAGGGAGAGGGAGAGGGAGAAGGAGGCTCCCTGCTCAGCGGGATGTGGGGCTAGACCCCAGGACCCTGAGCCAAAGGCAGACACTTAACAGACTGAGCCATCCAGGTGCCCCAAGAAATTGGATTTTGAAAAATTCTCTGTCTGTAATTTAGTCACTCTCATTCAGTTGAATCCCCATACACTTTCCCAAATGACAGAAAAACACAGAATAGAATTAAAAAGAAGGAATCATTTAGAATCTTGGGATTATACAAAGATATTGTAATATTAGTTATTTTTGATCCAATAGTTATTTCTGATTATTTTAACAGTTGGATTAATTAGTTTAATTGATTTTCATTATGTTTTCATCAGAAAATAGAACCCTAGTAATTTTTGTCTTGTTGTATTTATTGGAATTGTTTTTTGTCAATAAAGATCATCAATTTGTAAATATTAAATAGATACATAAATATAAAGCATATCCTACATCTGAAAAATGTGCTATGTGACACATTTTATTCTATCTGTACTTTAATCAGTTTCCTTGTTGATTTTGTTGACAACTTGATCTGTCATATGAATACTAATTAATATTAGTATTATTCAATATATTTAATAATAAATTATATGAGTATACTTAATATTTAATATATATTAAATTTATATAATTTCCTAATGGTTGTTTAACAATACTCCTTCTACTGTTATTTTTTTATCCAAAAGATGTAATAATAAAGCCACCTTAAATTTTAATATGCCATAATCAAATGGTTTTCTTTCATTTTAGAATTTTCTCAACTTAAATTTTGTTTGAAAATTAATATGAAATCCACCTTTTTATTTGAGTTCAATTTATATGTTTTTTCTTTTTAGTATTTGAAGTAATTTGAATTTTTGCTGCCTCTCATAATTAGTAGATAGATTCTATTTAATACTTCTAGATTCTTTCTATTAAAAAGATTCAAATCACTTTCTTCATTGTCAAATTTACTAAACTTGGTGAGTACATCTTTAGCCTATCCCCTCTACTTCATCATACTTGATCTAGGTTTTGTAATATTTTATGCTCTCAAGATTTTTTCACTAATATTTGTAAAATGATTTTTCCAATGTTATCAATACCAAATATAAAAAATGTATATTTTCCACTATAATCAGTACAAAATAAATATTTAGCCTTTGTTTTCCCCACTTTCAGTCTCTCCTTTATGGTTTTTGTTTCTTTAACCTTTTAAACATCTTTTTTTATTTGTTTGTATTTTGTATTATTTAACTTTCATTCATCAATGTCATCCTCTTTCCTGCTAGGGGATAATAATTTTTATTAATCAGTGAGGGCAAACTTTTTCTAATATGACTTGCTACTTTGTACCTTAACTCTTGTTTGGAATTATGTTTTTTTAAGCAGTGACTCTAGAAGTGTTACCTGAACAGTATATTTTTTTAAATGTTATAGATCTAAAAATTGTTTTTTCATATTTTTTCATATGTGTCTATCTTCAGGGAAAGGCATATAATGAGTTTCTTTTTCTACCTTAAAATTATGTTGAGAGATATTGCTCCACTCCCTTTAGTGATTTATTATTAAGGATATCATTTTACAACTTTTATGAGTAATATACTTTTTTACCTTGAATTCTGGTATAATTAATTTCTTGTAGTGAAAGTAATTTTCTAGGACCTCTGTTAACATCATCTTCACTCACTTTATTTGCTTGTAAATATTGACTCCTCTAAATCTTCCATCTCATGTTTTATTTTTCGAGTTTGGTAAGGGTCCTTCTAAAGACACTGTTATAATTTTTTATACATTTGTCCTGTATTTTGGGAAATTATTACTATTCGTAGGTTGGAAATCTGTGGCTTGCCTTCAAGGTCTGCTTTCTCCTTGTTTCTTTGATTTATATAAACTGAATTCTTGGAGTGCTTCTCCACATCTATTCTCCCTAACTGATTTGGTTTTCTGTAGTGTCAAATCTGCTTTTTTTTTAAAGATTTTATTTATTTATTTGACAGAGACAGAGAGAGAGGGAGCACAAGCAGGGGGAGTGGGAGAGGGAGAAGCAGGCTTCCCGCTGAGCAGGTAGCCCGATGTGGGGCTCGACCCCAGGACCCTGGGATCATGACCTGAGCCGAAGGCAGCCGCTTAACAACTGAGCCACCCAGGCGCCCCTCAAATCTGCTTTTGAGCACTCTAGTGGAGCTTTAATTCTGTGCATTCATTTTTCATGTCATTGTTTTCCCTTGTTAGCCACGCATGTTTTCATCTCAATTCAGACTATTCCTATTATTGTACATAGTGTCTTTTTATGGAGAAACAAACTTGCTCTAAAAAATAGTTGGTTCATAAAGTAATAAACTAATCTATGAGGCTTTCTCTCTTTGCTCATATACTTTATTTTCCTAGTCCAGATTATACTGTTTTTCTGCTTACTAATTTTTCACCATGATTTAACCTTCCTTTTGCTGTCACTTTGATGTTTTGAGCCTCCCGCAAACTTTTCATATTCAGTGTGAGGATGAGGACAGGGGAAGTGAAGATAATATTTTAATCTTAATTTTCCACTGTGTGCCTAAGTATTGGCAAATGGCTCCTCCCCAGACCTGAAGCAAAGTGTTGTATAGTATTGAGCACCCCAGGCTCCAGTTCATAGCTGGTAGTCAACAAAGGTCAAACCCCCTTCCTTGTACATCCCGTTCTCATTAAAAATCCCTGAGCATTTAATTATGGAACACTACATCTAAAACTAATGATGTAATGTATGGTGATTAACATAACAATAAAAAATTTTTAAAAAAGAAAGAAAGAAAAAAACTCAATACTATAATTGACACTAAAAAAAAAAAAAAAATCCCTGAGCATTTGATAAGAGACCCCAAACCTGGCAGGATCAAAGTTCATAAAACCAAAGAAAAGTAGTTAGAGGAAATTTACATGGTTGAAAGTTGACTAGGATGCAGCATCATTAAGCTAAATAGACCAACAAGCATTTTTTCATTGGTTTGAGAAGAGTCTGTGTGAAATTGACCCAGAGAGCATTACAAAACCTTATAAATTTTTTTTTTTTAAAAAGTAACATAGTTGGTTAGTTATGGTACCTGAGACAGCAAAATAATAAGGTACCAAGCTTCTGAGATAAGTAGATAAAAAGACGTATATATTTCTTTCAGAATCTGAACGATGCCCTCTTTGCCTTTTCTGTTCAAGTTATACTAAGATCCTTTTCTCACAGACTTTTTTAGTTTAACAAAGTTGGATGTCATACATGTAAAACCATATAAATTAGAAACTATTTTAAATGAGAAGTGGAAATCAGGTATCTATTTCTCAGAAACAGAATTTTTAAAAAAATAAGACATGCAAGGCGAAAAAAGAGAGAATCTAGAAAGGTTACAAAAGATCTAAATCCCGTACTTTAATTTCAACCCGATAAAAAGGGATATCACATGTTAACAGTCCGGGCTGATAAGCAAAACACTTTGAAAGGGAAAAGAACTCTACATTTTTCATGTGTTCTTTTGCTCAATTATTTTTGGACATTCATGTTGATGTGTTATCTTTATCTTTAGGCTGGCCTAATCTTAAAACCCTCAGTACTCTGTTTAATATTTCCTATTCATGGTTCACATGAAAAGCAGTCATGGGGAAAAAGAACATGCTTTCCATCATCTAGCTGTTGTCTGTGCTGATGTATAAAAACTGAAAACATCTTGAATTTCATAAGCTAAGATAATCATGTAGGGCTGATGATAAAGCATTGTTTTGACTACTAAGTCACAAAATTAATAAATGTTTGTTAATCAATATCAAAAATAATTTTACTCCAAACATATACATTTTAACTGTATAATAAATAGATCTTAGACTATATCTTATCTGTTTTAAAGTAAAATGTTTGCAGATGGCATGATTCAACTTGAAAGTATTTGAAGTATAAATGACTAAAGACATAAAGATTAAAAGATGGTCACTTAATGGTATGTTATAACTGAGTTTCCATTGGCTGTGCATAGAGCCGTTAATTCACTCCAGACTAAGTAGTACTTAGATAAAGTGAAAACAACTTTCATTTCAGTGTGGGCAACATAAATTCTCTTTGCCTTCTTGCCTCTAACTGAAGCTATTTTGGGTCACCTGCCACTTTTGGAAATGCTAGTTTTACTCTATCACACAAAATTATCAAACACAGTACCTTATATGTGCAATTTCTACGTAGATAACTTTTCTTAAAATTTAAGCTTGCCAGGGGCGCCTGGGTGGCTCAGTCGGTTAAGTGTCTGCCTTCAGTTCAGGTCATGATCCCAGGGTCCTGGGATCCAGCCCTGCATCGGGCTCCCTGCTCCACGGGAAGCCTGCTTCTCCCTCTGCCTGCCACTTCCCCTGCTTGTGCACTCACGCACTCTCTCTCTCTCTGACAAATAAATAAATAAAATCTTAAAAAAAAAAAAAAAAATTAAGCTTGCCAGTCCAGGGAGAATAAGTGTTGACAAAGAAGTTCTCCACACTATCATGTCATTTGCCCACCGACCATAGGTAATTTTCTTCCATTCAACCAGTACCCACTGTTGTACTATTGAGGCTCAAAGTAAATCATTGTTGGTACAGTGACATATCCAGTTAACCAGACATGCACGCAGGTCAACACTGCAGCCATAAAAACAATAAAACTTTAATTCTTTAAAGTACTTCTTAAGTTAAAACTGTAAAATAATACAGAGATTTTTAAAATATAGTAAGGAATAATTCACCTATCTAAAAATAAAAGTCATTGCCAGTGAATTTCGGAAACTAATGTAGTCCATGGGATGTTGATGAATGAGTATTTTAGAGATAGGAGGGTGGTGGGAACTCAAATTAAGATATCTATTCTCTGACTCACCAGCACAGCTCAGACTGTATGCTTCCAACATATAAATCTATATTAACCTAGTTTCCTTGGTGAGATCATGGTGGACTGTCTCAAGTCTGTAATCTATTATGATAATTCATACAGACATTATAATAACACTCTATTGTCATCTGACATCATCCCCTGGGTGGCTAAAGGACACAAATAAATCCCACTTAAAAATTAAATAAAAGAAAGAAAGAGAGAGAGAATTTATTTTTGAGATTTTAAAAAATGTTTTAGTGTACAATTCATTTTTTAAAATTTCTTAAACACTTTTCACTTCTTGATCTATAATGATGCCTTTAATTTGCCTTTCCTGCCACATATTCCAAATTCAGAGTAAACAATTACTGAAAAACATAGCGAGGTTCAGATTAAAAGTCCACAAACAATGGCAAAATTTACTATCTTAATGAAATTTGGAAATAAGCACCAACTCAGATGCCAAAGAGCATAAGGTTAAATCTAATGAAGACCTGAGGAAAATCAGACAGCAGCTCATAGGAAATGCAAAACTACCTTGCCTCTCTTCTATTATCCTTGTTTAATCTTCCTCAGATTTAGGTCCCTAGGGTAATTTCAAGTATGTATTCTAAAGTTAATTGCTCTTTATTTTTTTAGATTTAAGGATTGGAGGGTAGTAAGAAAAACAGAACATTAAAAATGTGTAGAAAGTATTCAAATTATCCACATTCATAGGTTATTTTCATGCACACTTAATGGTTTTAGTAAAACCACACTGAAACGACTAGGGTAATCTATTGAATTCAATTTTACTTCCAGAGCCATTATCCACTACAGAGATAACATCAGAGTTATAGTGTATGCTTCATTTTATGGAATGTTCTAAATTAATGCTTAATTTTATCGAGGTTAATAATGCAAAGCTAGTGAAAGTCTTGGAGAGTGTAATGTACACTGTATATACTAACATTTCAATTCAATGAATAAATGATTTAATTGCACAATGATACACAATAATGTCATAGAGCAAGTTTAGTAGCTTGAAAGAATTTGCTGACCTAAAATCATGAACATCAATTTCTACATTTCTGAATATTCCCCCAAAAAAATAATTCAAATTAAGATTATCACTAAATTATTTGAAAAAAATTAATTTAGAAATAGTGTGTGAGGCAAGTTAGATAAGATCACTTATTATAGTGTATTAGTAGAATGTAAACAAGTCTAGATCAGAGTCAAGTACTGAGTTCTAACGCTTTGGGTAAATCGTTTAAGTGCCCTAAAGACTCATCTTCCTCTTAGAAATAAAGATTTGGAATACATGATTTTTAAGGTCCTTTCTAGTATTAAAACTGTGTAGATATTAAAGGAAAATTCCCATGCCCCACCTATCAGATTGCAAAACTCCTGCCAAGTGTGGAGGAAATTTCAGCTCTCACATGTTACTTATAAAAATATAAATTTGTAAGAGCACGTTGGAGAGGAATTTCTTAATACCTAGTACAAATATTATGTGTATATTATATATTTAAATGTATAATATTTTATGTGTACATAATTATTATATATATGCATAAATGTATTATATAATTTAGACAGTGTTAGACTAAATAAACCAATTTATTTATTAAAACCAGTTCTTCTGGAAGAGTAGAATTTACTGTATTAACAATGAGAATAAACTTCTCATAATTTAAAAGCATTTTCCCAGGAGCGCCTGGGTGGCTCAGTCAGTTAAGCATCTGCCTTCAGCTCAGGTCATGATCCCAGGGTCCTGGGATGGAGCCTCATGTTGGGCTCCCTGCTCAGCGGGAAGCCTGCTTCTCCCTCTCCCATTCCCCCTGCTTGTGTTCCCTCTCTTGCTGTGTGTCTCTCTCTGTCAAACAAATAAATAAAATCTTTAAAAAAAAAAAAGCATTTTCATACTTATCTACCACTCTGTGACATGTAAACATAAACACTAGAACATGTAGAGTTCCTAGCAAACTCGGCTCTCTATAAAGAAAGACAGCAACTTTGGGGGGTCGGGAGGACAGACCTTAAAACTATCTAACCAGTTAAGTATCAGTCATTATTTTCTTTATTTTTAGTCTTATCTTTTATCTTTAAAGATAGGTGTTTCTCAATCTTTTCTTCAAAGTATGAATATCTTAGCTAATTTTCCACCAGCACACACCAATTCAGCTCAACCTGCCATTGAACACCTGGATTCTGATCTCACAGGCCAGCCCACATGACAGTGTCTGTTTTGATTGGCCAATGCCTGAACGCTGCTGGCTGTTAAGTATTTAAATATTTTGAATATCATCCATTCTTAATCAATATTGGTATAATTAACTTTTTATTATCTTGGGGTAGAAAATTAACTTATGGGTAAGTAAAGTTAAAAATAAAGAAAATAATAAACCATGCCAGTAAATAAAAATTTCTACAAGGCTGTGAAAACACCCACACATTTAAAGGAATTCACTTGGGGTGCCAAATAAGTAAAGCATAGACATCACATATGGGAATGACTCTCCCCTTGCCAAAGACCAGTGGATTGAAGGGACACCCTCCCCTCCTCCTCTGCAAACCACAAAGCATTCCCCTCTTCTTAGAAAAAGAAAGGAGGGGCTCATGAGACGTGAAGCCCTTTAGGGAGGAGGAGAAGGGAAAAGTGGGTTGTAGATGAAGTGGAAAAATACAGTTTGGAACAAATAACTATCTTTGTTGCTGCTATTAACTCTTTCTCTCAGAAATATAAACTTTTTACTCAAAAATTCAAATTTACATATAAGTTGCAAAAAATAAAAAAATGACAAAATGAAATTATATAACTTTACTTTAATTCACCTATGATTAATACTTTCCCCCATTCACTTTTTCATTCTCTATCTACCTATCTATACATGCCTATATATTATGCTATGTGTGTTTGCATGCATGTGTACATACATGAACAATTTTTTTCTGTGCCATTTAAGAGTGATTTCCATATATCATTGTCTTTTGCTCCTAAGTATTTCAATGTGTATTTCCTAAAATAAGGATATTCTCTAATAGCCACAGTGAGAAACTGTATTTATTTTTTTCAATTTAAATTATATTTAACACTCATATAATTCTTTGTCTGTATTAGGCATCACTTGAAACTTGGTTTCATCAACTATTGACTGTATAATCTTGTACAAATGACAACTCTCTGTGCCTCAGTTTGCTCATATGTAAAATCAGGATAATAATAGTATAGGTACTATTTTGGCTTTGAGTGGTGCCTAAAGAGGAGTATTATATAAATGTTGCTAAATACAATTTAAATTTTAAGAATAAATACAGTTTTTATTGCGCTTGCAATTAATAGTTATTTGGAGTTGTCCATGATCTCCTTCACCTGATTATCAAATTACAAAGCTACTCTCTATTCTCAAACTCCGTCTCAGAAAGCATTACTGGAGAAAATATCCAAAATCCAGTGTTCCAGGGCTCTTCCCACTCACTATGCTTCTGCTTGTAAATTGTAAGTTTATTTATACTCTCTTCTGGCATTCACCTCCATGTTTTTATAATGGCATGCAATGAATCACATTTCCCTTTTTAAGTAACTTTGGCACAAAACTATTTAAATTTGCTAAATATGGGGACGCCTGGGTGGCTCAGTCGGTTAAGCATCTGCCTTCAGCTCAGGTCATGATCCCAGGGTCCCGGGATGGAGCCCAGCATCAGGCTCCTGCTCAGCAGGGAGCCTGCTTCTCCCTACCTCCCTCTGCCACTCCCCCTGCTTGTGTCCTCTCTCTCTCTCTCTCTCTCTCAAATAAATAAAATCTTTAAAAAAATTTTAAAAGTTTGCTAAATATGTATGTCATTACAGAGATTGAAATAGTAAAGGCAGCAAGATATGAGGATTAAAGAAGTCATCCTACAACTTTGTTTTGACCTTTAATTTCTATCAAAATATCATTTATCTCATTCAATATTTTAATCAATGTTTCTGTTATTATTATTAGTTTATATGATCTAAAAACCCTATTAATTAGCAAATGTCTTGAGGAGAAGGAGGGTGCCTTATTTATTGTTAAACCTAATAGGAGCACCTTTGAACAACATCCTGTCATACAAAGATAAGAAAGGGATAGACAGCCTGATGAATGAACCCAGGCTACGAGTGACTTCAAATAAAGGGACAGGCTTGAATTTTTGTAGAATTCGGTAATGCAGGGGAAAAATTGGGAAGTAAGAGATGGAATGAAAAACTCTCATGTTACCTGGCAAAGATTACTGGTGATGCCACTGAGATTGGGAAGACAAGTCAGATATGACCTTGCTTGAAGAGCTTGTGGCTCTTCCAAATGGAAAGTCCAAGAAAGAGTTCTATGTACATGGAGAAGCCAATGTTAGCGATATAAATTTAGGAGTCCTCAGCATGGAAGAATAATACAATTCCAGGAAAAATAGAAATGTATCAAACAAGCCAAAAAAAAATGTCAGATATATATGAACACAAGCTAATAAAGAAGTAGAATAGTTAGAGAAAGGAAACAAAAAAGAGAGGCAGATTGAAAAGGAAAGTAAGTACAAATGTAAATACAAAGGCCATTTGGAAGCAAAGTGAGCCAGGGAGACAAGCTAGGGAGCTGTTAGGGCAGAGGCCTCAGTGTTAGGGCCACGGAGGAATAGGTCTGCCCAGAGACTAATGCTCCATTGAAAAAGAAATGCCACACACGAAATGTGTTTGTGTTTTTATAGTTTAGAATGTCTGCAAAACATTTCTCATTACATTAATTTCCAGTGGAAAAAGTAATATACCTTTCAAAACACCAGATTTGTAAGTGCCCAGGAAAGTCTAATTTTTGCCATCCCCATCATGTCCTGTAATAAAAGATGAAAAAGAGGCCTTTATAAGATGTTTAGAAATAGAATAAGCAGTGAGGAGAAAATTTCCTTTTCCTTTTAAACAAATTTGAAAATGGGCATGCTTCCAACTAATAAAAGAATGTTTACTTCCAACAGGCCTATCAAGAAGACCATGGTTGCAGCCCTCGACAAGCTGACCAAGCAATCCCTTGTCTCAGGAATACTTCATGTCAGTACACATCACTAATAAGACACAGGTAAACGTGCATGCAGATAAGCATACAACACTCAAAGATAAGACCAAGTATGGGTGTGCACTCCATATCCATTATTATCCCAAGAAGAGCCATTTCTACTTACAAGAAGTAAACTTATCAAAAGCAATCTCATTCATATCTGTGATTCATCCACAAATGAGAATTAGAGATGCCATTAAAAATTTTTTTCAAAAAAGGGGACAGGGCTTACTTTTAATTCACACCAAATACATCATAAGTCATCACTGGATCAGTTAGCATTAGCCATGAATTTCAGAAATTAAAAGAGATGACTGAGTAAGCAAAAATGATTGAGAAAGCATGCTTTCTTTATTGCAGGATAACACATTTTCTTAATTAAAAAGCTGATACTCACATGCATTGACCATATTGTAGGAGTGTATGGTGGAGTGTAAAGGACATGGGGTTAGAAAACAAGCCATCCAGTGTCACAGCCTGGTTTTACTCTACTCTGTGTATAACCCTGAACTAAACCCTCTGTGTACAGTGTTTTAATGGTAAGATGAGAAAAACTGTCTCATTAATTTTTCTTCTTTAAAAAATATAACCTTTTCAAGGAAATCTTACATGGAGCCTTAATTACTAAAACAGAGGCTCTGATCTCTTCAGGTTGAGAGGAGGAGCCCCAACTACCAGACTTCCCCTCCCTCTCCTCTGCCCAGCCCACCTAGCTGACCTCAAAACCTCCTCCACAGAATGCAAGAGTTCCTCAAAAAGCAATTCTTTCATTTGCTCATTTATTCATGAAATCCTTATGAGCAAATAATTTGTTAATCACAGGGAAAAAGTGAACAAGTAGTGGTAAGAACACTCACCTTGACCTTAGAAATCACTGGATTAAATGACTTCTGAGTTGGGTTTTTTTTTTTTTTTTTTTTTTTTCCAGATTTTATTTATTTATTTGAGAGAGAGAGCCCACACATGAGAGGTGGGGGGGCAGCAGGGGGTCAGCGGGAGAGGGGGAAGCGGGAGAGGGGGAAGCAGATTCCCAGCTGAGCAGGGAGCCTGATGCTGGACTCGATCCTAGGACCCTGGGATCATGACCTGAACCGACTGAGCCACCAAGGTGGTGCCCCTGGTTTCTGAGTTCTAATTGGCTGTTGACTTCTTGTTGTTACTCAGGCACCAAAGCAGTCAGAAGCCCCGTGTAAGTGTGTGATAGGCCCCCTCTGTGCTTTCTTCTTCAAGGGGGGAAAACTGCTCTGCAGACAAGTAAGCACTGCTTCTATAAATTTTAATTATAAAGCTTATCTCATTACGGCTAATTTCAAAGTATTGTCCAGATAGTTGTAATTGTGTTAAAATTCTGTTGATTAAATTTGTACTTAGAACCAGTGTGCAATTAGCAGTTTCAAGATGAAAGTTTTTCCTTAATTGCTCTTTTTTTTTTTTTTTTAAAGATTTTGTTTATTTATTTATTTGACAGAGAGAGAGAAACAGCATGAGAGGGGATAGGGTCAGAGGGAGAAGCAGGCTCCCCGCTGAGCCGGGAGCTCGATGTGGGACTCGATCCCAGGACTCCGGGATCATGACCTGAGCCGAAGGCAGTCGCTTAACCAACTGAGCCACCCAGGCGCCCTCCTTAATTGCTCTTTAATACACTTCCAAATTTTGAGAACCTGGTCCCCTCCTTCCATCCCCAGGTAATGAGACTGCTGTTATTGCTCTTGACTTGAGCCTGCCTTTCTGAAATCTCCAAGTTTCCTAAACCTACGTCTGTCACACAAAATATATGTATTCTGGTTCTTGTTCCCTCTCAACCCTATTATCTCTTGGACCACAGTCAAACTAGGCTGACAAACTAATCAGGGCTAATGAATTCATATATTCATATATAACTGTTTCAGGGAGATACGAGAGCATTTTAAAATGAGCTTCAAGAGTCAAATCCAACTCAAAGAGGTGGAATAAAAAGTGAAAATTCCAGAAATCTTGGAAATCCAGTTGCACAGGTATCTTGAGCCATCAACAACTTTGGAAACTCTCTGAAATTTCATCACATATGCAATCACCATTTCTCCTTAAGTCCCTCACCCGCTTGGAGCTTGATGATGTTTATAATATGAAGATCTTTTTCATTGGTATTTTTTTGTAAGGGAATCTGCCCAGTCCCACAGTAGGCTTTCCTGTTTTTTTGATATTCTAAAATACATAGAACCTGAATCTTCATCCTTAAATGGACTTTTGCATATCTAGAATTCTCTCTTATCTTCTCTATGACAACTTACTATTAACTAGGTTTGCCTAATTGCTATTCATATTAAACTAAGAGAGGGATCAATTAAGAAGAGAAGGACATATTACTATTGTCTCTAACCAGTAATAAATCATTTATAGTGAAATCAGACAGGAATTTTAAGTGATCTTCACTATTACATATTCTATAAATTTACAGGATAAAACAAGATCAGCCATACTTGGTCTAATTATTGCAAACCTGTAGACTTTACCAAAAAAGATTCAGAACTACTAGATATTAATCACATGCTTTTAAATTCCTTGATGCCTATATTGTACTAGGATTTCCAGTCTCATCAGTGTGCAGCTCTTTGCCATATGCTCACATGTGACCATCTCATTCTCCTACTTAAAACTCATTAACACAAGCTATGAGAACCTTCATGATTTAGACCTTGCCTATTTCTCCAACTATATCATTTCTACACCCTTCTTATGCTTCCTCTGGCTATTGGCTCTTTTGTATCAGATATACTTCCCCTTCTGCTCTGCTTTGTCTCCTCACCTTCTCTCATCACTCATTTCTGTTGTCTAGCTAAGGATGATTCAACTTTGTAGGTCTCAACAGATAGCACTTCCTCAAGGGCTTCTTCCATGCCTTCTCAAGTGGTTTAGATTCCTCTTCTAGTATATTCAACTTCCTCTATCAGCAGTTTCCACAGGCTATTCCAAATGCCTATTTACCTGTCTGTCACCTCTCCTATCGTATAAATAGGAAGACCACATTTTAATAGGCCACTTTGTATCTCAGCACTGAGTGTCATAACTAGCATGCATTAAGGAATTAAAAACAAATGTTGCATAAATGAATGAATGAGATGACTTACACTCTACTTACCTTTTCCTGAATTTTAGCCATTTCATACATATATGTGTGTATATACATATATATATACACATACACACATATACATAAATATATATACACACATACGTATTTATATACAGTATATATCCATACATGTATACACATGCATATGAAGTCAGTGCATGCATATACATGCCAATGAGTGATCTGTACCTATATATGTATACATGCACACACAGACACACACACACGCACACACATATATATGCGAACATACACACACAAGAAATGTCACCTTCTTACCCTAGGTTTTATAAAAGTTTCAGTTTATTTTGCAGATAGCTCCAGCCTTTGTGTTTCATAGCTTATATTATAACCAAAGCAAAATGAAACTATAAAAGAGTCTTGGTTATATTTTTATAGGGGAAAATTTTTAATTAAAAAACACAACTGGCCTCAAAGAATGGAAATATAATTTTGTTAAAGTTTGTCCCCCATGATGTATTTTAAATTAAAACTCAGTTTGTGTGCACTCATTTAAAAATGTTTAGACCATCCTAAGCTAGAAAAGAGATGGCACAGAAACAACTGAAGGGCAGAGAAGAAAATGAACCAAGGACTGCCCAAGGTGCCTTAGTGTGGAGCTCTTCATGAAGAAACTGAAGGAAAAGGCTTTGCCTGCAAAGCAGGCAGAGTGAAGGTTTCCATCATGTTACATAGCTTCCGTGTGGAGGTCACTAGATCACAAGAGAGCCAGCTTTGGAAATTACTTATCAGTGCCAAAAGAACACTGTTCCAAAATTAATAATAAATTGCTTTAATATTTCTCCTTTCTATAAATTTACATTCATGCCATAGGTTTGGACCTATTTTTGAAATACTCCTGCAAAGGAAAGTTACCAACCCCACAAACTGTTTGTGAGAGTATTAGAAGTGCCAATTGAAACAGGAATGCAATAACTTTGTGAAATCGCATTATCTGTCAAGTTCTAAAGCTTATTCAGGTGCTTATTTAAACCCTTGGAGCCCATAGGGAAATGAACATGGGATGAATTTTCATTTAGGTTGCCACAACATTTCAGTAGTGAAACTCCATCGTGGTCTACCAGACATCAAAAATAAAGTTTCAGCAGTAAAACAAGTGTCAACAAACCTCATGCTTCTGTGCAGAAATAGCAGGTACTAATAAGGTAACATCAGTACATTATAAATAATCCCTGGGACGGTCTCAAATGGGGTCTACAGTACCAAACACGTGCAGCAGAAATAGAGTAAAGGCACCTCCGAGGCCATCCAGAAATGACAAAACACAGTTTATAGCACAGGTTGTCTGAAATATGCCCCTCAGCTCCAGGTGCCAACAGCCACACTTTGGAGGAAATCACCAAGACCTTTCATTATTTGATGGAACAAGCAGACAACAGGAATGTCTCAGTGTCAGAGCTTTTAGTGAAAGAAATTAATATTCATCAACACATCTTAACTCAGTCGACAGTTTAAAAGTTGGAATGAAGCATGTCATTCAGGCTAGGAGGTCCTTGGTCCAAGTTAAACAAACTAAAGGAGAATGTCTGGTTTTAAGAACACTTGTTCTATACCCTAATGGGACTATGCTTTCAACATTAGAAATACCCAGGTGCTAAATTAATCTTGTTATTTTATTTGAATGACTTAGTCAATGGGTAAATTTATTCAGATTAGAAAAATGTGGTATCAATATCAAGTGGCAAAAATGTATAAATGATCATGCTATTTAGATACTTGTTTGTCCCTCTAGACGTTGGGTTACTTAATTGTATATCCTGTGTCTGGTGAGATATGTGCCTCACATACAACATGCATTCACTTCATGTTTGGTGAATAAATAGAGGTTGGACAAACACATTTATAAATCTTATCGGAATGGCTAATAATACAAGAGACTGTCAAAGGGGCACCTGGGTGGCTCAGTCAGTTAAGCGTCTGCCTTCAGCTCGGTCATGATCTCAGGGTCCTGGGGATCCAGCCCCATCGGGCTTCCTGCTCAGGGGGGTGTCTGCTTCTTCCTCTCTTCCCCCCCCACCCCTCCCCACTGCTCGTTCTCTCTCTTTCTCTCAAATAAATAAATAAAATCTTTAAAAAACAAAACACAAGAGACTGTGAAAAAGAAAGTTTTCATCAATTAACAAAATATTTAAGAAAATAAGATTATCAATTTGTTAATTAATTACCCTTTATCAAAGGGTAAAGACTCTTTTTAATTAAAATTAGCATATGGTGATGTCAGCACATCAGCAAAAACTGCAGAATAAAGAATTGAAAATTATGCAATTTTTAAAAATGGGCAAAAGTGGTCAGAATCAACTTTTCATATCTTGAAATTAACCAAAGTCTTGAAATTCACAGTGCCTGAGAGAAGAGAATGGACCTCATTCACAAAGAATTATAATTATCTGTTCTGACCCAATGACTCCCCAGAAGACCAGCAAAAGGTTTGTCTTTATTTCACTTACTGGAACTGACTACCTTATTTCTTTTTTTTTTTTTTAAGACTTTATTTATTTATTTGAGAGAGAGACAGCAAGAGCAGGGGAAGGAGCAGAGGGAGAGGGAGAAGCAGACTCCCCGCTGAGCAAAGAGCCCGATGCAGCCTCGATCCCAGGACCCCAGGATCCTGACCTGAGCCAAAGGCAGCTGCTTAACCAACTGAGCCACCCAGGCACCCCATGACTACCTTATTTTTTAAAGCCTATCACTACTTCCCGGGGAATTTGTCAAAAATGTTTATAGCTGAAGTGATAAATAACAGTGAGGCAAATAATAGCCTAAACATAAAGCCTGGAGGAAAGACTGGGAATGAGATGTCCATATGGGCTTTGAAAAGCTTCAACATTTTCTTAGGAATCTAGAAATTCATGCACATGCTCATGGCTTTGCACATCTCAGGGAAGACCGAGAAGGCCCTACGTTGTCATGTCCTGATAACGTTAAAGCTCTAAAAAAAAAAAAAAAAAAAAAAAAAGGTAGGAAGTGCAGCCTAAGGCACAATTTTCACCTGCCTGGATGAGCACTGACCTTGTACCCAACACACACAGAGACCCTTGTGAATTAGTGGAGGACTGTTTTGGTTCTAGATGTTTAAAGAAATCTCAAAAATAAAATTAACCTAAGAAGAGTGAGACATGTACACTAAAACTACAAAACATTGTTGAAAGAAATCAAGAGTAATATAAACAAATGGAAAGAGCTTCCATATTTATAAATTGGAAGAGTTTAATATTGTTAAGATGGCAATACTCCCCAAATACCACACTTTGCAGATTCAAGGTCATCCATATCAAAATTCCAA
The DNA here is from genome assembly GCF_004348235.1 of Phoca vitulina. Lineage (NCBI taxonomy): Eukaryota > Metazoa > Chordata > Mammalia > Carnivora > Phocidae > Phoca > Phoca vitulina. The sequence continues at coordinate 5,906,648 of NW_022589717.1, forward strand.
CTGCTTTTTATTCATAAGTGGATGAGCTGATCCTAAATTCATGTAAAAAAGGACACAGAACAGCCAAAGCAATCTTTAAAAAGAAATCACCATGAATGATAGTTAGCCTTATACTAAATGTTTAAAATATCTTATCTGAGTCAGCAGGGAATAACAACAACGTGCAAACAGCTAAAAAGATCACAGAATTTTCTTCTATATATAGATTTTGCTTTCCCTTTTATTTTTTTTAAAGATTTATTTATTTATTTGAGAGAGAGGGAGAGAACACCCATGCGCATGCACAGGAGAGTGGAGGGAGGGGCAGAGGGAGTGCAGAGCCCCACACAGGGGTTCAATCTCAGGAACCTGAGATCATGACCTGAGCTGAAACCAAGAGTCAGATGCTTAACTGACTGAGCCACCCAGAAACCCCTTTGCTTTCCCTTTTAAATGAAAAAATGCTATGAAATTATAAACTTCAGTTCTATTGTATAAAGTTAATCTGTTCAAAAATCTCATTTATGGACGCCCAGGTGACTCAGTCAGTTAAGTGTCTGCCTTCAGCTCGGGTCATGATCTTGGGGTCCTGGGATTGAGCCTTAAATCTGGCTCCCTGATCAGCTGAGAGCCTACTTCTCCCTCTGCCCCTCCCCCGGCTGTGCTCTCATTCTCTCTCTCTCTCTCTCCCCCAGATAAATAAGTAAAATCTTAAAAAAAAACTCACAATTGTTAAAAAAAAAAATCTCATTTATACCCATTTTTCCTTCTGAAAATAGTACAGGTGTTATTGCATATGGTACATATTCCTCCCCTGCATTATGTTGAATGGTACTGATGTTTTCTTTTCTTTTTTTTTAGATTTTATTCATTTATTAATTTTAGATAGAGCATACAAGTGAGTGAGTGGGGGAGGGCAGAAAGGGAGGGAGAGAGACAAGCAGACTCTCCACTGAGCATAGAGCCCCATGTGGGGCTCCATCTCAGGACCCTTGATATCATGACCTGGCCAAAATCAAGAGTCTGACTCTCAATGGACTGAGTCATTTCTTTATAAAAATATAATCATAGATTCTCAAAATGAAAGTAGAGGGAACAGATAATTCCATTCAACAGACTGGCCAAAATTAGAAATGAGAACTTCATACATCTGTTTTCAAAACATGGTTAGATTATTTTTTTTTAATTTTCTTTCTTTATTTTTTTTGCCCTTTTCTTCCCTGTGTGAACAAAGCAAAATGAAAATATTGTACAGATGCTTACTCTTGCCTATAAAATGACTTCAATATTTATTTTTTTTAAATTTTTTTTTAAGATTTTTTTATTTATTTGCGAGAGAGAGAATGAGAGACAGAGAGCATGAGAGGGAGGAGGGTCAGAGGGAGAAGTAGACTCCCTGCTGAGTAGGGAGCCCGATGTGGGACTCGATCCCGGGACTCCAGGATCATGACCTGAGCTGAAGGCAGTCGCTTAACCAACTGAGCCACCCAGGCGCCCTGACTTCAATATTTAAATATTGGTGTTTCACAACCAAGTTAAAAGAAAATTATAGTTATTATGAAGTTAAAGTCTATTTATTATAATAGGACACAGAGTAATTAATTCTTATACCACTATGACGATGTCATATCATTTTTAAAGTGCAAAGACATTTATAATTCAGGTATTGATTCAGTGCGCCTGTACATGTTTATTTTTCCCTAGGTTAGGGCCTTAAAGATCAATTGCAAATGGACTTCAGTTTTCTATATCCCCACTTATCCAGGTGGTTGTTTATAAAACTGAGATTGCATCTCTCTTGGAAGCACTCTTTTACCATTTTTGAGGAGTACATTTGGCAATATCTTTTGTATATTATATTCATCTAAAGTAGCACACTCTCTGGGAGCTGGTAACATTTCACAGGGCAGAGATGGTATTTTTCATGCCTACCAAGCTAAATATAACAAGAAATTATGGAATCAGGCAGAGGTGTGAGGTTGACAGAAATTTCCATTTTTCGTCACATCATCTAAAAGCTTTCAAAATTATCAACTTATATATACTTCTATCTGGGTTCTACTTGTTTCCATACTCCCATCAACAGACATCCTGGCAGGTAAGATGAAACAGAAGTATGGAAAATTAGGCAATGAGAGTTGGAAAAATCTTATGAGAAATAGATCATGTTTCACAACTCTTTTTTCTGCTCTCCTTACCACCTCCCTGCACCCACCCTCCAGGCTCACTAGACTTTAATTTTACACAAGCAGAATCTTCTTCTGGAAGAAAAGTCTGGTGTTTTGTTTTGTTTTGTGATAATATGAAGAGTTTGTTGCAACCATGGAAAATAAGTAAAGGATAATTATTGTAATAAAAATATCCAGAATTACTTTCAATAGTAGGTTAAAAGAGGAGAGGAAATAAAAGATGTGTCATAACCTAAGAGAAAGCAAAATTAAGAACATATTATATTTGCAATACTCAGAAGTTATTCTGACTTCTACTAAACAAAAAACTAGTTAAAAGGAAGAATACTTTCTAGCAGATTCTTAGTGTCTGGATAGAAATCCTGAAAAAGAACAAAGTTATTTTCTTAAAGCTTTGATTCCAACAGTAGTAATAATAGCTACAATAATTGAGGAAAATTCAAATAGACATTGCGTTGATTTTTGAAATGAATCTTTCAGTCTTCACTGAATCCCTTTAAAACATCTTTTGTTTTAAAACATCTGGTGAATACAGGCAAGTGTCCTGAGATTTCTAATGAATTACGCCTATTGGGAAATGGGAAAGTCGTGTTCGATGTGCTATTTTTCCTCTCAAAATGTGACTATAAGTTACGGTCATAGTGTAAGGATTTAATTATTAATTAACTTGCCAAAGCTTGCGAGCTTGCCTGTTCACAATTATTCAGTGTCTGACTTGCTCTGCCCTGAATCACAGGCTGTAAAGGCTGGATACACATTTCCTAGGCAGCCTTGCTGGAAGAGAAATCAGATTTAGGTTCAGCTGGTGAAAGGAATGTGAATAAGATTCTGAAAGTTCAGGAATGGAAGCCATTTCCTCTTTCTACTTGCAGCGCAGCTGCCATCCTCACAGCATTCAGCGCACCTGGGGGTGTGCGGTAGCCTCTGTTCTAGAAATCATCCCCCCACTGACTTGCTTCAGACAGTTACGGGTAACAACAGCTGTTACTTCCAGTGACAGACTAGGACAGCAACATTACCTTCTGGATTACCTGAAGCTGAGCAAACCTAGGAGCTACCTGTTGTGTTCACATACATTTGATTCAACAGCCCTCCCATCAACTTTGGAAGTATCTAACTCCCTGTATTAATCAATTACCTGTATTAAACTTCTTCCTTCTTGAAAGTGTTTTCTGTCATCGTGACCAAACTTTGAGTAATAATAGTTACATGCAAATGAATGTCCATCTTGAGAGATTCTTGCCTTTATTCTGATGAGATGGCATTGCTCAAAATATTTTTAGGGTGATGACCTAAGTAAGTGTCTCAGTCTTTGGATAACATTGATTGCAGTGTCAAAATTCCATCATTTGAGGATGGATTTGATTTTGGGAAACAGCTAGAAGCTGCTTGAATTTAAGTGTTAAGGTAAGGTAGGTTCTTCTTATGGATTGAATTATGTCCCCCCAAAATTCATATGTTAAAATCCTAACCCCCAGTATCTCAAAATGTAACTGTATTTAGAGATAAGGACTTTAAAGAGGCAATTAACTTAAAATGAGTTTATTTAGGTGGATCTAATCCAATAGGACTAGTGTCCCTGTAAGAAGAGATTTGGAAACAGACATATACAGAGGGAAGACGATGTTAAGGGAGGAGGAAACAGTCATCTACAAGACAGAAGACAGAAACCTTAGGACATACCTACCTGCCAATACCCTGGTCTCAGGGTCGTAGCCACCAGAGCTGTGAGAAAATGAATTTCTGTTGTTAAGCCACCCAGCATGTGGTTTGGTTATGGCAGCTCTAGTGAACGAATCTAATACTATGTTGGATGTGAAATATATGTGAGTATAAGACATTAAACTTCATTCTAAAAAGAGTCTCTTAAGATGTCTCTAAGGATAATTCTAAGAGAAGGCTATAGGTATGTATTAAGGAAAGACCATAATATATACGTAAACCTCCCAAGGTGGATTCTTTTGTCAGGAAGAACATTCATTTAAATGCCATTACACAAAATTTATTTTAAAGTTCTATTTATAGCACTGTAAGTTTGTATGAAGAAAATACACATGTAAATAAGATTACATATAGATAGATAGATAGATAGATAGATAGATAGATAGATAGATGATAGATAGATAGATAGATAGATAGATGATAGATAGATAGATAGATAAACATACAATATAAATGATCATCTCACCATTCATGGAATACATGGACAAAGATTAAACCAACATTTTTAATTAGCTAATCACATTAGGAAACTGGGAAAAAGACTGGACAGAACCCTGCGAACTGCTCCACAATTGCAAAAATGTGAACCAAAGGGTCATAGCTGTCTTTGTTTTTCATTTCATGATACAAAAAATGTGGCTTGCTGTCCCTCCAGTATATCATTTGTTACTACGCTAAAGACAGACTATTGAAAATAGTGTTCTGACCATGCATGTTCTTATAAAGAAAAAGCAGAGAACTTGATCTTTGTAAGGTATGGGATTTTGTCAGCATTGCAATTTGTGAGATATGAATATATTTTTAAGACAAGATAGATAATCCATCAAATCCATCAAGTATAAAAGAGTGAAAAATAACTAACTTTGGCACAATTCAAAATCAATCTAATCATTGTTGCTAGATTTCCTATATATAAATTACAGTTGGTCTTCCCTTTGTGGCTGCAATTTAAATATTATTTTCAGAACAAGTACTATATTTGCATGATTTAAAAAAAGAAGTATAAAAAGGTATGCAAAGCTTTTCTACCATCACTGTGCCACCTCACTCTTGTCCCCACCTTGGGAAGTCACTCTCCTGAGTTTCTAATTCTCCTTCCATAATTTCTCATTACATAGATAGATAGATAGATAGATAGATAGATAGATAGATAGATGATAGA
>NW_022589717.1:5911709-6275824 GCF_004348235.1 Phoca vitulina
TAGATAGATAGATAGATAGATAGATAGATAGATAGATAGATGATAGAGAATTCTTAATATACTTAAGGGAACATGTTAAGGCAATTTAAGATAGTTACTTCTCAGTACATAATAATCTCCTTTTTATAGATATATCTTATATATGCCATACTGTATCTAATCAATGAACTATTGCTGGAAATTTGTACTTTTTCTAGTCTTTTTCTGTTATCAGTAATGCTTCAAAAAGTAACCTTTAGAGATAGTGAACTCCTATAACACCATATCAGGGACCAAAAATTAAATTGTATAAAATACAGTGTTGTGTTTTTGCAAGTTAATAAAAACCAGGATTTTTCATTCAGTCTTTCAGCTAGCATATATAAACAAAAGCAAAAAAGGAAAAGTGTTTCCATGTAATTGTTTTGTATATGTGGAAAACAGAACAATTATCACAAAAAGCATGCAATTATACAGTAGTCCTCTTATCCATGGTTTTACTTTCCACAGTTTTAGTTACCCATGTTCAACCATGGGTCCAGAAGCAGATGTTCCTCCTTCTGACACATTGTCAGGTCAATAGTAGCCCAATGCTACATCACAATGCCTACGCATTCACCCCACTTCACCTCATCACGTAGGCATTTTATAATCTCATATCATTGCAAGAAGAAAGGTGAATACAGTACAATAAGATTTGGGGGGGTTGGGGAGGGAAAGAGGGACCACACTCACACAACTCTTATTACAGTATATTGTTATAATCATTCTATTTTAATATGAGCTATTGTCGTTAATCTCTTACCATGCCTAATGTATAAATTAAACTTTATCATAGGTATTTATGTATAGGAAAAAACATTATAGTCATAGGGTTTGGTATTATCTGCAGATCCAGGCACCCACTGGGGTCTTGGAATGTAACCCCCCCATGGATAAGAAGGGACTATTGAATTTCCCTGTCATAGCCCCAAGTGACTATTGGACTTTTAATTCCTAATCTCACCCTATTTCCCACACAGAGAAGATTATTTAGTCCACTCCCACTTGAAAATAGAGCCAATGGTCAAGAGCATTATGTTTCATTCCAAATAACATCCCAGATATTATAGAGGGAGGTTACTTCATTGTCAAATTGCCATTTGTTGGGCTGTACAACTTTATTCTTCATCCATGAAAGTTCATATTCCCCTAGTTTTGCCAACTGAGTTGCAAATACATTTTAACACACTCTTAGTATTGTACCAAAGAGAAGAACAGAGAATTTGGTGAATTTATCTGTATCTATGTTTTAATGTAACAGGTCTTCCTAGTGGTATATAATGATTAGCCTTTATTTTAGATCATTGTTGGCCCATACTTCAACTCTCCCCCTTCCTTTTGTGAAGCACTACTTGATGAGGTAACTATGTGACCTTATACCTCACCAGACACAGGAATTTCTAATGAAGACAGCTATGTCTCTGCTCCAGTGTAGTTAATCTAAAAGTCCCTCAAGTCTTAGGTGTTAGTGATGGCAAAACCCCACATTAGGTCATCCAGACCATCCCTTGGCAAGACTCATTTCAACAGTATTTGATGTTTGTTTTTCTACTTGGTCCAGTCCTATTGACTTCAACATTTTAAAATTTAAAAGGCACACCGGGGAATCCCAAAATTTTCTTCTCAAAGCAAATCAGCAGATTATAAAAATTGAAAAATGTAGGAAACTTATTTTCCTAAATCTCAAGAGACAAAATGTTCTGTTTCAAGGAAAGTAAAGTATTTATATTTCTCCTAGAGACTTCAATCAAATATGTTTAATTGATGAATACTTTTGGTACTAATCATAATATCTGTTACTTGTTACGCATATGTATTAATTGGCATCAATATTCTGGAAATTACTGTGTTGACAAACCTATCTGAAATGGCCCTTTTGATGTCACATTGGGAAAATGGTCAACACAGCTAGAATGGAACAATGAGACCAAACTTCTGTTTTGTTTTGTTTTAAGATTTTATTTATTTATTTGTCAGAGAAAGAGCACACAAGCATGGGGAGCTGCAGGCAGAGGAAGAAGCAGGCTCCCAGCCGAGAAAGGAGCCCCATGCGGGACTGGATCCCAGGACCCTGGGATTATGACCTGAGCCAGAGGCAGACACTTAACTGACTGAGCCACCCAGGTGCCTCGACAACAAAGCTCTTGCTTTCAAGGTAGCGCATTGAACTACTGGAATAGTGGGCACACAATACCAGTGACAGTCCCAGAGATCACAGACCCACCATCAAGTCGATACAGCAAAATAATCAGACAGGATAGAAGTTGACTTGGAATCCCTAAGAAAGCTGGAAATCCTGACCACCCAGTTTTTATTACTGCTGATATTATACAAAAGGCACATGTAAATTAAGTCAGAACTCAGAAACTCTGCATTTATATCTACAGACTTATAGCAATAAAAGCTGCTTTATTTCTGACTAACTTAATGATCCTACTTAATGATTTAGGACTAGATATGTGAAACCTACATAATATCCACTTTATGATTTCTGTTTCTGATAATGGCCGAGCAGTGTGCTGCAGACTAATCCTCTGCCAAGAGTAACTAGAAAAACTGGAAAGTATTTTAAATCTGTTTGGAAATACTGGACCACTACTAATGCAGTAGCAATTTGAGGGGCTATGATTATAAGGGAGAAAAAAGGAAAGCTCAGAGAAGTGAGGCTGATGTTTTGGTCCATTCTAAACAGTTTTCATATGCCCTTTGGTAAAAATATATACACATTTCTCTCATTTATACCTAGAATTAAAATGATGTGTCACAGAGTATTTAGATCTTCATTTTGGTAAACAGTGCCAAAGTTTTCAAAAATGGTTGTATAAATTTATACTCCTACCAGCAATATAAGAGAGTTCTGTTTGCTCTATATTCAGCTAACATTGGCATTTAGACACTTGTATTTATCAAAAGAAAACATTAAGAGAGTAAAAACAAACAACAACAAAAATGGAAGAAGATAGTTGCAATGCATATATCTGATGACAAACCTGCCCAAGAATATATAAGGAATTCCTACTCAATAAGAAAAAGGCAGATAACAATAAAAAATGGTACAAAAGACTTGAATAGGCACTTCACAAAACAGAATATCCAAATTGATATTTTTCATACTAAAAAGTTCTCAATTTCATTACCATCAGAGAAATGCAAATGAAATCCACAGTAAGATACCTCCACACATACCAGAATCCTTACTATTAGATAAATGCAGAAACTACCAAGTTGTTTTTTTTTTAATGTAGTGTTCCATGATTCATTGTTTGCGTATAATACCCAGTGCTCCATTCAATACGTGCCCTCTTTAATACCCATCACCAAGCTAACCCATCCCCCCACCCCCCTCCCTTCTAGAACCCTCAGTTTGTTCCTCAGGGTCCACAGTCTCTCATGATTTGTCTCCGCCTCCGATTCCCCCCCTTCATTTTTCCCTTCCTACTATCTTTTTTTTTTTTTTAACATATAATGTATTATTTGTTTCAGACGTACAGGTCTGTGATTCATCAGTCTTACACAATTCACAGCGCTCACCATAGCACATACCCTCCCCAATGTCTATCACCCAGCCACCCCATCCCTCCCACCCCCCACCACTCCAGCGAAAATACCAAGTTTTTATCAAAATAGCAAGTATATCTTCAAAATGGGGATGTATAAACCCTAATGCATTATTTCTGTAGCCAAATACAGGACATTTCTTCAGCATTAGAGAAGAAAACTGATAACAGTACATCACAACATACTTTTTTTAAATCCATGAATCCACTAAATGACAGAGAAATGGTAAGAATGAATTTAATAAAGAATCATCAAAGCATGGTAATGCCATTCAATAAAAGTATGTTGGGGAACAGAACACAGTTTCAACGTATCATCTTATAGATAACTTAATGAATTGCTTTTACAATTGAAAGAGCTGGAAAGCACTATTTTAACCAAGTAATCAAACTCAGGGTCACCAAAAAATGGAATGAAGGAATGTTGACGTAATACAAGAAGAAGTACATAGTATTTACCTAATTATTACAAAATTTTTGACAAAACTCCTTAATCTGAATCTAACCATTAGGATACAATTCCTCAAGTCCAAAATATAAGACTTTTTATAAGACATCTAAGTTTTTTAAATGACAAAGTCACAAAAGACATACAAAGGTAGATCACTGTTCCTAACTAAAGGAAAGTAGGTACATGAAAAACAAATGCAATGTATCAACACTGGTTATATTCTAAATGGAACAGTTTTGGAAAAATCACGGAAGTTGTGGAATGGACTATATTTTAAACTATATTATTGAATCAACACTAAGAATAATTAATATTCTTGGTTATATCAATGCTATAGTTATGAAGGAGAATGTCATTGTTCTTAAGATATGCAAGCTAAAATAGAGTGAAATGTCACGATATCTGCAAATTACTTTCAAATGGTTCAGCAAGAAGAACAAAAGCATAGGCGGATAGATAGGCAGACAGACCGACAGACAAATATCAGGAGAGAAAGAAAATGCAGCAAAATGTTAAAAATAGGTCAACCTAGGTGAAAGATATATTTTGTTGTACTATTTTCGAATTTTCTCTAGGTTTGAATGTTTTCAAAATAAAGTTGGAGAAGTAAAGAGGGAAAAGACATTTTAGATAACAACAGCAACAAAACCTTTTGAGAGGTTTCAGTAATAGAAGAGACACACTAAAGCAAATCTTAAAGAAATTCTTCAATTAGAAGGAAAGTGAATCACAATTGGAAGCACAGAGATGAAGAAAGGAATACAAAACAATAAAAAGAGTAAATATTTGGTAATTACAAATGAATACTGGTCATGTAAAACCATGATACTAATAAGTTGTGGAATTTGAATTATTAGAATTAAAATACAAGAAAAGAATAAAACAAAAGGCAGGAGGTAAAAATGGACTTCAAATGTTCTGAGGTCCTCACATTGCCCAAAACCTTAATTTATGTAAGTCACAATGTTTCTTGTACACTCATTGGCAACAACAAAAAGAATAGCTAGAGAGTGTATAATGCTCAGCCAAATGAAGAGGAAAGAATGGAATAACAACAACAACAGCAACAATAAATACTTAATCCAAAAAGAGAGGGGAAAGGAGAGAAGAAATGACATAGGCCAGATGGGGCAAAGAGAAAACAAATAAGTACGTGGTAGGTTTAAACCCACATATTTTAAATGTAAACAGTCTAAGGACTCCAAATATAAAAGCCAAGATTGTCAGTCTGGATAACATCAGTTTTAGGAAGCCCTCTATAGAAAATCAAAGCCTAATTTACAGACCTTTCCTGTAGTAATCAGAACACCGATGAGAGAAAGGAAATAGGATGGTCAGAAGAAAAAGTGATCATATAGTGTTTAATATTTCTTATAACAGATTTTCCAATGGCATTTTTACAATTTTATAACTTTCTAGAATAATGAATATGTCTGCTTACATGTCATCGGTTGTAATAAAAAACAGGACAATTTATTTTAATCTCTTTTTTGTGAATTTGGAAATGGCACACATGCCTCTGTAGAAAGTCTGAGGTCTTCAGACAGAAATCTAGGGAGATTTTTTTTTAAATATGAAATAAACAACAGGTTTCATTTGATATGCTCAACAGTTTTAATGCCTTTAAACTGATAACATACTGGTTACATTTAAATAGTATGGGGATGCCTGGGTGACTCAGTCAGTTAAGCATCTGTCTTTGGCTCAGATTATGATCCCAGGGTCCTGGGATAGAGCCCCACATCAGGCTCCTTGCTCAGCGGGGAGCCTGCTTCTCTCTCTGCCTGCTGCTCCCCATGCTTGTGCTCTCTCTCTCTCTCTCTTTCTCTCTGACAAATAAATAAATAAAATCTTTAAATAAATAAATAAATAAATAAAAATAAATAGTACAAAAATGGTGATGCTTAATAAAAAAATCCCTTAAAAATACACTTTGTTTTTTAAAAAATAAATATCACAGCTAATTATAAAAAAACTTTGAAATGGAGATTTTTATGACTATTAGTTAAGTCACAGATGATCATCCATACTTTATATTTGTCACAGAAAAAATCAGATATTCTTAGTAATAACAAACTTTCCCCTATTAAAAATGTGATAATACCCCAGATGGACTGTTTTAAATTCCAGTGCTACTATGTAGAGAAAATATTAGTAATTTTCATTTAAACATAGAAGCATAGGAAATTCTACCTTGTTAATCCAAGAAGACCAAGAGCCTAAAACAAAGTAATAAGTCTTCTTTTTAGTTAATAGTATCTTGAATCAAATTTTCCATTTTCCTATTTCCCTTGATTTCTTTGTTGCAATTTAGTATGCTTTGTGAGCAACACTCATTTGGAAAATTGCTCTTAAAATAGAATAGAAAATAATATAATCCAGAATGAAACTGCTATTGACCACAATTTCACATTTTCTGTTATAGATGTATATATAAAATAAAGTTTTAAAACTATTTTTAGAAACTGTGAACTTTGAGATAGATAAATCATGAAGAATTATTTTATCTCAAAGCTTCCAGAGTTATTCTAAAATTCATGTTATAAAGTACATCTTTTATTTCAAACCATTTTCTTATAAATTTTATTTTTAAGTAAACTCTATGCCCAAAGTGGGGCTTGAACTCACCACTCCTAGATCAAGAGTCACATGCTCTACCAACTGAGCCAGCCAGGCACCCCCACTACATTTTAAAACTTTACATTTAAATCACTATAAATTTGGGGCGCCTGGGTGGCTCAGTTGTTCAGCGTCTGCCTTCGTCTCAGGTCATGATCCCAGAGTCCTGGAATCAAGTCCCGCATCGGGCTCCCTGCTTTGCGGGAAGCCTGCTTCTCCCTCTCCCACTCCCCTTGCTTGTGTTCCTGCTCTTGCTATCTCTCTATCTGTCAAATAAATAAAATCTTTAAAAAATAATAATAATAAATAAATAAATCACTATAAATTAGAAGGCATCAGGAATTAAAATATAATCTTTGCTCTTGTTTTCATATCAGGCAAGCTATTACCCACTCAGTTACATATGGGCCTACAATGAGGACTAATTTTTTTCCTTACGATAATGATAAAAATTAGTTTTAAGTAACACTGGACAATTTTCAAAATGTTTCTCACTATTTTATTTGGCCCTCACAACAACTTTGTGACTAGGAAGGAATAAAAGGACAATTCCCACCATTTTATAGATAAAGAAATAAAGCTCTAAGAAATTTAAGTAAGCCTAAATTAGATGGTTATTGATGGATTAACTTGAAGTAAGACAAATTATTTATTTATTATCCAACATATATTAAGTACTTTCAGTGTTCAGGCTCTCTTTATTCATTGTTTGGAAACACTTCATATAGCCCCATGTTTTATTGTTGTTATTATTGGGTGTAAGGGTGATGGTAATGGTAGAGTGTGGTATGTGCGTGCACACATGCCCACAGAGGAAGAGAAAGGAGGGAAATAGGAGTCAGAAAAAGATGATAAAGCTAAAGATTACCTAAAGAAAGAATTTCACAAGACAAGAAATCCAATTATCATAGCCAAGAAGAGAAAGGTCTTCTTGAAGAAATAAAAGTAGCTAACTAGATCAAAAACTAATGATGTCATGTATGGTGATTAACGTAACAATAAATTTTTTTTTAAAAAGTAGCTAACTAGAAATCCAAAAAATTAGAAAGAAAGCCATTTATGTTTTTGCTAATAGGGTCCATTTTGCTAAAGTATAAACAACAATATTTGAGGAAACTGAAAGAATTTTGCTACCAATAAAAATTTTTTATAGATAATCAATTACTATTAATGGGAAATGCATAACCAAGGATTTTAACATTTTAAGTGGAATACTACTTGGGATTTTTGAGGTAGATATAAGCATATGAAAAGCAGTTATTAAAAAAAAATACTGAAACCAAGTTTGGAATACATTTCTACATTAAAATACCATTTTTCATACAACCTATTTATTCCCTAACATAATGATAACATGAAGACAAATAGGTATAGGTAGATAAATCTTAATTATATAGATCATCTTTTCAATTCCAATTCACTTACAGTCTTCAGTCTCCTTAATATAATGTTTCAATTCCATGATAAGTTCAAAAAACAATTCAGGAAATTTTGACTATTCCTAAATTTCTCTGTGAAATTAGCCCTCAGTTACCTTGCATGTTGGCTAATGAAGTTAGGCCAAGAAAAGATGACTGAGACTACTTATGCTAAAGCGTTTGGTCTCTGTTGTATAGACTGTTATTATGAAAATGCATTGTTACCAGGAACTGAGTTCAAGTTTGGAAGAGCCAGTTAATGGATTATATCATGCAACAGTGGTTCAGAGAATCATTTTGCTACAGTGGTAACACATAAAAGGACATGCTTGATTTGCAGAAAAAGTCAAACGCATGGATAAAAATAATGATGAGGATAATGCTAAAAATAGCACCTACATAATTTCTTTCAGTGACTTAAGGCCTTATCAGGTCATCCTAGCAACTCTGATAATCTCTTACCAAAAGGTTCCGGTAGCAAGATACCCTCTCAAAGCTTACTAAATGTTCCCTACTTGGTTTCTCCATCTCATGGCCCTAGATGTAACTAAGCTTCTCATCAGTAGTAACTTCTTTTTCTATTGTTACTAGACTCATATAACCTGTATAATATTTTTCTAGATCACACAGAATTATACAATTATCAATACCTTTAGGCGAACTGTACCTAAGCATTGTGTTTATATTATTTATCTTTCTAGATTTATATCTAAATTTAGGCTATAAGCAGATGTCATGCTAATAAATGATTTCTAATCAGGATAAGTTTCTCTTTTAAACATGTGGTCTTTGTCCAAAAGCAAGAGTGTGGAAAGGGACACATATAGTAAGGAAGAAGGAAAAACATCATATAGGGATTATCCAGATGAAAGAAAATAAGAAATAATGGAAATTTCACCTATTAGAGTGCCAGATCTAGGGTTTTACCACTTAGTATCCTGAGCATCTGTTCTTTGTGTGTGAATATGTGTTAAATGAATATCAAATAGTATGTCAGATCAAGAAACAATGGTGACTATTATTGAAGGGCTTATGAGAAAGGGAAAAAATTATATATTTATATATATTCATATTATATATATATTAATTTACTTTACAGTATCATCAAATAAGTTTAACTATGTCAATGATGAACACCTAACTTCAAAAATATCAGAATTATGTATATCATTACACATACCAGATTAAAATGCACATATTTCATTTGACTTACTACCAAAATGCATCCTTTATTGATATGTAAGTAGCATGATGTACAATTTATAACATTCTGTTATAGTTACGAACACTGCCCATAATTCATTTGTCCATAATGTCCGTAATTCATCACTCTTGAGTTTTGTTTTTCCTTTTATTTGGTTTTTGAGAATTTTTTCATTATGTCTCAGTTTTAATCCACTTAAATTTAAGTAATTATTTTGTTTTGTTTCCTTCTCAAGGATACCCTATAGAATATGAAATTAGTATACTAATTACTTAAATTTAAAAATCTAATTGTTCCTGTTATTCTTTGAAATATCATATTATCAATCCCTACTTTACAAAGGAGAAGCATATCCATCACAAAATACAAGAAAAAGTAGAGTTATAACTAATCAATGTAGAGAGAATGAACAAAATAGATATTCATCATTTGGTAACCATCGTAGTAGTAACTGATAAGCCTAAGGATTATCAATGGATGCTAAAGCCAGTGGCAGAAAGTTTGATGAGGTACAGTATATTAGAAAATATTGGAATATCACCCCCCAAATTATTGGCCAATACAAAAGGGAAAATGATGACATTATACTGGAGAAAAAGGTTTGATAGTAACTAGTGTAGGTAATAGAAGTTAATATCACAAGTCATAGGGCAAGCTGATATCATGTGCTTCTATCATTTCTGTGATATTTCTGCCAAAAATGTATGGCCTGAAGAAACATCTGGTCATGAGGAAACATCAGTGGGACACAGGTTGAGGTCACCTGGTAGAATGAAATGATTGCATTCATCAAGACTTTGAAGGATATGAGAGGCAAAGAAAGACTGAGGAGTAATTCAAAGAAAATTGATGAGACATGACAGCTAATCATACCATGCCTTTCTAAATAAGATCCTGGAAAAGTAATGAAAAAGAGACATTAATGAGACAGTTGTGAAACTGAATGACAATGTTACATCAATGCTGATTTCTGGATTGAGAGAACTGTATAATGACAATGTAGGAAAATTTTGCTTTCGGGGAAGAGAGTGAGAGAGAACAAATGAAGTATTGTGTTAGAGACTCTAGAATATGGGATAACTTTGGGAGAGGAATCTAGGAGTTCTTTGGACTGTCTGGCAAATTTAATGTAAATTTTAAACTATTTCAAAACATAACGAAGCAAATTAAAAATAATACATGAAAATAATGAAAAATTCAGCCGTATGTTTTGTCCTGTGAGACTTAGAATTATACCATTATTGATCAGGATATTTGGCAATAGGATAATGTCTTTGAATTTTGTTTCATTTTCTTATTTTCCCCACACAGATGAATTTTTGCTATATATGTAATGCTCTTCAAAATTTGGCTCCAGAACACAGTGATTAGTTGGAAGGCCCTCTGGAACTTAAGGAAGAGTCAGGTCAACTCTCTCCCAAGATGGAACTCAGTAGAATGAGGCTGACTGAAGCTAGTAGCTGAGTTCATTTGTTTATCAAACATTGGCTGACTGATGCTTGACCTCTTGAAACTAGCTGAGTCTCCCTGGTTGACTGGTTGGCTGAACTCCTGGTCCTTCTTCCCTCAACCCTCCCCACCAACTCCTGTTTCTGTCTTTGCTCTTTTTGCTGGTTGGCTGCCCTCCCTGAGCCTACCAAGATGTTGCCAAAAGATTGAGAGTACTGGTAATGATAATAAAATTGACTCAATACAGGCAGAGGCCTCAGATAAAAACAAGAAAAACTCAGAGTGAAAAAGCATTACTACACACAAATGTGTAGCAGTAAATCTTTTTGATTATTTGAACTAGTTGAACATGTTCCACTTACTATGAAGTAGGAGAGCAGTGGCATAATTTCATTATAAATCTTTTTGGCCAGTGGCATTATTACTGTCAACCTAGTAGTAAATTAACAAAATGTAGTAAGAGTAAAATAGAGAGGTAAGAAAAGATTTAAATGTAATAAGTAGTTTCTAGGTCAAGGCACTATGCTAGGCTTTTGAAATATTCTTAGTCTTAAATCTCCTTTATATAGTGAGAGAACTAAGGGCCATAGGAGAAGAGCCCAAATTGCACCTGGGGTGTGTCAGACTAAAAGGCCTGCATCTAGCCACACAACTTGGCAAATTTAACTCTCTTGAAAGAATCAACTTATGAAACATTTCATATTGGACAAAAATGTTGCTACCCACCAGTGAATCCTAGGCACCTTTACCTTCCAAGCTGAACAATCAATTAGTTATACTTCTTACTTCATTCATGAGATTATCTATCTATCTAGATAGATAGATGATAGATAGGTAGATAGATAGATGATGATGATAGATGATAGATAGATAGATAGATAGATAGATAGATAGATAGATAGAAGTTAGATTATATATATATGTGTGTGTGTGTGTGTGTGTATATATATATATATATATATATATATATATATATATAATACAAGCAGGAGGAGGAGCAGAGGGAGATGGAGAGAGAATCTTAAGCAGGTTGCACGCTCTGCATGGAGTCCAACACAGGGCTCCATCCCAGGATCCTGAGATCATGACCTAAGCCAAAATCAAGAGTCGATTGCTTACCCCACTGAGCCACCCAGGCACCCCAGAGATTATCAGTATTTTTTATACAATCTTTTAGTTATTCAGTGTCATATGACTACCCTTATTAATAGTACATATGTATGCGTGTTTGTGATGGGGAGAGAATCAGAGTGTTCCATAGAATCACTAACATACTACCTTTCCTAAATAGATATTTCACATTTCCTTTTTCTTAAAACCTTATGTAGTTGTTAATCTGCTAAAAGTACAAGTTGTGATAATACACAGCAAATTATTTGATTATTCTTTCCTAATGGCATATTTGCATTTTAATAAGTCTATTGGAAAACTCGGATTGAAATCATTCTAAGCATTTGGGTTAAAATGAAAAGCAAGCCAGTTCTTTTCAGAGGGTAGTCACTTTAAATCAAAGTATGTCAGCCATACCAGCTACTTTCAGTGGAGAACAATTCAGATACTTGCTTGGCACCTGGTTCACTGAAGTGCCTCTAATGATAAAAAAAAAAAGAGAGAAGTCTTTTGAGATGGACTGTGAAAGTCAGGAAATTTCTTTGAAGTCACATGTTTATGTGTTAAGACTGTAGTAAGTTTTGCATTATATCTATAACATGGCAGTGGCTAAAATTAAAATTATTTACTCTTTTATAAAATTAACATTTTAGAAGACTTCTACTGTACCACACACTGTGCCACTAGCCAAGTTTATGCTGTACTTTGAGGAGTTTTATACGAGAAGAGAGTTAAAATAATTAGGAAATATTTGAAGAGCTAATGTGATGCAGCACCTACTCAATCACATTACCTTTGGCTTCTGCACAAGGTTTTCCTTTTTAGTGATTCATGCTCAGAAGGCCATAAAATTTGAATGCACACGTATGACTTCCAATAGTGAATTTGAGTTGATCAATCCAATTTTCCCATCCAACTCAACATGTACCAAAGATTTGACTTCGCTAGACATAGAGAAAGCTAAATAATCCAGTTTAGACTAAAGCGTGAAACAGAAAAATAATCAATACTATCAGTATCGAGAATATTCTAAAAATCAATGCCCACAGAATGAAGAATGGCTTAATTCTTCACAATTTTGTAGAATCTTGTCTCTTTGGTATCATTAATAAATAGTGGGGGCGCTTGGGTGGCTTAGGCAGTTAAGCGTCTGACTCTTGGTTTTGGCTCAGGTCATGATCCGGGTTCGCGCTCAGCACAGTCTGCTTGGGATTCTTTCCCTCTTCCTCTCCTTCCCTCTCTGCCCCTCCCCACACCCTTAAATAAATAAATAAATACATAAATAAAATCTTTAAAAAATAGTGAATGGGGTGTCTGGGTGGCTCAGTCATTAGGCGTCTGCCTTCGGCTCAGGTCATGGTCCCAGGATCCTGGGATCAAGCCCCACATCGGGCTCCCTGCTCAGTGGGGAGTCTGCTTCTCCCTCTCCCACTCCCCCTGTTTGTGTTCCCTCTCTCGCTGTGTCTCTCTCTGTCAAATAAATAAAATCTTTAAAAAAAAAGGGGGGGGATAAAGGCATTGCTTAATTAAAAAAAAAAATCATTCAGTAGGTCTGAGTGGAAGTCTAAACCAAGAAAATAGGTCAACCAAATAACAAGTTCAGAATATTAAAGCAGCAGCTTTCAGTACTGCTTTTATATATGACTGTACTATATACATATAGCCATTTTCAACAACCAGTTGTAAAACTGTTAACATAAGGAACTGAGCCAGGAGAAATAAAGCAATACTTTTATGTAGTCCAAGAAGTTGAAAGATGCAACATTCCATAAGAGCCATTTCCAGTGATGTCTTAATTATTGCAAAACAAAGAAATGTCATTCTTAAGTTAACACAGTGTTCCTAAAGTTATCAGTCAACACTATATTATGTAAATTTCCTTACTCATCCTCAAAAAGGATACTGAATATTTTGGATAGCTAATACTTAAAATTGAGCAGTATAAGGCTAGCTAAAGGGAATAATTTATGAGAAGGGTGGGAAACACTCTTTCTATCCCGTTCAAGAAGGATATACTACAGAACTCTTTAAATCAATCAAGACTATGAAAAGATAATGGGGGGAAAGTATCTGCTTCACAGTGCATTATAAAAATGCTGTATGAGACCTATATTGGGTCATTACTCTAAAATGTCCCCAATAATTTATAGAGACATAGTGATGAGTGCAGTGTTTATAGAAAAGGTTAGCTCCGGATGGGGATGGAGAAGAAATGCTTGTTTGAACTGGGGATTCTGGAAGTTCCTGGCTATACCCAAATCAGTTTGCAAATGGTCTCAGTAAAGATGAAAGAATGAACACAGTGGCAAGGGCAAGATCTTCACAGAAGTAAGAAGGGTTTTATTCCAGCCCCAGAAAAAGAAAGGAAATGTTAGTGTTTGTCAGTAAATTAAACAGATTTTTCAAAATGTTAACCATATGAGGTTTGATACATGCCTTATATTTGATTTCTTAGTACAACCCAATTTGGTCCAACATTTATTTTTTAAAGATTTATTTATTTATTGGGGGGAGGGGCAGAGGGAGAGGGAGAGAGAATCTTAAGCAGGCTCCACAACCAGTGTGGAGTCTGATGCAGGTCTTAAGCTCACAACCCCGAGATCATGACGTGAGCCAAAATCAAGAGTTGGACGCTCAACTGACTGAGCCACCCAAGCACCCCAATGTTGTCCAATGTTTTAGCTATTTTTAGGAATGTTACAAAAGGGAAATACATATTGGACACCTTTTATGTCATTTCCTGGCTTCACACCTGATTTGCTAGTATTGTTTTAAAAGGTACCACTCTTGAAAAGAATCAAAAGCCTAAGAAACTCTGAGTCTTATGTTTTTAAATTAGTGAAACATTCATTAAGTCAAATGAATTTTCTTCTTATATTGTTTACTTTAGCAAAGTATCCAGTAGTAGGAGAAACTTGGATGTCCATGATCACAAAATATGGAATGACACCAGGAAAAGAAAGCAAAGTACAATGGTGTTAGTACTCTTTCAGGTACAGAGTTCAATTTAAACTAGTCTTTAGAAAAATAGAATAGACAGGATACATAATTTTTTAAAAATATATTTCATTATTTAAGTGGAAATTCTGTGATACTGGATCCAGGAGTTTGTAAGATGTCATTCACAGTTCAGTGTCTCCACCTATCAAGCAGGTTTTCATCAGGCAATGGGCAAGTAGTTTATTGAAACTCAAGATATATAAGATACGTATACATTTATAGCTTTGCAACATTTGTGATAAAAGCCAGTTTTATAAGTAAGACTTTCTCAATGGCTTAAAAAAACAAAAAGGCCCCTGGATTTGTAGCCCATACCTGAAACACATTGTAGAAAATGAGCACCTTATAAGAATGAGGAGTTTATTTGTTACCAGTAGAAAAATAAAAGAACAAAACTCATTCACTCTAGAGTCTAGAGTTCAATATCAACTTACACCCTGAGAATATTATGCTGGCCCACAAAAGAAATTTTTTCTGAACTTCCTAAAAGAGGGGTCAGGTGGAATAGAGTGTATCTGAATGTAAAGAGGATTACAAGTGTTGTGGGATGATAGGTGGTATTCCAAAAATGTATATCAAGTGGCCAAGAATGTGTTTTAATATTTTTCATAGCCCTAGGCCTTATAATAAATTTTTGTAGGGTGAGAGGGTTTTTTTTAAATACATATGAAACTTTTCTCTTTAAAACCAGTCACTGTAATTTAATACTTAGTGCCTGTAGACCATAAGTAGTAGGATTTAAAAATTTAATTGATTATTTTTCATGACTTTTGGGGAATATATTTTCAATTATTAACAGTGTAAAATAGTGCCTACTCTTCCCCTCATTAACACATCCCATCAAAAATGCAAAATGGAGACTCCTGTTAAAGTCTAACGTGGTAAATCGAATTTTTTCTTGCCAATTCTTTCCACAATCAGTCAGAATACCAGGATTTTAAGAACCTATTTGAGATGTAAATACCAAAATTAAATATATTGAGGTACAAAGAGCTAACATTTATATCTTCATTAAAACCAAAATTATCCCAATGTTCTAAGAGAAATCTTTTGGAGAATTTCTATAATATTATCCATAATATTACGCTTAGTAGAGATATGTGACCTTCAGTAATCCACTAAAATTTTTACTCCTTATTATTCATCTGAGAAATTAGAAGAGTATTCCATAATCATAAAAGTGCTTTCTTTGCAAATATAAAGCAATATGAAAATTAAGTGTTACTTTTAAAAAGTATTTTTTCAAGTCATCTTTCAGTTTTAAAAATAACCTGTTTAGTCCAACTAAGTTCAAAACTCATAATCTTTGTTTAGTTCAAAATTTTATTAAATGTTCATGTTCTGAGTTAATTCAAAATCAATATATGCATATTTAATGTTGATTGGTTCAAGTTAAGCATCTATCTACAACTGCCTGATTTCAAATACCTAAAAATCTAGATCTGTTTGTAAAACGAACGATAAAATGAGATTATTTTTTGGTATGGGTTTACATTGTTCACTAGGGAAAAGAAAGGAAGATAAAATATGTTTATATGATAGAGATTATGAATATGATGGCAGTGTCCTCACCAAGTGTTGTTTCTATGTAAAGCTCTATAATAGTACCTATAATTTCATCTTGCTCCCTTTTTAATTAAAATGACATTTCTTCTTCCTCCTTTTTATATTTCCCTTGGTCATCTTTATATTTTTTCTTCCTAGTAAAACTTTTGGTTTGGCTTTGTAGAATTCAGAAAATCTAAAAGTCAGATTAAAAGTATTAAATCAAAACAAAAACAAAAAACATGCTATTTCAAGGGTACAGAATCTTTTTTTTAAGATTTTATTTATTTACTTGACAGAGAGACACAGCGGGAGAGGGAACACAAGCAGGGGGAATGGGAGAGGGGGAAGCAGGCTTCCCACGGAGCAGGGAGCCAGATGCGGGGCTCCATCCCAGGCAGAAGCTTAACGACTAAGCCACCCAGAAGCCCCAAGGGTACAGAATCTATTGTATCCCATGGTAGCATTTGTCCATTAGAATTCATTATCTCTGAAGCAATAAAATGCTTTTCTGCATTTTTCTGAAGACACATGCCTAGAGATATGTGTGTTAATCAGAGAGCTCTTTTCTCTTTTTTTCTTTAAAATTAGTAGTCTAATTGATTACTTTTTGTAAATGAGCTCAAAACTGCCTGACTTATGACTCCAATTGCAACCAGTTTTAAATAAACAATTTCTTGACTCCACAGGTTTATAGTTGAATCAATGAAGGAAACTGCAGGTAAGACTCGTGTGTGGTGGTGTGTCTCTCCTTAAAGTTTTTGGATTTCACATTAAGCAAACTGAGAACCACAAACCAGGACAGTTGATGGAATCACCGAGGATTCTCCTCTGGAGTCAACAGAGGGAACAAACATGCTGTACCTCCTGTCACCTTGATTTTGACCCACTGAAACCCATTTTGGATTTCTGACTTCCAGATCTATAAAATAATACATTCGTGTGGTTTTAAGCCACTAAATTTATAGTAATTTGTTACAGCAGCAGTAGGAAACTAATACAATCCCAGTCACGATAAGCACAACAAAAAGTTATTCCTTCTCTTTATCCTATAAGCAGAGAGAGGGTATGGGTGTGGAGTGTAAATAAGGCTGTATGATAAACAACTACAAAAGATATGGTTTATTGCTTATAAGATATAAAACAGTTTTGTATGTAACCATCCAACAGCAATTTTATCCTCATGTTTATTAAACTGACTGCACGCACAAAGACATATATACAGACCTTTCTACCTTTCTAAAAAAACCTTCTGAACCAGTGTAACATCTTACAAGTAATTGTTTTGAATTTTATTCAACTTAATTAATAAGTTGAATAAAATACTTGACGAGTATTCATTTTCTATTGGTATTAGGGTTATGATTTTTTTTTTTTTTTTTTTACTTTTTTGAAAGTAGACTTTAACAGAAGAAAAGTCATCAAAGGAATCTCAGAAAAAAGAACTACAGAAATAATAGCAGAGGGAGAACGGTGTCCTGGAAGCCAGAGGATAAGAACTACAAGAAATGTTAATTGTGCAAATACAAGCCGGTTGAGGATTTAGATGATTGATTGGGATATAACTAGTAGGAAGAGGGAAGTATTAGTCAGTAAGGTTTAAAAGAATTAAATGAATTAAGAAATCAGTGGGACATAAGGAAAAGGAGACAGAAGACCCAGTGATTCTTATAAAAATTTGGGTAAGGATGGAGAGAAAAAATACAAGGTGTATCTAGTGAAGAAAGCAGCATTGTGAGAAATAATCTCTTCAGGGTGGTAAGAAAGGCACTAGCAAAGAAGAAAAAGACAAGAGTTCAAAATTACAGGGAATAGGAGAGGGAGGGGAGTTGCTGGAGAAAAGTCCTGAGAACATGCGTAAAGCACAGCTGAAGAAACTTCCTTGTGAAAGAGAAAGAAACTGTCTTCCATTTCACCAGAAAAGAAAGAAGAGAGGTAAACTGGAGGTTTTAGAGTGATTTTACACCCAATAAAACTTGTTTCCTTATTGGCTTCTGAAACAAATTTTGACCTAGGACTGTGGTAATAAAAGAACTCATGCTGGGAATGGGTGGGGATTTTAACAGAAGGTATAACAAATACAAGGAAGATGAATAAAATCACCACTAAGCATCACTGGGGAAGAAAACGGGTTGAAAATCCGTATTAAAATCAGACCAATCTGGTTATCTCTATTCTCACATCTGCTCTTCACAAGCTCATAAACATACAATGTTCTTCAGCATCTACTTATTTCAAATGTTTATTAAAGGTCTGATGTTCGCTTTTTTAGGTTTAGCATTTTTTTTAGACTTTATTTTTTAGAGCAGTTTTGGCTCACAGTATATTGAGCAGAAGGAGAGATTTCTCATATATTCCCTGACCTCACACATGCATAGCCTCCCTCATAATAACATGTATGTGCTGTGGTGGATATATGGCATTATGAATTTGTCCAAATCCATAGAATATACATCAAAAGTGAAACTTAAGGGAAACCATAGACTTTGGGAGATAATGATGTGTCAGTGTGTAGGTTCTTTAATTGTAACAGAGGTTTTAACTTTCTAAAGGCAAATTATTTCTACGATACTCTCTCATTGACAGAGCTCGAGAATCTGTCCCCACTTCCCCATCCCAGACCTACTGAACAAGAAGCCTCAAGTCGGAAAGCCTGAGAAGCACCAGATGCATCTCTGATAGGACAATTATGAGAAACACATTCTGCTCCAACAGGGTTTTGTGAAAGAGTCCCAAACTTCCTTGCAACATATCTTGAAAGGTCTAAGAAGGCCAGAATTATAAAACTGAAAATATATGCTGCAGTTATAAATTCTCGGTTACCACAGAGGTGTAAAAGGAACATTTGGTCAGTTATAACGATGTCACTCCTACAGGCAGTCTCTAGGGTTCTTTAGCAAAGAGTAGACAGAACTGCAGTCCTGTAGAGACCTCACTCTCAATTTCCTTTTTCTTTACCTTGGGCCGTGGCACAAACTCACAGTCACCCCTGTGATCAGGTATAGGCTGCAGTCTCAACTGTGTTATGCTAAGTGAGAGAAGTCAGACGAAAACAGGTTCTGTATAATATCACTTATATGTGGAATTGAAAAAGCCCAACTTGTAAAAACAGAGTAAAATGGTAGTTACTAGGGGCTCTGGAGAGGGAGGATAAGACAGATGTTAAGGGTCTGAACTTACAAGGAATAGTAAATAAGTCCTAGAGATCAAATGCACAGTATAGTGAACATACACAATAATATTGTATTATAATCATCAAGCTTGCCAGGAGACTAGAACTTAATTATTCCAACCACTAAAAGAAACAACAATTTTATGACGAGAAGTGCTAACTGTCGCTACAATGGCAATCACATTACAGTATATCAATGTATCAATCAACATGTTGCACACCTTAAAGTTACATAGTTTTATATGCCAAATCTATTTCAATATTTTTTTTAAAAAAGAAAATATTGGGAAACATAATTACAAACAATGTGTATGGATTTAAATATAACAAAGGTTTTTAAAATACTTTTATTACATTTTTTTCTTTTTAATTTCTGAGATACCTCTTTTTGGTATATTCAGATTTTGAAAGACCTACAATAAGGACGAACACATATACTTTCTCATGTGGTAATGTGAAACTCTACTTCCATCTAGTCTATGATGTTTTACGGTATTTTTTCAGCTGTCATGTGATTCATCCATGGAAATCATTAGCATCTGAAACCACTTACTGTGTGCAGTATTTTTCAGTATGACTTCAGAATACTGAGTTACTTTTTAAGATAAATAAACCCACCTATGGCATCCATCTACACAAAACCTATCACCTACTTCAGAATTTTTAAAAAATACTACTTTAGCATGAACAATAGAAAATATGGAGGAAAAGTACACAGAAAGTACAAATATGAAAAATAAGCAGAGTGAAAAAAATAAGCAGGGTAGCTTTAAAGACTTTGTTTCATTTGATGTTCAAATTCTGAATTCTTACAAAAATGGCTGTAGTTTTAAAATATTGATTAATGTAAAAATATAAATAAAACTCCTATTTATAATCCAGACTGCACTACTAGAAATTATATTAATTCATTTTAAATTACAACTACAGAAAATTAAATACTGTCCACATGTTTAGATAATTATCAATAAGAAACACCATTTCTTTTTTTTGTTATGTTAGTCACCATACATTACATCATTAGTTTTTGATGTAGTGTTCCATGATTCATTGTTTGTGTATAACACCCAGTGCTCCATGCAATACATGCCCTCCTTAATACCCATCACTGGGGATAAGGAAATCCAGGGTTCCGTAGTCTAAATTTCTAACCCATTTCTGTACCCATAGTTCCCTCCCTATGCGATAAAGAAGGCACATACACATTTTAGAGGATACATCAATCCAGTTCACAAATGTAACCAACTGGGTCTTTGGTCCCATGCTTCTTGGCTCTCTTCTCCTCTGCTGAACCGGTGCTACCATACTGACTTGGAGATAAGGCTCCATGTTCTTCATATGTAATAATAAGACAATAATAGCTAAGCATTATAAATATTGCCTATGAGCCAGACTCTACTTTAGGCACTTTTCATGAATTAATCTAAATTTCCCAACAACTTTAAGATACCCATTTTTCAGATGATAAAACTAAGGCAGAGAGGAGTTCGGTAACTTGCCTGAAGTCACCTAGCTCCTGTGATAGAGCTTGGATCTAGACAGTTAAATTCCAGAGATCACATTCTTAACCATCATACCCCACTGTTTCTTTCAAGGGGTTAAGAAAGCTTATGAGAGGAGGAGACACAAAGCAATTCAAAGGAAGAAGTGCTGAGAATTCATGTCATAGGGCAAAGGGTACTTGGAACTCATAGCTCCTTTCTCTGAAAAAACCCGACCAGGGCCCAGTGATAGCATATCAGACTTTCTACTCTTTGGAAATCTAGCCTCTGCTAGATAACTCATGAGCATCAGACAAAAATAACAATGTTACTAATAATGCAGTGTCACCTCACTATGCCCATGGTCTCTATACAACTTGACAAGGCCAGTACTTGAGTAGCTATGGAAATCAAAGTCTACATGTTACTGCCCTATCACATATTCCACCAATTAGAAATTTAGACCTTTTTTTTTTACAGAAAAATGTTCACAAGATTATTTACAATCAGTGTATAAATAGGCACTTGCAAAGCTAGCTATGTGAAAGTCTTAAAAACTTGTATGCTCAATATTTAATAAAAATCAGTTTGATTTTTCCTTTACAGAAAAATCAGGCCTTGACTTAATTTGCATATTTTGCTAATCTAGTAAACATTTTTGTTTGACTTTTGTTCATTTGTAATTCTCATTTATGAATTTACACTTGCTCTTCACTCATTTTTACATTATCATATTCATACTTTTATTAAATAATAAGATCCCTAAATACTAATGTCATGAGCTCCATATTTATCAAGTACCTTTTTAATTTAAATTATGATAATTAGCCATACTATATGTGAACATTTTTATGTACTCAAATTTGTGAATGTTTTTTCTTCAGGTATTGGCACTTAGAAAATCTCTGAGTACATAAATATTCAGTTATATTTTGTTCCAGTACATTTTATGTTCAGTTTTTCCATATAAATATTTAACTCATCTGGAATTCAGTTTGGTATAAGGTGTGAGGTTGTTTCCAATTGGCTTCAACACCGTTTATTCAATTATCCATTCTTTCCTCACTAGTTTGTAATGTCATCTCTATCATATACTAAAATTCCATATATAGTTGTTCTGCTTCTGCATTTGTCTTCTGTTTCACAGATCTTTCTGTTCGGTCTGGCATAACCCCACTGCATATTATTTTTATAGTTTAATAGTACATTTTACAATCCAGTGGGGGCATTACTCTTCTTTAAAAATAAAAGTTCTGGCTATTCATTAACTTTTTTCCAGATAAACTTTAGAATCATTTGACAAGTTCCAAAAAAGTCCCACTGGGAGTTTGATTAGAAATGTGTTAAGTTTATAGTTAA
This sequence comes from Phoca vitulina, assembly GCF_004348235.1. Taxonomy (NCBI): domain Eukaryota; kingdom Metazoa; phylum Chordata; class Mammalia; order Carnivora; family Phocidae; genus Phoca; species Phoca vitulina. The sequence goes on from NW_022589717.1 coordinate 5,934,096, forward strand.
CTTGGAGAGAGTTGACTTCTTCCTCTCCAGAAACATCTCTCCCACCAGTTATTCAAAAATTTTTCTATTCCCTTCAGTAAAATCTGGCCATTTTCTTCAAATAGGCATGCGTATTTCTCGCTAAATGTATTCATATATATGTATTGTTATTATTCTTAAGGAACTATTTTCCTAATACATTTCCTCTTTATGTTGTATATTTTCTAACAGATGTGTTAAAATGGAAAGAATACAGATTCTCAGTAGTGCCTGTGTCTATTCTTGTCTCCGTTTTTTAACAGCCGCACGAACTTCAGCAAATTCTTAGTACTTCTGGCCTTTCATTTGCCAATGGGGAAAAAACATAGGCTGCCCTATTCCAGGTATATTATGTAAATCATAAGGCTCAAGTAAAATAATGCAATTGATAACACACTATTATACAATACAATACTAAGCTATATAAATGTCATGATACACTGTGTATAAAGAAACACTAACTGTACCTCCAAAAAATAAAATTAAAAACCAATATTTAAAACAAATAATTGAAGCAAACTATTAGTATTGGGAATACCCAGAAGAATGTTTATACATTCCACTTTCCTTTATAAATATGTTCAATATTTTAAAAATGAATAGTCTAAGAACTATAGAATAATGAAAAATAATCTGATTAATATTTTACACTAATATATTTTGTATCCATATTAGGCTAAAATCATATCACAAAAACATAAAGCCTATGAATTCTGCAACTCTTCTAAAAATGGAACCAAAAATGGTATCAACAATACAAATTCTTTTGTTTCTATTTAATTTGAAAATTCAGTTTGTTTTTTCTTGTTTAACTTATATTACATAGAGAATATACAAACATAAAAGACAAATGTGTCTCATCATTAAAAATGGCATTTTGTCACATGTACAGTCCAATAAAAGTTAATTGTGTAATAATTTTATACTGATATAATGAACTGCACTTTGATATTCCTATGACAGTTACTGCAATCACGTAAGTGGTGTAAGCATTTAACTGCAAATACACACATTACATATACATAAATAAAAATATCTTATAAAAATTCTAAACCATATGGTTAATTTATAGAACAAACTGAGTAGTAGTGTCTTTTTAGATACAATACTGCAAAATATGCAGAGGCTCTGAATTAAAACTTATTGAAAAGGCTAAGAGCCCATCTACAAAGAAAGGAATTGGCCCAATAATCAGGAAAAAAACAATAATCTGGAAAAAAATAGCCCTGCATTTTATTCTTGTGAGCTATATCGATGTGTAAAAATTTTAGTTTTTCTGTCTCCTTGAAACTAAAGTACCTAACATCTCTCTCAGTACACATTGGAAAAAAACATACATATATATATATACATATATATATATGTATGTATGAATAATAAACTTTTACTTTTCTTGTCATCCAGGTTTATCCAATAACAAAAAAACCACCAAGAATATACCAAGGCCATAAAAGTAGTGTGCATTTTAATTGGCAACTTCATCTTGACTATATAATATGTAGGCTGTTGCCATACTTCTCAAACAGTCATCAGACTCTTAATAATGATCATCATTAATTTTTCAAGGACACCATGATAAGTTCTTTCCTCTTTGCTATGCAATACAAACACAGCAAGAAATGGTTGATTTGAGGAACTTGAATGACACATCATAAACATGAACTATGAGTGAAAAAAAGTAGGCTTGCAAAACACAGGCATCTTCAAAAAAAAAAATCTCCTACCCAGTGATCCCAGTGGATACTATATCCAGCCATACTGATGCTCTGAAGACTTTTCCATATTAAAATTTCAAATCTACCAATTAGATAGAAAGTGAGATTTTCCCGCTATCTTCTTTTTTTTTTTTCTCAACATATATTGCATTATTTGTTTCAGAGGTACAGATCTGTGATTCAACAGTCTTGCAAAATTCACACCACTCACCATAGCACATACCCTCCCAATGTCAATCACCCAGCCACCCCATCCCTCCCACCCACCCCCACTCCAGCAACCCTCAGTTTGTTTCCTGAGATTAAGAATTCCTCATATCAGTGAGGTCATATGATACATGTATTTCTCTGATTCTTATTTCGCTCAGCATAACACCCTCCAGTTCCATCCACGTCATTGCAAATGGCAAGATCTCATTCCTTTTGATGGCTGCATAATAGTCCATCGTGTATATATACCACATCTTCTTTATCCATTCATCTGTCGATGGACATCTTGGCTCTTTCCACAGTTTGGCTATTGTGGACATTGCTGCTATAAATATCGGGGTGCACGTACCCCTTTGGATGCATTTGTATCTTTGGGGTAAATACCCAGTAGGGCAATTGCTGGGTCATATGGTATCTCTATTTTCAATTTTTTGAGGAACCTCCATACTGCTTTCCAGGTGGCTGCACCAGCTTGCATTCCCACCAACAGTGTAGGAGGGTTCCCCTTTCTCCACATCCCCGCCAACATCTGTCGTTTCCTGACTTGTTAATTTTAGCCATTCTGACTGGTGTGAGGTGGTATCTCATTGAGGTTTTGATTTGGATTTCCCTGATGCCAAGCGATGTTGAGCAATTTTTCATGTGTCTGTTGGCCATTTGCATGTCTTCTTTGGAAAAATGTCTGTTCATGTCTTCTGCCCATTTCTTGATTGGATCATTTGTTCTTTGGGTGTTGAGTTTGATAAGTGCCTTATAGATTTTGGATACTAGCCCTTTATCTGATATGTCGTTTGCAAATATCTTCTCCCATTCTGTCAATTGTCTTTTGGTTTTGTTGACTGTTTCTTTTGCTGTGCAAAAGCTTTTTATCTTCATGAAGTCCTAATAGTTCATTTTGCCCTTGCTTCCCCTGCCTTTGGCGATGTTTCTAGGAAGAAGTTGCTGTGGCTGAGGTCAAAGAGGTTGCTTCCTGTGTTCTCCTTTAGGATTTTGATGGACTCCTATCTCACATTTAGGTCTTTCAACCATTTTGAGTCTATTTGTGTGTATGGTGTAAGGAAATGGTCCAGTTTCATTCTTCTGCATGTGGCTGTCCAATTTTCCCAACACCATTTGTTGAAGAGACTGTCTTTTGTCCATTGGACATTCTTTCCTGAGGGGAAGAATGAAGGGGGGCAAATTGGAGGGGGAGACGAACCATGAGAGACGATGGACTCTGAAAAACAAACTGAGGGTTCTAGAGGGGAGGGGGATGGGAGGATGGGTTAGCCTGGTGATGGATATTAAAGAGGGCACGTTCTGCATGGAGCACTGGGTGTTATGCACAAACAATGAATCATGGAACACTACATCAAAAACTAATGATGTAATGTATGGTGATTAACATAACAATAAAAAAAGAAAAGAAAGAAGGTGAGATTTTCCCATTTTTTACTTAATTCAGTCGATGAGGAAAATTAATTTACATGAGGGAGGTAATTATTTTCTTTAAATACCTAATATAATTTGTTATTATTATTTTGTTGTAAATTTTTGGAGTGATCGAACTTACAATTTTCTTTGATTTGCATAAACAGAAATATTTCAAATATCCAGACTTTTCCTTTCATCTGGCTATAGAAAAGTCTACTACTTAGTCATCACTGTTCAATGTTCTCTAAAGGTATAAAGAATTACCGAGTCTAACAATTTTACATAATTGAATCTATCTTATAATATATTCCATATTTCAGATAAAGGTGAATTGTCCTCATGTCTTAACTCAAAATGTTTCTGAACTATGTAAAATTTTACTATGATGCCTTCAAAGGAATCATTAAGCCTGGTCTGATAATCAAAATACATATTATATTCATTGTGGGCACTTTGATATAATTGTTCTCTGGACTCATTAGGACTGAAAGAGTGATTATACTTATTGAATTTTTATTCTAAAATATTTGTCAAAATTTTCAGTGTCTCATGAATCTTTTCTTGTAAGTTTTCAGTCACTGAGAAATTTTAAGTGAAAAAAAATTTTTAATTAAAATAAAAGGCTTTGCAAGCAAGATGCAATAATACATCTAATTTAAAAAGGATTAATCATTACCAATTTAGCATCAAAAGAATTGTCAAACCAAAGGAGTTCCATATGGGCCATGTCATGGAAGGCTAAAAAAGATGTGCCACTTACCTCCCCCCTCTACCCAACTACAGAGGAAAAGAAATAGCAAATAAATTAGAGTCTCAAAAGAACATGTGGATTTCTTTTAGAATCATGCCTCTACAAGTGGGATACACACTATCAGAGTCCCTGAAAAGCATGGGGATTCATCTATAATCCATGTTTTCACTACAGAACACTGAGGAAGCCACTTTCAACATGTCCATTCTGCTATCCACATGTGCTTACTCTTTAGAATTTATTGGGTTGATTTGATCTATTCCAGCAGTGGCTCTGGCCACAAGGAAGCTCTATTTCTCCTTCCTTCTGTCCCACTTTCCTCTCTAGTTTGCTCATAAAATGTGTCCTAGGGAAGATTAAAACACAATTGTTTTTATACACAAGTGGGCAAGCACTGAGGGGAAAAGACAGAGGGTGGGAGAATTATGGAACCTGAAAATTCAACAAGTAAATTGACTCTAGAGTCATATAGGTCTAGGTTGCAAACACCCCTGAAACTACTTAGTAACTGTGTAATACTGGGTATGAGACTAAGTCTATCTGAATCTTAATTGTCTGATCTACAAAATGGGTTTGTATACCTACCTATTAACATAGTTAGAAGGATTGAAACTATAATAAAATCTATGATATATAGTAAGTTTTTAATTAATAATGGTTTACCAATAATGGTTTACCATGAAGTATTTTGGAGAAGGGGTTGCAAAACAGGAGGATAAAGATTTATCTCCTTATAAAACAGACCAAAACTGAATATTTAAAAACACCTTAGGGGCATCTGGGTGGCTCAGTCTTTCAGTGTCTGCCTTTGGCTCAGGTCATGATCCTGGGGTCCTGGGATCGAGCCCAGCATTGGGCTCCCTGCTTCTCCCTTTCCCACTCCCCCTGCTTATGCTCCCTCTCTCGCTCTCTCTCTGTCAAATAAATAAACAAAATCTTTAAAAAAAAAACAGCTTAATTACAGTGTTGACATAATAATATAATAATATATAATGAGGCTATACCCAATGATATTTTTCACTTAAAAGTATATATAAAATATTTGAAGTCTTAATTATTATATTAAGTACAAGGTAAAAAATAGCTAGTCTTGTATTTGTATAGTATTTTCATGTCCGGGAGATTAAGAATAATTATAATAAAGATAAATCAGAAGAATTATAGAAGCATATTATTTAAAATAAATAGAAATAATAGAAAACTCAATGCAAAGCAACTTAATCAAGTAGGAGGATTTAATGTAGCATATTATTGAAATGTCCTGAGGTCGGTTTCATGTGAGATGAGATTCTAGGTCCACATCTCTGACATTTCTCACCTCTGTCTTCATATATGAGCTTTGTTTTTAGATTGGCTTCTCTCAGGGTCACAATATGATGTCATCAATAACTGCTGTCATAGTTCCTCACTTATATCAAGAAAAAGGAGAGAAGGGATATCATCTCATAACAATCTAAAAAAGTCCTGAGTGTTGCACTGATTGGACTACCACTCTGCTAATTCCTGTGGCCAAGGGAGTGTCACATGCTACTTGGATGAAGTCTATGTTACTTGAACTAACCCCTTAGGGTTAGATAGTCAAGAGTCCCCACTAGAGTTTGGGATGGGATCTATTGCTACTAAATTACATGGCTGCTACAAAGTATAGTAAAAAGGATGTTGGAGAGGCATCCACCACAGAGTATCCTCTATGTGTATATGCCACAGCTGAAAATATTTATGAAAACCAAAATTTCATGACATAATGAAGAAACTGTTTATCATATGGTATAGTTCAAGTTTTATTGGTGTGCCAGATCCATAGCTGGCCATTATAGTTAAAATTAGGCATACATAAGTCTTTTACTGTGATGGCACAGTTGATTTAATATAAACAGGTAATATGAAAAGCATTATTTATGTCATCAAAGAGCAAATTTCTTAGTAGCTATTTTCCCAAGGTTGTGTCCAGACAGAAAATAGGGTCTGTCCAGAAAAACATGTTTATGTAGTTACTGACCCATCCCAATAAAAGTAGAAAAGATAATTTTATGGACTCAGCAATGTCAAAATCTCAGTTTTTTTTAAAAAAGAGAGTATAAGGAGACTCATGATTGATTAATAAGTCAAAGAGAATAAAGAAAACAGCCAATGGTGCTCCCTAGGCTAGCATATTTTGTCACTGTTGTATAAATTTGTATTTTTAAAAAGATTTTATTTATTTGTCAGAAAGAGAGAGTGAGAGCACAAGCAAGGGGAGTAGCAGAGGGAGAGGGAGAAGCGGACTCCCCACTGAGCAAGGAGCCCAATGCAGGACTTGATCCCAGAACCCTGGGATCATGACCTGAGCCGAAGGCAGATGCTTAACCAACTGAGTCACCCAGGTGTCCCTAAATTTGTATTTTTAAAATGAATTGTCAGGATGAGAGGAAGACTAGAGGTTGAATAGGTAAAGTACAGATAATTTTTCAGTTGTTGAAACTATTATGTATGATACTGTAATGATAGATACGTAACACCAGCAGGACAGAATGAAACTTCATGTATACAACCTTTATAAAAATCATTTAGGAGGTCAGGGGATCCCAGGATAGAATGTAGAATGTGACAAAATAACCTTTATTATGAATGTATTAATTAACCTTCCTGAAGGGAGTGAGGGAGAAAGTTGCTGGCCTAAGCAATTTTGGAAACATGTGGAGCCTGTAAGACCAAAGGCAAAAGGACTGCGCATAGCACTATAAAGTCGTTTCCCATGGGGGTATAGGCTATAAATTCAGAAACCACTAGAATGTATACTCGAACTGAATAATTAAATAAGTGGATGGTCAATGGTGGGAGACAGGTTTCTTACTGTTGGAGTGGGAGGTTACAGAGAATCAAGAGGAGGAGGCTAGAGTGATCTATGCAGTAATGCATTAGAGATGGGGACATCAGTATACATTGATATTTACCTCAATACAAATACAAAGTTATATATAGGACTATTTATGGATATGTGCTTGTATATGAATTAGTATGCACACATATATTTACTTGCTCGGTCAGCTAAGAAGCCTAGAAGCAATAATATCTCAGTTGCAACAAGTACCTCTAAGTGCCTAGTCCTTGGTTTCTAACACTACCTTCTAATAAAAAGAACCAAAGATCATTGGAGAAACGGCTGATTCTAGGAACGAGGAAGAAAATATACAAGATGAATCTGGAGCATTGTACAGTGCCAGAAAATTAGGAAGTACTCAAAACCACAATAATGGGGTATGTCAAAGGGACACAAGAGTCAGCTGAAAGAGTTCTTAATGGTCAAAGCTGGAACAATCTGAGCAGCAAAATAAAGTTGTATCAGATTATGATCAAGTATAAATTAAATATCCACAATTATATACTGATATAAATAAATGACTGAATAAATAAATATATGGAGGAGAATAGGCAAATATCCCATACAGAATTCCAAATAGTTTATGTAGATATTTTACTCTTGGGGAGGCAGAACACAACTGCAATGTGGCCTGTACAGAGAGTGTAGTAGGAGAAAAAGAATATCACAGTGCAGAAATCTTACAAACCTTCACTAGGTTATCAAGATTAACACTGTGATAAATCATGTTGATAGTATATGGATCCTTGATATGGTGTCCTCACACCATACTTTTTCTCTGTGGTCTTCCTCCCCAAAACTTATAACCCCAGTCTAATTGTAAGAGAACACTAACATAAAAATACAAATAGAGTGTGCCCACAAAATACCTTACCAGTACTGTCCTTCCCCCCTATGTACACACACACAAAAACCTGTCAAGGTCATAGAAAAGGTCTGGAAAACTGTCAAAGCCAAGAGTAGTCGAGGGCAAGGCAACATGATGATGAATATAACATGGGATCTTTGATAGGATCCTGGAAAAGAAAAAATATGTGAGATAAAAATGAAAGAAATCTGAATAAAGTATGGATTTTAATTAATAACAATGTATCAGTATTGGTACGTTAATTGTGACAAATGTACGATACTAATAAAAAATGTTAATAACAAGGGAGAATGGATGTGGGATATATGTACTATTTTAACATTTTTCTGAAAATCTAAATCTGTTCTAAAATTAAAAGTTCATTAATTTTTAAATAGTCCTAGTAAAGTAGGAAAAGAATGGAACTTCATTAAGTTTATGAAAGTTACCAATTAAAAAGCCTCCATAAAACGAAATGGTGAAATGTCACTGTATTTAAAATTAGGAATGAGAGAAAAAATGTCCCATTCCTGTTCCAAGATTGTTGTAGAGGGTCTAGTTAGTACATTAGAATGAGACCAAGAAATAAGATATATATAAATCACAAAGAAAGAATAAAATCATTCTTACTTTCTTTAAAAAAAAAAAAAAGACTGTTATCAGGAGCCATATTCAATATTGCAATACTTAATGGCTTAGATCATGAACATTTTGATTTACAACATAAGCTGGCACATAATCAGTTGGATTACCTATGTTTCAATTGCTGGCAAAAAGAGAAAGCTTTCATATTTAATTGTTCAAAATGAATCAAAGTAGTCAGTACTTTCACTCTCCTTAAATGACTAAACCCTATAGTAATGAAAACTATTAAAGTAAATTCTGGGGGGAAAAAATCCTCAACTATATTGTGATTTTAATTACTTTTTACTATTAGATAACTTGTTTTCAATGGACAGTCAACTTTAAATCTGCTTGAATATTTAAGACAGAATAACATTGTAGTAGTTATTGTATATTTAAATTAACACACAAAAATACAGTAACACTTGGTTCACTAATATTGTTGGAATATATTTAACAAAGGAAAATTTTCCAGAAAGAGAATTTTATTGCTTTGTACACTGATTCTTTTTATTCTAATCATTTTTTATTTTTTTCTAAAAGGTAAAATTATCCACATTTTATTATTTGTTATGATTTAGTCTTTTCCTGTCTATTCAGGATCTTCATTCAGAACATCAGAGGTTATATATATTGTTTCATACACCTAGCTGCAGATGTGTATTTTTTCCACCAATTGTCCTAAATGACAACTGATGGCTATGCCTTTATATTAGTTGTTTCTGCATGTTTTCTTCACATCTGGTTGTTATTTCACTCAAAAACATTCAACAAGTATCTGTTATGTGCCCACAACTCACCAGGAATATTCTAGCACCACAGATGTAACAGTGAACAAACCAGACAAAATTCCTGTCCTCATGAAGTTTAGATCCAATTATTTCATAGCATTGTCAGGGTTTCTATTTCTTCTGATTTCTCTCCTCACCAACTGCAATATTTGCTATCCATTGTAAATTCCTAAGATTTCTTTTAAACGTGATAAGAAGATCAGATCATTTACCTCCTTAAACTATAACCTTAATCTAATGCACAAGAAATTCTATCGATGGTCTCTGGATAGGAAGTAATTATGTATGTTTCTTTGAAGCTACATGTTTTGTCCACTAATTTCTGGCGGTGCCCCTGTGTTTAAATAAAAAAGGTAATTAGAACTCTGTAAGTAGGCTGGTATTAAACCTCAGACTACCACCAGATAGGGAAATATGAAGCAACTCAATTTCCCGGTCAAGTAAAATATTTTCTGAAATTTATACTTGCAAGCCTTCCCACATTCTCTTTAGTCCTCTGTGGGGTTCTCCCTACAGCTTTACCCAGACATTTTCTACTAGTCCTTTAAGATCCAGCACAGATATTACTTCCTCTGGAATGCCTTCTCTAGTTTCACCAGGCAAATGCACTGCTCCCTCTTCTGGCCTCCTGTGGACATTGGTATGTACATTTATTGTAATATACATCACAATGTTTGAATTATTTACCTGGATGTGTGGTTACACTTGTGACTATGAGCTCCAAAAGAATGGGATGATGTGATATCCCTGCTTCCACTCTCTGGACATTTACAGGTTAAGACATGGAATGGGTTTCAAAAACCTTTGTTAGAGTCGAGTAGTGTAGTGATGAGGAATATGAGCTCTTAAGACCAGGTTCTTGGCCTGGCTCCACCACTCTGTGCAAGGTAGCTGTGGGCTACCTCCAGTAGGGCCTTAATACTCCCCTACCTCAGGCTTAGGGTCTAAAGCTTAGAGAAGAATAGCTCCTGTCTCTTAGAGTTATTTTATAATTAAAGAAGTAATTGATCTAAAACACCTAACAGAATGTTTTGGAGAGCTTCACTAATGGTAACAGTATTATTCTTAATTTTAACGAAACTTACCATATTCGGTATGTAGTTGGTAAGACAATATTTACTGAGCCACCACTGTAGACAGAGAAATAAATTCCACTGGGAAAAAAATTAAAAGACCTAATTCCTGTCTGAGATGAGTTCATAAACCTATAGTTAAATACATGCAATTGATGTAAATGCTGTGTGCATATCTCTTGGTAGTTGCGCAGATGTATTAATTTATACAAGAGCGTAAAGAATCTTCAAAATCTTATAAACAATCTATATGATGTGCAAATATCTTTTGGAATGTGTTTAAATTAGAGGGATGTGTTTTGACAGGGAGAATTGGGAAAAAGCACTCTCTTCCAAATTTTTCCACTTACTAGGTGAAATTTCTATTTATTCTAAAGTGAAGGTGTTAAAATAAATAGAAAAATTCCTCACCTTAACAATCATATATATTAAAAGGATTATTCACCACAACCAAGTGGGATTTATCCCTGGGCTGCAAGGTTGGTTCAACATCCACAAATCCATCAATGTGATACACTACTTTAATAAAAGAAAGAACAAGAACCATATGATCCTCTCAATAGATGCAGAAAAAGCATTTGACAAGCATCCTTTCTTGATTAAAACTCTTTAGAGTACAGGGATAGAGGGTACATACCTCAATATCATAAAAGCCATCTATGAAAAACCCACAGTGAATATCATTCTCAATGGGGAAAAACTGAGAGCTTTCTCCCTAAGGTTAGGAATGCAGCAGGGATGTCCACTATCACCACTGCTATTCAACATAGTACTAGAAGTCCTAGCCACAGCAATCAGACAACAAAAAGATATAAAAGCCATCCAAATAGGCAAAGAAGAAGTCAAACTCACTCTTTGCAGATGATATGATACTTTATGTGGAAAACCCAAAAGACTCCACCCCAAAACTGCTAGAACTCATACAGGAATTCAGTAAAGTGGCAGGATATAAAATCAATGCACAAAAATCACTGGCATTCCTATACACCAACAACAAGACAGAAGAAAGAGAAATTAAGGAGTCAATCCCATTTACAATTGCGCCCAAAACCATGAGATACCTAGGAATAAATTTAACCAAAGAGGCAAAGAATCTGTACTCAAAAAACTATAAAATACTCATGAAAGAAATTGAGGAAGACACAAAGAAATGGAAAAACATTCCATGCTCATGGATTGGAAGAACAAATATTGTGAAGATGTCAATGCTACCTAGAGCAATCTACACATTCAATGCAATCCCTATCAAAATACCATCCACTTTTTTCAAAGAAATGGAACAAATAATCTTAAAATTTGTATGGAACCAGAAAAGATCCCGAATAGCCAGAAGAATGTTGAAAAAGAAAAGAAAAGCTGGCGGCATCACAATTCCGGACTTCAAGCGCTATTACAAAGCTGTAATCATCAAGACAGTATGGTACTGGCACAAAAACAGACACATAGATCAATGGAACAGAATAGAGAGCCCAGAAATAGACCTTCAACTCTATGGTCAACTAATCTTCAACAAAGCGAGAAAGAATGTCCAATGGAAAAAAGACAGTCTCTTCAACAAATGGTGTTGGGAAAATTGGACAGCCACATGCAGAAGAATGAAACTGGACCATTTCCTTACACCACACACAAAAATAGACTCCAAATGGTTGAAAGACCTAAATGTGAGACAGGAGTCCATCAAAATCCTAAAGGAGAACACAGGCAGCAACCTCTTCAACCTCAGCCACGGCAACTTCTTCCTAGAAACATCCAAAGGCAGGGGAAGCAAGGGCGAAGATGAACTATTGGGACTTTATCAAGATAAAAAGCTTTTGCACAGCAAAAGAAACAGTCAACAAAACCAAAAGACAACCGACAGAATGGGAGAAGATATTTGCAAATGACATATCAGATAAAGGACTAGTATCCAAAATCTATAAAGAACTTATTAAACTCAACACCCAAAGAACAAATAATCCAATCAAGAAATGGGCAGAAGACATGAACAGACATTTTTCCAAAGAAGACATCCAAATGGCCAACAGACACATGAAAAAGTGTTCAACATCACTCAGCATCGGGGAAATCCAAATCAAAACCTCAATGAGATACCACCTCACACCAGTCAGAATGGCTAAAATTAACAAGGCAGGAAACGACAGGTGTTGGCGAGGATGCAGAAAAAGGGGAACTCTTCTACACTGTTGGTGGGAATGCAAGCTGGTGCAGCCACTCTGGTAAACAGTATGGAGGTTCCTCAAAAAGTTGAAAATAGAGCTACCATACGACCCAGCAATTGCACTACTGGGTATTTACCCCAAAGATACAAATGTAGGGATCCAAAGGGGTATGTGCACCCCGATGTTTATAGCAGCAATGTCCATAATAGCCAAACTATGGAAAAAGCCAAGATGTCCATCGACAGATGAATGGATAAAGAATGGATATATATATATATATATATATATATATACACAATGGAATATTATGCAGCCATCAAAAGGAATGAAATCTTGCCATTTGCAATGACATGGATGGAACTGGAGGGTATTATGCTGAGCAAAATAAATCAATCAGAGAAAGACATGTATCACATGACCTCACTGATATGAGGAATTCTTAATCTCAGGAAACAAACTGAGGGTTGCTGGAGTGGTGGGAGGGATGGGGTGGCTGGGTAATAGACATTGGGGAGGGTATGTGCTATGGTGAGCGCTGTGAATTGTGTAAGCCTGTTGAATCGCAGACCTGTACCTCTGAAACAAATAATACATTATATGTTAAAAAAAAAAGAAGAAGAAGAAGAAGAAGATAGCAGGAAGGGAAAAATGAAGGGTGGAAATCAGAGGGGGAGACGAACCATGAGAGACTATGGACTTTAAGAAACAAACTGAGGGTTCGGGGGGGGTGGGGGGATGGGTTAGCCTGGCGATGGGTATTAAAGAGGGCATGTACTGCATGGAGCACTGGGTGTTATACACAAACAATGAATCATGGAACACTACATCAAAAACTAATGATGTAATGTATGGTGATTAACGTAACATAATAAAAAAAAGAATCATATATATTTGCTAGAATAAAGGGAATGGCTGAGGACATTTAGCCCCTAGATAAAATAAAAGCACAGGGGACTAATATAAACATGATTCTATTTGAATTATCAGAATACTGATATACCTCTGAACTTTATTTTGCTTATGAAGGACCTAATGAAAATCAAACGCTTTAATATTAGGCAAATCATGTCAGTTAGTAGAACAAATTTTAAAAACAAAAGACCTTCGGTTATGGAGTTAATGTTTAAATATTTGGTACTGAAACTTTAATATTCTTGTGCCAAACCTTCATTATAAATATTGTGAAACTGTGCTGCAGTGCTGAGAGTTCTTCCTTTTAAAATAATAAAATATGAAAGCTTTTAATTTATTGTTGAAATCAGTGTGCCAGCTAAATTTATCATAAACTCTTGAAAAAAATGAAATAATGGTTTGCAGTTGCACTTTCCCAGATGATGAAGCAGGTTTATGGCAAGAACCAGAAGTTGATCTCCCATCAGTCCTGATCAGGCTAAATCAGCCAGGGATGAGCAAAGGCTGCCTGGAGCTCAGCTTTTAAAACAATGTGACAATGTAATAATTCCTTCCATCACAATGTTTCCTATCAAGAAAAAAGAAAAAAGCTGATTCCCAAATAATAATTGATCCCAGCATTCTGAGGCACAAGCCAGCCAAAACTTGTCTGATCTATTTAATGCAAAATCACTACATATCAAGAATTCAAGTCCAGTTGTCTAGGGTTTTAAAATAATGCGCAAAACATACTGCAGCCTCTGGGTTATGGTCTCATCCTCTGATTGGCTGGCCAAAGATTTGGAAATCCTTGGTCATGTTTATCTATTTCTGGTATTCCATTAGGAGTCCAGTAATCTGGACCTCTCTACAACTTGCCAACCAATCAGGGCTCAAGGAAAGTCATGAATCTGATGAAATGTGTGTGGAGAAAATCCCAGTCCCACAATGCCCTCCCTAAAAAGCTGAGGAGAGTACATACTTTTCAACACTTTCCATTTTCCCTCAACAGAGTTTGGGCAAAAGCAACTGTCCCACAGACAGACAATGACGGCAGTTTTACTGCTCACTTACAGGAAGGCTTTAAGGATAATAAAGACAAAAAATATATATTACCATTAGCATGAGCAGCAAAGAAAAAAATGAAAAAGCAACCATGTTGTTTTTCCCCGATTTTAAAAGTTTCTGCCATTTATAATTTAAAATGTTGATGTTATTCAGGGTGCTTGGGTGGCTCAAATGGTTAAGCATCGGACTCTTGATTTGGCTCAGGTTATGATCTCAGGGTAGTGAGACTGAGCCCTGCCTCAGACTCCGTGTTGGGCATGGAACCTGCTTAAGAGTCTCTCTCCCTCTGCCCCTCCCCCTCACTCACACACCCTTTCTCTCCCTCCCTTTCTCTCTTAAAAAAAAAAAGTGGTTTTAAAATTTTGATGTCACTCAATTACACTAGAAGAAATTTTATTTATTTTTATTTTTTATTTTTTTATCTTTCAAGTTTTTATTTTAGTTCTAGTTAGTTAACATATTGTGTAATACTAGTTTCAGGAATAGAATTTAGTGATTCATCACTTACATATAACATGTAGTGCTCATCACAACAAGTGCCCTCCTTAATCCCCATCACCCACTTAGCCCATCCCCCACCCACCTCCCCTGTTTGTTCTCTATTGTTAAAAGACTCTTTCATAGTTTGCCTCTCTCTCTTTCTGTCCCCTATGTTCATCTGTTTTGTTTCTTAAATTTCACATATGAGTGAAATCATACAGTATTTGTCTTTCTCTGACTGACTTATTTTGCTTAGCATAATACACTCTGGCTCCATCCACGTCATTGCAAATGCAAGATTTCATTCTTTTTGATGGCTAATATTCCATTTATATACATACCACCTCTTTTTCATCCATTCATCAGTTGATGGACATCTGGGTTCTTTCCATAATTTGGCTAATTGTGGACATTGCTGCTATAAACATTGGGGTGCATGTGCCCCTTCGAATCAGTATTTTTGTATCCTTTGGATAAATACCTAGTACTGCAATTGCGGGTGGTAGGGTAGTTCTATTTTTTTTAACTTTTTGAGGAACCTCCACAATGCTTTCCAGTTGGCTGCACCAGTTTGCATTCCCACCAACAGTGTAAGAGGGTTCTCCTTTGCACTACAAGAAATTTTAAAAGCTAAACACAGGTAAAAGTACAGAGTGTAAGTCAAGGAGAAAATTATCTAAGAGTCCCTTATAGCTTCATCATTTTCCCCCCACACAACAGAACTATTACAGCATATAAACCCCACTTGAATCCATTTTTTTTTCTTTTTTCATTAACTTGCCAGCAGCTGAAAAATTACCTTCACTTCCTATACTATACCGGGGTTATATACCTATATATACTACTATGTATACAGTAATCATCACAAATTGTCTTAAGCTGACAGAATAAATTCTAAACACTAATATAGAGTGTGGCTTTAAATACCAATTTTTCACTTAGAATGTACATCACATGCTGTTTATGGATCAAGAATATATCTTTCCTATGTTGCAATCTGTATTTTAAATAGAACATTTTTTTTAAGTTTTGCCTATTGCTAGAATATTCCTGATAAAAGAAACTAGATGATATTATTCATGGGACTTAGAATATTGTGGTAAACTCATCAAGAGAACATGTTTTTGAAAACACACATAGTAAAACACAGGGACACATATATAAAGTAGGGCATTTGAATTACATTAAAAGATAAATATGGAAACTCACTAGTCTAGAAGTTATAATTTTTAAGGAAAGCATGAATGTCTGGAAAACTCAAGAACTCAAGAAGGTGCAGACAAGAGCTTTGATTGTTTGGACATTTGCTGTAAACTTTCCAAAATGTTCTTAGATAGCCTAACCACCAAATTTTCTTTGTATATCATTGTAAACCATATCCTCTACCATTGCTCAGAAAAATACAGATCTCTAACCACACATTTAAAGTTAGAATTCTAACTTTAAAAATAATACAGTATGTGTACATTCATATTGATCCATCTACTATAGGAATAAATTCAAATTGACAAATATTAATGGAGTTTCTCGCCTGTATGTGCAAGGAAGAGTGCAAGCCCTCAGCTTCTGTGGTATCTGCCTGGCTTTAGCCACAGTCTAATGGTCAAATGGAATGATCCCAGGCATTCAGTCTGGCACTACAGTCAAAGCTGTATATCAAGGCTTATCAGTGAAGCGATTACATCACAAGGAGAGAATTTAAAAATATATGCTGAATTTAGTACATTACACTTTTCCTAAAGCAGCAGTCAAGAAATAGTTTTAACTCAATGCTTATTATTAAGTCAACCAAACTTGAACATAAATACTTACTAGATTCATATTTTGTACCATTCCAATTTGGGTTCATACTGCAATAATGATATTTGTTGTTAATTTATTTCCTTCAAGGAATGTGAAAATGTCCAACTGAATTGATGAAGTGAACATCAATTTGAGCTTAGAGTCTGGGGATATTATGTGCCCCAGTTATGCTGGGACTAAGACAATGAAGAAGAAACATAGCACCTCTTAGAAGATCAGCTTCAGAGTACTTTAATTTTAGATAAATATTGTTCAGCTAAATGACTCACTTCTAGAGTACAGTTGAGAGCCATTTCAAATGCCTTCTTCTTACTAGATACCTTACCTCTGTTAAAAGAATGCGTATGTGGGGTGCCTAGGTTGAGCATCTGACTGTTGGTTTCGGCCCCGGTCATGATCTCATGGGTCACAGAACTGAGCCCCAAGTCTGGCTCCAAGCTCAACGGGGAGTCAGTTTGAAGATTCCATCTGCCCCTCCCCCAACTCTCTCTCTCTGAAATAGAAAAATCTTAAAAAAAAAAAGTGCATATGTATGAAAAGTCATCATCAGATGTTCATAGCTTTCACTAGAAACTTGAAACAATTTTCTAGGTAATAAGGTAACAAATTGCTTAAATCGAACAGGTGAGGTCCATGGAATCTTTCAAGCTTAGGGATCAGGGTTTGCTGCTTATAGCTTCCATTTTGCCTCTTGCTTTTATTCTTATTTTAATTTGATTTATCATTATTAGTAATATAACATCCAGTTTATAGTATTTCACAATATTCAAAGTGACCTTCAAAACAATGCTCTGGAAGAAGAACAAGAAAATAAATTTAGAAATGTTCAAGTGCATTCATTTTATAAATGTATAAATTATTGTGATAGCAACGCATATAGCTGAACTCTGTCTTTGCATCATTGCAGTTAAATAAATATTAAAACTGGGGACAGCATGAGAGAAATATATTTAACTCCATGTTGCTTGTGTGTTACTTTTCTTATTTTATTCTTCCTGGTGATTCTAGTGAAGGTATACAAGGAAACTAGTCTTAATCAGAAATATTAAAATCATAAATTAAACATTATGTTAGGAATTTGTAAATTTAAACCAGGACATTTTTTCTTGTATAATGTAGAGTTGACTCTTGAACAACATGGTTTGAACTGTGTAGGTCCACTTACATGTGGGCTTCCCCCCAAACCAATAAATAAAGTACAGCACTGTAAATGTATTTTTTCTTCCTTATGATTTTCTTAATAACATTTTCTTTTATCTAGCTTACTTTACTGTAAGAATACAGTGTATAATATATAAACATACAACATATGTGTTAATCTACTGTTTATGTAATGCATAGGCTTACAGTCAAAAGTAGGTTACTAGTAGTTAAGTTTTGGGGGGACTCAAAGTTATACATGTATTTTTGACATGCAGGTGGTCAGCTCCCCTAACTCCCCCCATTGTTCATGGGTCAACTATATTCAGTTAATTCTGTATATCATTATTCCGTGTTTTAAAAAAAATCTTACAATTGGGGGACAACAGAAAATGTTAAGATGACCAAACAAAAAGTAAAATACATCCTTATTTCTACTGTTTTCAAGAATTCTATTTTGTGATTACCAAAGAACACTTGAAGCTACATATACAGGTTTATTTTTTGAGTAGATAAATTTCAGAGCAAAACATTTATTATAAGTTAAAGTTATGCAGGAAATTATTAAGTTATTCATACCAGTGTCTCAGCACATAATTCATCCAGCAACCCTAAAAAATATAATTTCTGAAGTTGATGTATGCCATGAATGAAAAAAAAAGTAGACAATAAGATAGCTTTATATTTTACCTTGTATTTTGCAATAGCATATAAAATATATTCATTAAATTTATTTGTGACACTTCACTCATTGAAAAAGCATATACTAACACATCTCCAAAGGCAAGGGAAACAAGGGCAAAAATGAAATATTGGGACTTCATCAAGATAAAAAGCTTTTGCACAGCAAAGGAAACAGTCAAAAAAAAAACAAAAGACAACCGACAGAATGGGAGAAGAAATTTGCAAATGACATATCAGATAAAGGGCTAATATCCAAAATCTATAAAGAACTTACCAAACTCAACACCCAAAGAACAAATAATCCAATCAAGAAATGGGCAGAAGACATGAACAGACATTTTCCCAAAGAAGACATCCAAATGGCCAACAGACACATGAAAAAGTGCTCAACATCGCTTGGCATCAGGGAAATCCAAATCAAAACCTCAATGAGACACCACTTCACACCAGTCAGAATGGCTAAAATTAACAAGTCAGGAAACGACAGATGTTGGCGGGGATGTGGAGAAAGGGGAACCCTCCTACACTGTTGGTGGGAATGCAAGCTGGTGCAGCCACTCTGGAAAACAGTATGGAGGTTCCTCAAAAAGTTGAAAATAGAGCTACCATGCGACCCAGCAATTGCCCTACTGGGTATTTACCCCAAAGATACAAATGTAGGGATCCGAAGGGACACATGCACCCCGATGTTTATAGCAGCAATGTCCACAATAGCCAAACTATGGAAAGAGCCACGATGTCTACCAACAGATGAATGGATAAAGAAGAAGTGGTATATATATATATATATATATACTCACACACACATACACAATAGAATATTATGCAGCCATCAAAAGGAATTAAATCTTGCCATTTGCAATGATATGGATGGAACTAGAGGGTATAATGGTAAGTGAAATAAGTCAATCAGAGAAAGACAAGTATCATATGATCTCACTGATATGAGGATTTTGAGAAACAAGACAGAGGATCATAGGGGAAGGGAGAGAAAAATGAAACAAGATGAAACCAGAGAGGGAGACAAACCATAATAGATTCTTAATCTCAGGAAACAAACAGGGTTGCTGGAGTGGAGGACAGTGGGAGGAAGGGATGGGGTGGCTGGGTGATGGACACTGGTGAGGGTATGTACTATGGTGAGCACTGTGAACTGTGTAAGACTGATGAATCACAGACCTGTACACCTGAAACAAATAGTACATTATATGTTAATGAAAAAAAGAAAAAAACATATACTAAGTATCATTAATGTGTCATATAGTGTCTTAAATACTCAAATAATAACAATAAAAACATCACAATACTTATCAAGTCTTATTATCTGCCACGTATATACAAAGACATGTATGTAGATTATGTCATACAATTTCCATTACAACCCTTCAAGTTAAACCCTTAGTGTTCTCTAAGAATCTGTGGCAATTTGCTGGAGATAACAACTTACAAGTGGTAGAATCAAATTAAAGCTCAGTTTTACTTTAAAGCATTATTTCTTAGCTTATTCATCACTACTTTAGAAAAAATAAAAGAATGTATATCCTTACAATGCACTTAGGAAGAAGAATTTAAAAAGAAACATAATAAAATGTGATAAGTTCTGCTAGAGAGGTTTATGCAAATTGCCACTTGAGTACCTAAGAAGTTGCAAAGTTAGGAAAGACTTCACAGAGAAGCCAATTCTTAAAACAAGTTTTAAAAGATAAATCATGCGCACCAAAGGAACACCAAGGAGAAGCGGAAAGTATACTCCATGATGTGAAAATATAATAAGTCATGAAAGACACTTATGGTAAACAGTCCATGTTACAAAATGGTAGTATAAGTTCAAGCAGATGTGTCACAATACCCAACTAATCATGGATTACAAAAGATTTTACCACGGAATTTGTACCAGTATCATTTAATGTATCCAGAGCTCACCTTCTGAAAACCAAACCCTGAAGTATAACATAACTATATTGTCCCCTTATACACATTTTCTAATTTTATCTCAGAATAACTCTTTGAAGTATATATTATTATTATCCTATTTTATAGATGGGAAAAATAAGGATTTGAAAGTGTGTCACTTTTGCAAGACCACAGAGCTTCTAGTTTGACTGTCAGCAAGCCTATGCTCTTCACCACTACGCTATGCAGCAAAAAAAAAAAAAAAGTTTGTTTACATGAATGCAAAGTCTGTGTTCCTTAGTCCTCCAACTAAGTCTCACAGAAAATCAGAGGAAGCTTCTCTCCCATCTTAGTAGTCTTATGGTTCAAAGTTCAGCAAACTATAGTCCAAGGGTCAAATCCAGCTGGTCACCAATTTTTTTAAAGAAAGGAGTTTTCTGGAACACAACTACTCTCATTCTTTCACATATCTATGGCTGCCTGCACACTACAACAGCAATTAAGTAGTTGGATAGACACCTTCTGGCCTGCAAAGCCTAAAACACTATCTGGCTCTTTACAGAAAATATTAGCTGGCCTCTAAAACTACTTGACTGACAAATATAGGGAAGTGGTGATATAAAAGTGTTTTGACAGGTGGAGGGTCTTTACCATATATCAGTTCATAGATAGGAAGCATGCCAAGAAGAATGGGACTTGCAGAACAGACATGCATAAAGCAAGGGAATTAGGAAGGAGGGAAATTAAGGCTAAGGCAAACAGTTCATCCACAAAACACTCACAAGAGCACCTTAATCAGGCCAAGGTGCCTGTTGACCTTTAACTTACTGAATGAAATGGACACCCTGATGTGATTTTTTGACCAGCTCTGTGTATACATACCAATGAAATCCTTCTGTAAGGGTCTACAGTTGTTACTCTGCAAAGTTATTCATACTTTTCATGTAAACTTGAATTGTACAGGGTATCAGGAAAGGAAAGGTCCCCATTTCACTAGAAAGCTAATTATTTTTCAATTTTAAATAATAAGTGGTCTTGTCTGAAAATTTTTCAGGTAGGTTTTAGAATTAAGTCACCCTCCATTGTTAATTCAATTACATGATTTTGGTCATTAGCTCTGATCACTGATTTGCATAGCAGTTAGCCCCTAGAAATAACTTGAAAAGTTAAAGTCCAAAAAAATATTGATTTGCCCTTATAAGGTATATGTATCCAGTGGAATTTAAACATTCCCAGCTTTAAAGAGGACTTAAGCTTAGATAATGAGTGTGTGTATGCACATACACATCCTCCCCACACACATACACACCATCACACATACCAAGAAGCTCCTCTGAAATTTTTAGCATCCTACATTATTGGCACATATCCAATGAATTTTAAAAAGCAGCAAAAATTCCTAGTTGATGATACAGTTTCCCAAATCACTTCCAAGCTGTTCCCTCAGCCACTAGTTCTTAAGACATGAAAGAAGAGAGGGCACTTCTAATTTGAAGAATGGTCTATAAAGTTCATATGGGAGGGAGAGAGAATTTGCCAAAGTGATTGAGTCCATGTGTGAAGGACTAAGCAAACCCTTCAGGCATTCTGTCACACGTTATTTTCACTTTTTTTTTTCAATTTACACAACTATGTGGGTGGCCACATGTCTATTTGTTTTCCTTGTTTTTCAACAAGTGAAACTAGAGGTTGAGAAGGGGAGGTTAGAGGGGCATGTTTTTTAACTCATAGAAGTCATGGTTTTATTATTTTCAGATTGAGCCGATGTGCACTTGAACAAAATTCTCTCATTAGCTGAGCCCAGAAACATATGGTAATTGTGCCTATGAGGTTACTTTTGTGCAGCTTATATATTTCTTAATTTTTTTCTTTCTTTTTTATCTTTCATTTCACTTATACAATGTTGCACTTAACACAGCTTGCATTCTAAGACAAACAGAATGAAAATACCAACATTTACATGAAAATTTCATAGAGAGAAAAAACAGAATCCTTCTCATGTTGATGCTAAAACTATTGCTTCTAAAAAGCATTCACATAACTTTCTTATTTTACATTATTTAAGAAAAAGTAAATATTAAGTTGGCTTTCATGAATGGTCTAGCATTTTAAGTGTGATTAAAAATGAACAATTTGTGGAAGAAAATTTTGAGAATTTCGAGAATTCTGTGATGTATACCTTGTTGAGGTCCTGAGATGTACTTAGTAGAAAAAACTGTCCTAAGAATTCAGCAATTGGAATAAAATGTATGAAAAGATTTTAACAAACTGGTATTTGGTGTCAGTGTGTTTCTCATTTTAAGGATCTTATTTCGATATAATTTTTACATGACTTTAATAATTCATTCTGGCAAGAAACTCAAACCAAGAATATCCACTATTTTATTCAGCTCAATTTCACTTTTACATCTATGTGAAAAAGAATAAAGTAGAGTAGGGGAAACTATCTGAAAATAAAAGCCTAACATTCCACAATGTAATATGGTGGCATACTATCGATCTCAAGGTAATTTTTCCTTTTATACATATATGACTTTATTGAACCCTAGTGAGTTTATCATAACTTTTCTGTTCGTGGAACAGTATCATGATCAGTCCTGCCAAGAGCCCTCTTTTATTTTGTTTTATGTTACTTTTCTCCTTCATTTCTCATCACAACTTTCACCTCCCCTTCCCACATATACCCTTTTTTCCTTTTATTTATTTTATTATGTTATGTTAATCACCATACATTACATCATTAGTTTTTGATGTAGTGTTCCTTGATTCATTGTTTGCGTATAACACCCAGTGCTCCATACAGTACATGCCCTCTTTAATACCCATCGCCAGGCTAACCCATCCCCCCACCCCCTCCCCTCTAAAACCCTCAGTTTGTTTCTCAGAGTCCATAGTCTCTCATGGTTCGTCTCTCCCTCCGATTCCCCCCCCTTCATTTTTCCCTTCCTACTGTCTTCTTTTTTTTTAACATACAATGTACTATGTGTTTCAGAGGTACAGGTCTGTGATTCAACAGTCTTACACAATTCACAGCACTCACCATAGCACATACCCACATATACCTTTTAATGTGTTTCATCAACTTTCTTGCATATTCAGGTACCCTCACAAAAAAGATAGGTGTCCTGTGTATGTGTGCTATGTATTTTAATATATAGGGATAGTACTTTGCTATAATTATACTGGTTTTCAAATTCTTACTCAAAAATCAATTTTGAGCATCAACCCAAGTTTCTGTAGATATTTATACTTCAACTGTTTCTAATGGTTCATAACACTTTGCATATATGCCCACTATATTTAATCTATGTGCTCCCATAATGATAAACACATGGGTTATCATTAACTCCTCACTACCACAAAGAAGCTGCATTGACATCCTTCATGCTTTTGACTTTATGGACCTGTGCAAATAATTCTCTGGAAGATATGCTTAAAATTTCCATATTAATGCATAATTTCATTGTTATCAATTGCTCTACAGAATGACTATATTGTTTTACTCCTATAAGTAGATTACTTCCACACATTTATACATTCACTTGGTATTATTTGACATGTTCATAGTTGCCATTGTGATGGATTTAAACTGAAAGACCTAAACGTAAGACAGGAAACCACCAAAATTCTAGAGAACACAGTCAACAACCTCTTTGACATCAGTGCAGCCACTTACTAGACACGTCTCTGAAGGCAAGAGAAAAAAAAGCAAAATGAACTATTGGGACTTCATCAAGATAAAAAGCTTCTGCACAGTGAAGGAAACAATCAACAAAAATAAAAGGCAGCCTACAGAATGGGAGAAGATATTTGCAAATGATATATCCAGTAAAGGGTTAATATCCAAAATATATAAAGAACTTATGAAACTTGACTCCCAAAAAAACACAAATAATCCAGTTAAGAAATGGGCAGAAGACATGAATACACATTTTTCCAAAGAAAACATACAGATGGCTAACAGACACATGGAAAAATGCTCAACATCACTCATCATCAGGGAAATGCCAATCAAAACCACGATGAGATACCACCTCACACTCGTCAAAATGGCTAAAATTAACAATACAAGAAACAACAGATGTTGGTGAGGATACAGAGAAAGGGGAGCCTTCTTACACTGTTGTGGGAATGCAAACTGTGGAAAACAGTTCCTAAAAAAGTCAAAAAGAGAACCACCCTATGATCCAGCAATTGCACTGCTAGGTATTTACCCAAAGAATACAAAAATACTGATTAAAAGGGGCACATGTGCTCTGATGTTTATAGCAACATTATTAACAATAGCCAAGTTATGGAAAGAGCCCAAGTGTCCATCAACTGATGAATGGATAAAGAAGTGTTATATATGTACAATGGAATATTATTCAGCCATAAAAAAGAAGAAAATCTTGCCATTTGCAATGACGTGGAAGGAGCTACAGAGTATTATGCTAAGCGAAATAACTCAGTCAGAGAAAGACAAATACCATATAATTTCACTCATTTGTGGAATTTAAGAAACAAAACAGATGAACATAGAGGAAGGAAGAAAAAAAGGAGAGAGGAAGGTAAACCATAAGAGACTCTTAACTATAAGAGAACAAACTGAGGGTTGCTGGAGGGGAGGTGGGCAAGAGAATGGGTGATGGTGATTAAGGTGGGCACCTGTTGTGATGAGCACTGGGTGTTACATATGTAAGTGATGAATCATTAAATTCTACTCCTAAAACCAATATTACCCTATAGGTTAGCCAACTAGAGTTTAAATAAAAACTTGAAACCAAAAATATAATTAATTAATTAATTAACTGGCAAACAAAACCTTCTTCCCTCCTCTGGCTCCTAGTAAGTTTGAAAATCATCCATTTTTCTGTGATGGTTAGCCAATTTATATATTCTTTTTTGTGAATTATCTATTCACATACTTTGTCTACTTTTTATTTGAGGTTTCTTACCTTTTCTTGTTATTGTTGATTTGCAGAATTTCCCTTGTGCCTTCTATTAAACCTATCTTCATTTTAAGTACTCTCTAAATCCATCATTCATGTCCTTCAGCATACATTTAACATGGTCACATTCATAAGTTTTAATTTATACTTGGAACATTTTGTCTTAAGCAGTCTTTCCCCACATCATACGTACAGACATTCTTCTGTCTGTATGTGTACCTGTGTATGTATTGCACACACATACATATATATTTCACTGTATTACTTTTCATATTTAAGCCTTAGTTATTTGGATTCTATTATATATACTCTGATGTATAGATTTTATTTTATTTTATTTTTTTACTTTGTATTCTTTACCTAGTAGGCCATTTTCCCAAGATAATCACACAGCTCATCTTTGCCCAACTTTGCTCAATGATTTGTGAAGCTATCTTTGCCACAGATCAATTTCTCCTATACATATAACTGCATATCAATTCTGTAATATTTTCCTTTAGTCTGTTTAAATGTTACTATTTTTATACACACTTTTATTTTTCATTTGAAGTATAACAAATATTCAATAGGTACATAAACATGAGAGTACAGTGAAATGAGTAAACCTAATTAAGAAATAAAATAGTACTAGCACTTTTCCCAATCAATATACCATTCCTTCTGCTAAAAAGGACTCTCCTGATCCTTAACACTATGATTATTTAAAAATGTTTTAGTTAATTATCAAACATGTGGTAAGTATTGGGAACTATTTATTTATAGCTTAATTCTACTGGGGTAGAGAACACACTCTGTATGATTTCATTCTTTTGAAATTTGTTGACCCCTGAAATTTTGCACCCTAGCCTAAGGTTAATTTTTACAAATGTTTTATGTACACTTTAATATACTACAAAGCTAAAATAATCAAAAGAGTATGGTACTGGCACAAAAATAGATATGGATCAATGAACAGAATAGAGAGCCCGAAAATAAACCCACATTTAGATTGTCAATTAATCCAGAACAAATGAGGCAAAAATATACAATGGGGAAAAGACAGACTCTTCGATAAACGGTGCTGAAAAAGGCACACATCTGCATGAAAAAGAATGAAACTGGACCACTTTCTTTTTCTTTTTTTATAGATTATTTATTTATTTATTTATTTATTTATTTGAGAGAAAGAGAGAGGGAGAGAGAACCAGAGAGGGGCAGAGGGAGAGGGAGAAGCAGACTCCTCATTGAGCAGGGAGCCTGATACAGGGCTTGGTCCCAGGACCCCAGGATCATGACCTGAGCCAAAGGCAGACATTTAACCAACTGAGTGACCCAGGCACCCTGAAACTGGACCACTTTTTATACCACATACAAAAATAAGCATGAAATAGATTTAAGACCTAAATGTAAGACCTGAAACCATAAAACTCCTAAAAGAAAACATAGGCAGTAAATTCTCAGACATCAGTATTAGCAATATCTTTTGGGGGGAATCTGTCTTCTCAGGCAAAGGTAACAAAAACAAAAATAAGCAATTGAAACCACATCAAATAGAAAGCTTTTGCACAACAAAGGCAATCATCAACAAAACCAAAAGGCAACCTACTAAATGGGAGTAGATATTTGCAAATGATATATCTAATAAGGGGTTAATATCCAAAATGTAAAAAGAACTCCGATAACTCAAGAACAAAAAAAAATAATAATAATACAGTTTAAATATGGGCAGAGAACATGGTAGACTTTTTTCCCAAAAAAGACATACAGATGGGGGCGCCTGGGTGGCTCAGTCAGTTAAGCATCTGCCTTTGGCTCAAGTCATGATCCCAGGGTCCTGGGATAGAGCCCCATGCTGGCCTCCCTGCTCAACGGGGAACCTGATTCTCCCTCTCTTCCACACTCATGTTCACTCTTGCTATCTCTGTTGCTATTTCTGTCTCTCTCTCAAATAAATAAACAAACAAATAAATAAATAAAATCTTTTAAAAAAAGACATACAGATGGCTAACAGACACATGAAAAGATGCTCAACATCACTAGTCATCAGGGAAATGCAAATCAAAACCACAATGAGATATCACCCCACACCAGGTAGAACAGCTAGTATCAAAAAAAACAAGCAATAACAAGCGTCAGCAAAAATGTGGAGAAAAGGCTACCCTTGTGCACTGCTGGTAGGAATTGGTGCAGCCATAATGGAAAACCCTATGGAACTTCCTCAAAAAATTAAAAAATAAAACCCCATAAAATCCAGCAATTCCACTGCTGGGTATTTACCCCAAGAAAACAAGAAACACTAATTTGAAAAGATATATGCACCCCTATGTTTATTGCAGCATTACTTACAATAGCCAAGATATGGAAGCAACCAGTGTCCAGTGATAGATGACTGGATAAAGAAGATGTGGTATAGATGGTATACGTATATAATGGAACATTACTTATTCATAAAAAAGAATAAACTTGCCATTTGAACAATGTGGATAGACCTAGAGGGCACTGTACCAACTGAAATAAGTCAGACAAAAAAAGATAATTACCATATGATTTCACTTATATGTGGAATCTAAAAAACAAAACAAATGAACCAACAAAACAGAAACAGACTCATAGATTCAGCAAATCAACAGGTGGTTGCTAGAGGGAAGTGGGGATAGGGAGATGGGTGAAATAAGGGAAAGAGAATAAGAGGTACGAGATTCCAGTTATAAAATAAGTAAGTCATGGAGATGTAAATTACAGCATAGGTAGTAATATTGTAATAAATTTGTATGGTGACAGATGGTAATTACATTTATCATGGTGAGCATTTCATAAAGTATGTAAGTGTTAAATCACTATGTTGTACACTTGAAAATAGAACTATATTGAGTTAAAAATACATTAAAATTTTAAAATAAATATAAATGAATAAAAAGATATCTTCTGCTGTTTGTCTCTCTACTTGCTCAATATTCTATATGCTTAATGATTTTTTTCTTTATCAATTTCCAGAGGTGTGTTAAAATTTCCCACTAAATGTGTGACTATGTCTTTTTTAAATTCAAATCCACTTTTTTTTTAAAGATTTATTTATTTTATTATTTTTTAAAGATTTCTTTATTATTTTAGAGCGAGAGAGAGTAGGGGAGGGGCAGGGAGCTAGAATCCCAAGCAGGCTCCATGCTGAGCACAGACCCGATGCAGGGCTCAATCTCACCACCCTGAGATCACGACCTAAGCTGAAACTAAGAGTTGGATGCTTAACTGATTGCGCTACCCCGATGCCCCTTAAATCCACTTATTTTTGCACATTTTAAGAACACGTTATTACATGCATATGTATTTTGAATTTATACATCTTTCTGATAAGTTAGTCTTTAATCATTATGCAGTACTCACTATTAAATATTGATTTTGGTCTTCAATCTTACCATTTGCTTTCTGTTTGTAATTCCTATCTTGTGTTTGCTTTTCTCTCATTTCATAGTTTATTTTGAATTGAATGTTTATTTTGGATTGAATTATTCTATTATTAACCTCTTATTTCTTTTATAGTTACTCTAGAGATCATAATATGTACCCAGGCATGCACTTATAGATGAATATCCATGACTATTTAAATTAGTACCTTATTTCCTCCAGGAAAATGCAAGGATTTTCGAAGGCTTTAACTCTATTACTGTCCTCCTCCTCCTGATGTACCTTTGCCGTAATGTACTTTAACTATAAAAATGTTTTAAACTCATAAGCCATTACTGTTTTTAGAAACGTCAAAATTCATTTAGATCTATCCATTTATTTGCCTTTACTATTGGTTATCATTACTTCTTAATATTTGAGATTGCATCTAGGATTATCTACCTTCTATTTGAAGGATAATGTTCTATTATCTTCTTTACTGCAGGTCTAATAATGATGAATCCTCACATGTTCTGTTTGTTTAAAAATATCTTTAGAGAAAACTGGAAGAGCATGAGTCCTACTTTAAAAATCCAGATCAAATGCAAAATAAGTTTTCTTGACCTCATGAGAGAGATAATCACACAAAAGCCAAAAAGCATGAATTCTACAGAGATCAGGTCCCTTGAGAAAAGACAGAAAGCACAGATTGCTCTTCTGTGGCAAAGCATAAGAGGGAGAGCTGGAGCTGCCCTACAAATGGATAAGGAAAAATAAGCTGAAATTTTCATTTATCTCTCGAGTCTAGGTGTAGTTATTGTTTCATTTTTATTGCGATATAATCAGATTTCATAATAAAAACATAATGTCAACACATCATAATGTAAATGTCAACACATCATAATTGTTTTCCTTTTGCATACATATACTTTCAATTTGCAGAAAACACATACACATAAATGAAGTGTACTTCTAGTCATTTATTTTTTCAGTCATTGTCATCACAGATTCATTAACAGAAATATTATAATCAAAAACTGCTAAAATGAACAGATTGATTGATCTTGTTTTAAGTATAAATAATCCTGAAGAAGGATGAAGTTTTATTACTGATATCTCAAACTTCAGTCTCATTCAATTCTTCCCACCACAACCAGCGTTTTATCATTATAAAGTAGTTCAAGTTAATTACATGCTCAAAACCCTTCAGTATCATCCCACTGCACACTAAATAAAATCCAGATCTCTACAAGGTCCTATATCATCTTTCCCTGCCACTCTTCCCTCATCTATCACATGTCCCCATTGGAGAGGCCAAGATCCTTCTGTTTCAGTGATTTTCTATTTGCTGTTCTCTCTAGACAAGTCCATAAGACTTGCCATGGGAAGGTCTTTAGATCTTCCAAGGCTGGCCTCTACTTACCACTCAGGTTTCAGCTAAGTCATCACCATCTCAAAGGAGCCTGCTCTGACAACTCATTCTAAAATAGCTATCTGCACCTCCCACTATTCATTTTATCACTTATATTTAATTGCATTTGTAGCACTTTTTACTATTTCAAATATGTGATCCTTTATTTGTTTAGTTACATATCTTCCACCTCTAGAATGTAGCATCTAAAAGAACAAGTGTCATTTCTGTCTTATTCCATAACATATATACTTCATCCATCACAGAAAATTGGTTTGATATATAATAAATGCTCAGCTAACCCTTTACATTTGTGAATATCCACAATTTTATTTTCTGCTCTATATTGAGCATATTCTGTCTATATTAGACAGAACGTAATCAAAGAATTATTACAACCATTTCTTGAAACTCCATATGTTTCCAGTTATTTTTGTCCTGTCACTTTTCCCGATTCCCATCTGGAAATATTCTCATAGTGTACTTCCCCAGCATAATAAAAACGCCTGTGATTCTTCAATGCCTACATGATAAACTTGGAATCCCATCTCTACATTTATGTTCTTCTTAGCACTGATTGTATACTTTACATTATGAAGGAATTACTGTTATTTTTAGGTATTATAATAGAAATATGTTATGGTTTTTTAAAAAGATGAAGGATGGTTATCTCTTAGAGAAACATACTGAATTATTTATACATAAAGTTATGTGATGGCTCATATTTGCTTCAAAATAATCTGGGGGTTATAGGTGGGGGAACAAGATTGGCCCTATGGTGATAATAAATCTCTTCACCCTACTTTTGTAAATGTTTGTAACTTTTAATAATGAAAAAAAAAAGTCTTCAAAGCCTAACTCCACTTAACCTAACCAGCCTGATTTTTGAATACTAACCTGTGCTTTACTCCAGCATGTTAGCCTTTTCGGTGTTTTCTGAAGATACACACTCATTTCTCTTTCAACCGTGATATGTTAGTTCAGGACCTATTTGCAGCATGAATTCTTCCCTATTTCAGCCTACCTGATGTGCAACTGTACCCTCCTATTGGAGGCACTTGTACATCCATTTTAATAGTTATCTAGCTAGTGTTTTAACACTTAATTAATTCTATTTCTTGAACAAGTCTTTTTCTTGGTATACCTAGATGCAATTTAATACAAAATAAATTTAATTCCAAACATCCCACAAATCATCTGCTTATTAATTGACGCAAATAAACTTTTATGAACACAAATAACTTCAGATGAAAATGTGTGTTATATAAACAATATTCAAATTATATATTAATTCTAAAATATTTTATGTAGAGAGGGTACATTTTTATGGGCTATGGGTTTTTGATAGCTTTACTGAGATATTGACACATAAAAATTACATATATTTAAGGTGTACTATTGTATAAATTCTGTATATTTAAGGTATACAATTTGATGTTTTAATATGCATATACATTGTGAAATGATCACCACAATCAGGTAATTAATGTATCTATCATCTCCACATAGTTACCGTTTGATTATGTGTGTGTATGTTAAGAAGATTTAAGATAAAAAAAAAGATTTAAGATATATCCTCTTAGCAAATGTCAAGCATACAGTACAATATTATTAACTATCAACACATGTTGTACACTAGATCTCCAAAAATTATTAATCCCACATAACTAAACTTTTGTTTTTTCCCACCAACCCGCCCACCCAAGCCTCTGTTAGCCACCATTCTACTCCCTACTTTTATGAATTCAACTTTTTTAGATTCCATATTTAAGTGAGATCATGCAGTATTGTCTTTCTGTGTCTGGCTTATTTCACTTAGTATAATGCCTTCCCAGTTCATCCATGTTGTCACAAATGGCAGGATTTCCTTCTTTTGTAATGCTGAATAATATTCCATTGCATGTACATAGCACCTTTTGCTTTTCATCCATCAAAGGACATTTTAGGTTGTTTCCACATCTGGATTTTATGAATAATACTGCAGTTAACATAAAGTACACATATTCCTTTGCAATTCTGTTTTCAGTTCCTTTGGTTATATCCAGAAGCAGGATTCCTGGATCATATGATAGTTCTATGCTAAATTTTCTGAGAAAACTCCATATCACTTTCCATAACAGCAGTACTAATTTACTTTGCAACCAACAATGTATAGGGGTTCCCCTTTTTTCACATCCTCACCAACACTTGTTATTTTTTATTTTCTTTTGATAATAGCCATTCTAACAGCTTTGAAGTGATAATCTCACTTTGTTTTCATTTGCATTTCCTCGATGATTAGAACAGTTGTGTAGATTTTCATGTACCAGTTGGCCACTTGGATTTCTTCCTTGAAAGTATCTACTTAGGTCCTTAATTCATTTTTCAACTGGGTTATTTGTATTTTGGTTATTGAGTTGTATGAGTTACTTCCATAATTCCGATATTAACTCCTTATGAGATATACAGTTTGAAATACCTTTTTCCCATTCCATAGGGAAACTTTTCATTTTATTGATCAATTTTTTTGCTGTGCAAAAGCTTTTTAGTTTGATGTAATCTAGTTGTCTATTTTTGCTTTTGTTGCCTGTCCTCTTGGTGTCTTAACCAAAAAATCATTAGCAAGTCAATGTCAAGAAGGTTTTCCTTTATGTTTTCTTTAGGAGTTTATAATTTAAGGTTTTACATATGAGTCTTTAATCTGTTTTGAGTTGGTTTTTGTATATGGTGTAAGGGATCCCATTTCATTCCTTTTGTACTTGGATATCCTCTTTTCCAATACCACTTATTAAAGAGACTATCTTTTATGTGTTGTTATGTGTTACAGACTAGTTGACTATAAATGTGTGGGTTTATTTCTGGGTTCTCTATTCTATTGGTCAATATGTCTGCTTTTATGTTGTTACATGTTTTGATTACAATAGCTTTGTAACACAGGCATACCTTGGAGATACTGAGGATTTGGTTCCAGACTGCCACAATAAAGCAAGTCAAATAATCATTTTGGTTTCCCAATGCACATAAAAGTTATGTTTACACAATACTATAGTCTATTAAGTGTGCAGTAGCATTATGTCTAAAACACAATGTACAGACCTTAGTTAAAAAAACTTTATTGGCTAAAAAATTACTAACCATCATCTGAGCTTTCAGTGAGTCACAGTCTCTTTGCAGGTGGAGGGTCTTGACTCAATGTTGATGGCTGCTGACTGATCAGGGTGGATGTTGCTAAGGCTGGGGAGACCGTGGCAATCTCACTAAATAAGACAATAATGAAGTTTGCTGCGTCAATTGACTTCCTTTCATGAACATGCACTGCCATTGATAGTATTTTACCCACAAACTTTTTGTTTTCAGTATTGGAGTCAACCCTCTCGAACCTTGCTACTGCTTTATCAACTAAGGTTATATAACATTCTAAATTATTTTCTGTCATTTCAACAGTCTTCATAGCATCTTTATCAGGAGGAGATGCCATCTCAAGAAACCTTTTTTTTTTTTTAAGAGAGACAGAGCAGGTGAGCAGAACACAGAGGGAGAGGGAGAGAGAGAATCTTAAGCAGGCTCCACATCCAGCATGGAGCCTAAGGCAGGGCTCAATCTCATGACGCTGAGATCATCACCTGAGCTGAAATCATGAGTTGGATGCTTAACCGATTGAGCCACCCAAGTGCCCCTCAAGAAACCACTCTCTTTGTTCATCCATAAGAGCAAGTTCTTATCTGTTACTGTTATCATGAGATTGCAGCAATTCAGTCACATCTTCAGGCTCCACTTCTAATTCCAGTTCTCTTTCTATTTCTACCACATCTGCATTTCCATTAAGTCTTGAAACCCTCAAAGTCATCTATGAAGGCTGGAATCAACTTCTTCCAAACTCTTGTTAATGTTGATATTTTGACCTCTTCCCATGATTCCCACAAATGTGCTTAATAGCATCTAGAATGGTGAATCCTTTCCAGAAGTTTTCCAATTTACTGCCCAGCTCCGTCAGAAGAATCGCTATCTGTGGGCAGCTATAGCCTTACAAAATGTCTTTCTTAAGTAATAAGATTTGAAAGTGAAAATTACTCTTTGATTCATGGGCTGCAGAATGGATGTTGTGTTAGCAGGTATGAAGACAATGAACACATTGTCCATCTCCATCAGAGTTCTTGGGTGGCCAGGTGCACTGTCAGTGAGCAATAATATTTTGAAAGGAATCTTTTTTTCTGACCAGTAGGTCTCAACAGTGGGCTCAAAATATTCAGTAAACCATATTCTAAAAAGATGCACTATCATCTAGGCTTTGTTGCCCCATTATAAAGCACAGGCAGAATAGATTTAGCATAATTCTTAAGGACCCTAGGATTTCTGGACTAGTAAATGAGCATTGGCTGTAACTTAAAGCCACCAGCTGCCCTAGCCCCTAACAAGAATCAGCCTATCCTTTCAAGCTTTGAAGCCAGTTATTAACTTCTCTCAAGCTATAAATGTCCAAGAAGATATCTTCTTCCAGTATAAAGCTATTTCATCTACATTGAAAATCTGTTGTCTAATGTAGTCACCTTCATTAATTATCTTAGCTAGATCTTCTGGATACCTTGTTTCAGCTTCTACATTGGTACTTGCTGCTTCACCTTGCACTTTTATGTTATGAACACAGCTTCTTTTCTTAAACCTAATAAACCAACCTCTGCTAGCTTCAAACTTTTCTTCTGCAGCTCCCTCACTTCTCTCAACCTTCATAGAATTGAAGAGAGTTAGGGCCTTGCTCTGGATTAAGCTTTGACCAAATGCAATGTTGTGGCTGGTTTTACCTTCTAATCAGACCACTAAAACTTTCTCTGTGTCAGCAAGAAGGGTGTTTTGCTTTCTTAGCAATGGTGTATTCACTGAAGTAGCACTTTTAATTTCTTTCAAGAACTTTTTGTTTGCATTCACAACTTGGCTATTTGGTGCAAAAGGCTTAGTTTTCAGCCTGTCTTGGCTTTTGACCTGCCTTCCTCACTAAGCTTTAATCTAAACTTTAATGTTTTCTAGCTTTTGATTTAAAGTGAAATATGTGCAACTTGAAGACTTTGTTTCACTTGAGCCCATTATAGGGCTATTAACTGATTTAATTTCAAATTTGTTGTGTCTTAGGGAACAAGGAGGTCTGAAGAGAGGGAGAAAGACAGGGAAACAGTTAGTTGGTGGGGCAGTCAGACACACACATTTATCAGTTAAGTTCATTGTCCCGTATAGGCATGGTTCATGGAGCCCCCAAACAATTAAAATGGTAACATCAAAGATCACTGGTCACAGATCACCACAATAAATAATAATGGAAAAGTTTGAAATACTATGAGAATTCCCAAAATATGACACAGAGACATGAACTGAGCAAATATTTGTTTATATATTTAGGTGCTCTAACATTTGGTCCACATATTTTTTAATTGTTATTTCTTCCTACTGAATTAACCATTTATCTTTACATAATGACTTTTGACACTTGGGACAGTTTTGACTTAAAGTCTACTTCATCTTACATAAGTATAGCTGACTCTGCTCTTTCTTGGTTATTTGAATGGAATACCTCTTTTTATCCCCTCACTTTCAGTCTCTGTGTATCGTTAAATCTAAAGTGAGTTTCTTGTGGACAGTATTTCATTGGATCTTGTTTTTATTACCCACTCAACTATTCAGTGCCTTTTGATTGGGAAGTTTAATCTATTTGAAGTGATTGTTGATAAATGAGGATTGACTATTGCCATTTTGTTATTTTTGTCTGCTTTGCAATTCTTTTATTCCTCTCTTGCTCTCTTATTTTATTATCTGATGATTTTTTTTTTTAACAGTTTGCTTTGATTCCTTTTTCTTTATCCTTTTGTGTCTACTATGGTTCTTTCCTTTATGATTATTTGAGACTTGTATAAGTCTTCTTGTAAAATTATAACTATCTATTTTAATTTGATAACAATTTAAATTTAATTGCATACAAAAACTGTACTTTTACCACACCCCCCTCCACTTTCTTGAGTGTGTTCTTGAAGTCAGAGTTTACTTCTTTATATATTATGCATGTTATCAAATTTTTGCAATTTTAGTTATTCTTAAACTTTTGTCTTTTAACTTTTATATCAGAGATACAGCTATTTGCATACAATACAATATTAAATTATTCTGTATTTGACTATATATTTACCTTTACCAGTGAGATTTATACTTTCATATGCTTTCACATGGACGTTTAATGTGTCTTCTTTTCCATTTAAAGAAGTTCTTTAACCTTTTCTTGTAAGTAGGGCAAGTCTAATGGTGACAAAATTCCTCAGTTTTTATTCTGGGAAACACTTTATCTCCCTTCAATTTTGAAGGATAGCTTTGCAGAATAGAGTATTCCTTAGTTGACAATGTTTTTTCTTTCAGTACTTTGAATATATTATTCCACTCTCTCCTGCCCTGCAAGGTTTATATTGAGAAATCTACTGACAGCCTTATGGAGAGGCTTTGCTTGTATGTAACAAGTTGCTTTTCTCTTGCTGCTTTCAAAATTCTCTATCTGTGACTTTTGATAGTTTAATTATAGTATGTGTTGGTATTGATCTCTTTATATTCAACATATTTGGGATTCCTAAGTCTGGATATCTATTTCTTTCCCCAGATTAGGGAAGTTTTTTTTATTATTTTTTAAAATAAGCTTTGGTTCCCTTTCTCTCTTTCTTTTCTTTCTAGGGTGCCCATAATGTGTATATTGGCTCCTTTGATTGTGTCTTATTAATTGTGTAGGCATTCGTCACTCTTTTTCATTCTTTTTTCTTTTTCTCCTTTGACTAGATAATTTCAAATGACCTACATTTGAGTTTACAGATTCTTCTGCTTGACCAAGTCTGCTGTTCAAGCTCTCTATTGCACTATTTAGTTCAGGTTTGTATTCTTCAGCTCCAGAATTTGTTTGATTTTTTTTTTAAGTTTTCTATTTCTTTATTGAACTTTTCATTTTGTTCTTATATTATTTCCTGATTTTATTAAATTATTTATTATTTATTAAATTTATTAAATTATTCGTGTTCCCTTGTAGCTTGCTAAGCTTCTGTAGAATCATTTTGAAATCTTTGTCAGGCAACTCATGGATCGCCATTTCTTTGGTGTCAGTTATTGGAAGTTTATTGTATTTTTTTGGTGGTATCACACCTCCTGATTTATTGTGTTTCTTGTATTCTTAGATTGGTACCTGCACATTTGAAGAAGCAATCACCTCTTCTAGACTTTATGTACTAGCTAGCTTCAGTAATGAAAGACCTTCACCTGAGGGGAGGGACTACAGAGGCACCAACTAGGGGACTATACACGATTCTGTGGTACCATGTCTGGTGGCATACAGGTTCCTAAATGTGGGGTGTATGGTAGCTCCAAGTCTTGAGGTCACAGTAACTTGGTGGCTCAGGCTGCTATGGTCTGCAATGTCAGCAACTCTGTGGTCCTTGGTGGCAAAAGCAATGTGACATACAAGGTGGCTGTGGGGGTCCTCAGCAACCCCTCTAAATCCACTGGTGAGCACACCTAGGTAGACAACAGGGGTTCAAAACCAGTGGCATAAATGTGTGTGGCTACTAAGGACAGCTGTGAGCATGTGTGCAGTGATGGGGACCAACAGCATGTATTTGGGCCAGGGCTAGTGGCAGGGGCTGAGGCAAACTGTGAGTACACATATGCTGGCCACGCTGTTTCCTGGGTCCAAGGCACCTGCAGTGGCATTAGGTGAACTGACCCCAGAAAGGTGGCATCTTAGCCAGCTGTAGTCTGCAAAGGCAAAAAAATGTAGGACTTTCACTGGTGGCTGCAGTGGCTGTTCACTGGCATTGGCAAAGGCTCACTAGCAAAAGCTACTGGAATTCTCTCTAGAACAGGTTGCTGTGGTCCACGATAGTGAACACAGCAGGGTCCTCAGTGGTGAAAGCTACCAGATGTCCATGGCAGCCACAAGGGCTGTGAGGTCTTCAGTGGCAAAGTCTACTAGGGTTCTCTGCAGAGCAGGTCACTGGGCACCATGTTACACCTAACATATGGCTGACACTGATAGTCACCACCCTTCTTTATTTCTAGCAGTTTCCAGACATCTCAGCTATGACAATTTCCCCAGCAAACCAGGTGGGATAAATCAAAGCAGCTTCTTCAGGCAGTACCCCCACAAGACTAGGATTGGTGGTCATTCATTCTGCTCTCCTTTTCCCCTGTCAGGGAAACCTGTGGTGTTAAACTGTATCAGCATAGGGGATGGGATAATGCAGGCAAAATGAAATTGGCTGCCTACACTTTCTGTATAGTTATTCTTAGGGTTTTGTTTTGTTTTGTTTCCTTCACTGTGTTGCTGCAGCTCCTTAACTGTACTCCTGAGTTTTCCCAGAGCTATTTTCATCCATGAATAGCTAATTGTTTTCTGTGAGATGAGAGCTGCAAATTCTGCTCTGCCATCTTGCTGATGCCATGATCTTCTCTCTAAGATACGTGTTTTTTTTAAAAAGTAATTTCAATGAAATGTAGCAGGTTTTAGTGGCTATTTCCCATTCAGCTCGTACCTTGCTAACACGAGATTATTTTCACTAATTGCAATCACACTGAAATCTGTCTTGTTTGATTGACAAAATAAAGTTCAAATACATGTGGCATTCCTATTATATTCACATAAAAAGAACAAACTAAAAATCTATATTAAAAAATTATGGAGTTGGCTTCTGCATATTTCAGGAAGAGAGCCATATTTTCTACCAAATTCTCTTGACATAAACTCAAATAAAACTTAATAACTTGTAATGAAGAAAACAAATTTTGTGTTCTGTGCCTTTGCCAACATAGAACAAATCTAGATTACAAAATAAACTAAAAAATCACTAATCTTCCTAGTATTCCTAAATATCTCTATATTTTGTGTTCTTCGGATGTTTTAACTTTTTAAATCATGTGTTTTATATCATTTAATAAAATAACTAGGCATTTATTTGCTTAAACTATTTTAGACTTAAAGATAATTTTGTAATAATTCTATGTATATTGTTTACTGCCACAATATTTGCTCCTACATATTGTAGAGCCTTGACACAAAAATTTTAAAAAATAAGAAAAATAAAATGAAAACATAAAAAATAAGAAAAATCTTTAGTACTTTGGAATCATTAAGTGTAAAATCTAGAAAAGAGGTGGGAAAATTAAGTTATTGAAGGTAAATTAATAGTGCTGTTTCCTAATACTTACTATTAATATGCCATTTCTCAAATGATTATATTACACAGGAATGCTTCTCTCTGTTTCAGCAAGTTAAAGTGCTCTAGGAATCATTTAATGTACTGTCTGCATCTCTGAATACTTTCAGATGCTTTCAATTTCTTTAATGAAAACAGACTGAATCTAGTATTACTCTAAATTGACAAGGGAGAAGCAAGGAAAAAAGCGAAAAAGGAAGACAACATGAAAAGAACTGGAATGAGACAAACATTGACAGGTTGAGGAAAGGAATAACATAGTTGAGTCTATGTAGATGTAGATGTACTTTATTGTTTTTAAAGTACCTACTGAATTTCATGAATATTATTTTGATTTCTTCCTCTTTAGTTTTGTTTATCATAAGATAGTGTGTTGCTGTATAGTAAGTACCTTTTGATGAAAACTTTCTATTTGTATTTCTTTTAGAAATTTGAGCTACTTTGTTTCACATATGCTAGTTAATATGGTTGGATACAGACTGATGAAATCATAGCAATTTATTGACTCTGATTCCATGCACCATGCCTCTTTGCATGCCTGAAGATATGCTACACAACAAACTAAATAACACATGCATGACAGTCTCAAGGACAGATGCTCAGTGAGAAAAATGGTTCAACATCCAAGCCCTTCACTATGCCCTAAAACACTGCCATATAAAACAAAGTGTCAGGAGGATGGTGAAAGAAATAGATCAGCAGGACTCCATCAGCTATGACATGTGGCATCAGGAGATGACTGTTTATCACTGTTGTGCTGAACTCCTGATACTGTTTTCTGCTTTGGCTTAAAAATTTGATCTGTATATCTCAGATCTTTCCAACTAGCAAGGGGTTTTCAAACACTGCCAGATACTTTTGTTGTGAGAAAGTGCTGTGTTTTCAAATGAAATTGTCCTTAAGGGAAAACTGACCTGTGGAAACCTTTTGTAAATTATGTCATGGAAAGAAAATGAACTGTCAGGGAAAGATGTTTTTCTTGACTATCCCTTGCCCTACTGTGATAATGATAGATATTTTCATGGTGGCTTTACCTCCAGCGTAGGTTAGATTTACAATTATCTTTGGAGAAAAATTTGAATTATGATTATTTTGGGGCAAGGGGGAACTGTTTATATGTTTGATTTATATTTTATTTTATTAGGGTTTATAATTCCTTATCACTAAAATATGAATGATTCTTTAATACATGCATGTTTATATAAATAAGTTGGATCTCTTGAAGTTGGTCTATATTTAATACATGATGTGCTTCTTACTACAATAGCTAATTATTGTATTAAATAAAACATGATGAATATGAAACAATTTTTTTTAAAATTTTATTATGTTATGTTAATCACCATACATTACATCATTAGTTTTTTGATGTAGTGTTCCATGATTCATTGTTTGTGTATAACACCCAGTGCTCCATTCAGTACGTGCCCTCTTTAATACCCATCACCAGGCTAACCCATCCCCCACCCCCCTCCCTTCTAGAACTTGTTTCTCAGAGTCCATAGTCTCTCATGGTTCATCTCCCCTCTAATTCCCCCCCCTTCATTTTTCCCTTCCTACTATCTTCTTTTTTTTTTTTTTTTTTTTAACATATTATGTATTATTTGTTTCAGAGGTACAGGTCTGTGGTTCTTATACATATCAGTTCTACTAATAAAAAACTGCATAATTTACAATGAATTCTTGTTTTTATAGTCAAAAATTTGGTGAAACTAAATCAGATTCAAATTCAATATTCTCCTAAGTTAGATATTTCATGTAGTTTCTAGTTATCATTTTTTCCCATATATCTTATATACCTTAGTGAACTCTATGGAATCAAAATAGTTTGGAAGACCAAATAAATAAGTTTAGTGAAAGAAGATGGGGTCTCATAAATTAAGAAAAAAAGATATCAGAAAATGGAAGGAAATTTAGAAGTGCAAATAAAACAAAAATACACAAACAACTCCAGATCTGAGATGCTGTATAATATCCATGTAGCCTCTAGATATCTCATAAAGTTTACTGTTAATAACATAATATACACTATCCTTAAAGCATTACATTGAAACATTTTTAAATCTCTTGTGTTTCTAATTAACGTTTTATTTTACACCACTATGCAAGATGATACTTGACTCATGAAATCAATTGAGTATTTGCAGTATTTATCACATAGTAATTATATAAATACTAGAATTCATGAAGATCAATAACTTGTAGTGTACAACTTCATATAAATAAATAGGCAAGCACACACTTTTTAGCCTAATACACACATACAGTTTTTTCAAAGATAATAGCAGTAAAAGAAATTGAAGAAATTATTAAAGAAATATGTGTATTTAAATAATATGCTAAATAAATATTACTCAATAATTTACATTTACTGATAAACATTTATACTTCAAGTATAATTTATAAATTATATCCAAAGTACAATAATGTGAGCTCAGAGCCCCCCGTGATAAAAACTCATAGACTAATAGCAAAACATACAAAAATCACAGTTCAAATCAAAATAGTTTTGACAAAATTATATCAACATCTATAATCTCTTTTTAAGACCATAATGTTATTTTAGAAGTTAGGAAATAAAGCAAAAGATAAATGTATTATATCTTTTTATACATATGTACATTTTTATACATGTATACATATGTATACATATGAAAAGAGTTGCAAGAAAAAAAGTATTAGATATAACATTTAACCAAGGCTTAATTCATATATGCTTTCTTAATGCCATCTCAGACATTCAAAACATCAGTAGCATTTTTCACAGAACTAGAACAAATAATAATAAAATGTGTATGGAACTACAAAAGACTTCAAGTAGCCAAAGCAGTCTTGAGAAAGAAAAGCAAAACTGAAGGTATCGCATCCCAGATTTTAAGCTATAGTACAAAGCTATGGTAATCAAAATAGTATGGTATTGGTACAAAAAGTGACACATAAATCAATGGAACAGAACAGAAAGCCCAGAAAGAAACTCATGCTTATATGGTCAATCAATCTACAACAAAGAAGGAAAGGATATACAATGGGGGAAAAGACAGTCTCTTCAATAAATGGCACTGAGAAAACTGGACAGCTACATGCAAAGATCAAACTGGACCACTTTCTTACACCAAATGCAAAAATAAATTCAAAATGGATTAAAGACCTAAATGTAAGACCTGAAGCCATAAAATTCCCATAAAACAGCATACACAGTAATTTCTTTGACCTTGGAACTAGCAATATTTTTCTAGCTATGTCTTCTGAGGCAAGGGAATCACAACCAAACATAAACTATTGGACTATACCAAAATAAAAAGCTTCTTCACAGCAAAGGAAACAATCAACAAAACAAAAAGATAACCTACTGAATGGAAGAATATATTTCCAAATGACATATCCAATAAAGGGTTAATATCCAAAATTTATATAAAAGACTTATACAACTCAACACCCAAAAAACAAAAAATCCAATTAAAAAATGGGCAGAAGACATGAACAGACATTTCTCCAAAGAAGACATACAGATGGCCAACACATGAAAAGGTGCTCAACATCACTAATCATCAAAGAAATGCAAATCAAAACTACAATGAGATATCATCTTACACCTGTCACAATGACTAGATCCAAAAGATAAGAAATAACAAGTGTTGGTAAGGATGTGGAGAAAAAGGAACCCTTGTGCACTGTTGTTAAGAATTTAAATTGGTACAGCCACTGGGCAAAACAGTATGAAAGTTCCTCAAAGTTCTTTATATGATCCAGTAATTCCACTACTGGGTATTTACCCATATAAGCACTCTTTGTTTATTGCAGCATTCTTTACCATAGCAAGATATGGAAGCAACCTAAGTGTCCATCAATAGATGAATGGATAAAGGTGTGGCATATATATACAATGGATTATTACTCAGCCATTAAAAAGGTGAGATTTTGGTATTTGTAACAAAAATAAGTCAAACAGAGAAAGACAAATACCATATGATTTCACTTACATGTGGAATCAAGAAAAAAAAAAAGCAGAAACAGACTCATAAATATAGAGAACAAATTGATGGTTGGCAGAGGGGAGGGGTTGGATGATGGGCAAAATAAATGAAAGGGGAGATACAGGCTTCCAGTTATGGAATGAATAAGTCACAGGGATAAAAGTAGAGCATAGGAATATAGTCAATGGTATTGTAAGAGATTCATTGTATGATGACACATGGTAGCTACACTGTACGGTGACAAATGATACCTACACCTATAGAGACGCTGAATCACTGAAATTATGTCATACACCTAAAATTAATGTAACACTGTGTATCAACTATAATTCAAATAAAAAAGAACTCACCCTATTTGGAAGACCTTAGGACAAGGAATAATTTGATCAAGTTGTATTGTTTTTAAAAAAAATTTATATTTAAATAAATCTTGTGTTCCAAAATGAATTAATTAATTAAAAAAATGAAGACTGCTTGTTCTCAGGTTGACGCAAGAAATAGAATTTCTTGTAAAGTTGAGAGTAAACCCACAAAGAGATGATTATATATCTAAGGCATACACCAATAAATCTATTTTAGCTTTTTATTGTTTTCAATAAACCATATTTTGAAAACTGACATAGATATGTAAATATTGGGCATTTAGAGTCTCCTGTACATTCCTTTAATTTAATAAACAATATTAAAGAATAGGAAAAAAATAAAATCCCAGATGCTAAAATTGTGCTATATTCAACTAGATAGAAATATACCAGAAATAGAAATCCAATAGTTATTGTTAGATTTAACAAAAAATAATCTGCATTGTGACAAGCTTTATTTAAGATCATTTCGCATAATTTTTCTTTGTTGAATTAATTAAAGGAACA
The DNA here is from genome assembly GCF_004348235.1 of Phoca vitulina. Taxonomy (NCBI): domain Eukaryota; kingdom Metazoa; phylum Chordata; class Mammalia; order Carnivora; family Phocidae; genus Phoca; species Phoca vitulina. The sequence continues at coordinate 5,978,264 of NW_022589717.1, forward strand.
CATCATTTTATTGTTAATTATATGCTAAATCTGGTGTTCAGAGACTCAACATTTAGCACACTAGGATCCTCAAAAGCTACAATTACACTGTATAACACACACCAAAGAAAACAAAATTCAATGAAAATCTGGATTACAACATTTCTGTTCCTTGAGATTTTTTTAAGATTTCCACAAACTCTTAAACTCAATCAAAATAATTAGTAAAACTCAGTGTGAAAAAAAACTTTAAATATTTTTTAATGATTATTCCTTGTATATTTAGCACAGAGGTATAATTATGAAAGTAATGGATTTAGTGTTAGAAAGACTGGAATCAAATGCTACCTGCAATTACAGAGAATTTATTACAGAGAAACTTATTTAATTAGACTAAAGCTAAATTTACCTATATGTAAAATGAGTATAATGATATCTGCCATACTTCCTTTAGAACTTTTCTAAAGATCAAATAATCTGCTTCTATGGAAGCACTATGTGGACTGCCAAATAATAAATATAAATTTGTTATTTATATTTATCACAGTCACTAATAGTGTAATAAAATATTTATGTTAATATAAACTCTGGCACTTATACACTTCAAATGCTAGTTTATTTCTGTAACTTTTCAGTGCCTGGAAGCACAGATCATAGGAATTATTTTCTTAATTACTGTAATATATTAGTAACCCCCCCTCAGAATTATACAGTACACCACTTTTAAGTAAATACTCTAATTCAGCACAGTAAATGAGTACTTATAATACTTTAATCACTTATATATCTTCTTTTCCCATGTTATCACTCAGAATTCTCAGCTAACCAATGTATTTTTTTTAAGAAATAATATGTAGCTTTTACAGTTCTGCTGGGCCAATTTACTGAAAATCATAGAGTAGAGGGTGAAGAAAAGTTTCAAAAAGCAAGACCCAGGGCACCTGGGTATCTCAGTTGGTTAAGCATCCAACTCTTGGTTTGGCTCAGGTCATGGGTCTCGGGGTCATGAGATCAGGTCCCTGTTGGGCTTCTCTGAGCATGGAGCCTACTTGAGATTCTTTCCCCCTCCCTTTTTCTCCCTCCCTCTCTTGCTCCTCCCCCTGCTCGTTCTCTCTCTCTCTCAAATAAATAAATAAAATCTTAAAAAAAAAAAGCAAGACCCAACTATATGCTATGTCTCTTTTGATACAAAGGCACAAAAAAGTTAAAAATAAAAGGCAAGAAAAAGATAAACTTAAAAAAGTAAAGCTAAGAAGTCTGGAGTGGCAATATAAACTCAGGTAAAAACAGACTTTATTACGAGAAGTACTGCAAGAATTATAAAAGGATATTTCATAACAATAAAATATCAAAGTGTACATAACTAAACATGCAAACACACAAAACAATTTAATATAACTTATTATTTATATATATAAATAAAAAATATATAATAAACTATATATATATGTATGTATGTATGTAGAGAAGTGCAAATATTGTGGCTGGTCATAATAACATTTATGATAGTGTTCATCACCAGAAGGAAAGAAAGGATGGCATGTGGAGGATGGAAATATAAAAGGCTTTCACTTTATTTTGTAATAATTAATTTATTGATCAAAGATATGATGCTAACAGAACTCCTTTTTCATCTTGGCTAAATCTCAAAAGCAATATTGGATTAAAAGAAATAGGCAAGTTTTAAAAGAATACATGGAATATGATATCATTCATGTGAAGTTATAAAACTTACAAAATAATATATGTATTCTTTATGAAATATACATATGTGCAAAAAGTATGAAACGTTTGTCAAATAATAAATACCAAATCCAAAAGAGATTCCCTCTGGACAGGATAAATTTTAGAATAGGAAAAGGTACAAAGGTAATTTCAGTCATAAAAGCAATTTTTTATTCCTTAAAAATAATCCTAAAACACGCAAATACTATATACCATTCAGATGTCAGCAGCCTAGAAAAAGATGCATAAGCACTCAATATATCATTCTCTATAATTTTCAGTTTGCTTGTGGTATGTGTGTATGTTTATATTACATTAGAAAGAAGAGTAAAAACTAGTTTCACATTTCAGCTCTGTCAAGTCTTCACCAGGAATAGTGTAAGCCACATGAACTTATTTTCTAGCTTCTGGGACACTTTGCATTTCTGTTTTGCTAGCCTCATAATCAAACAAAACATCATTAAGATTGAGAATAAATTATAAAAACTACTCAAGGTCCATCCATGAGTAAATAAAAGTTTTCATCATATAAAAATGCAAAACATCTGTTTGTGGTTCCACTTCTTCTAAGCATCAAAACCATTAATATATCTAAGGCAGTTATTAACTTTAAAGTAATCACCTCCTACAGCAAAGTCCAAGCATGACTTCTCCAGCAAGTAAGTTAAACAATTCTATCCAGTTGTGTCCAAAGGAAAATAGTTTGTTGGTCAGTTCATACTGCTAATTATTATCCTCATGATAATGAAATAATCACATTACAGGAAAGAAGAAATCCCAGAATCACCAGAATCGTGAATAACTGAATTAGATGAAAATCAAATGTGCTGACAAATCAAGGAAGACTTTGTAATATTATTAAATCAGTCTTTTTCAATACAGTATATATTTTATTCTCATTTTGATATTTTACCATCTAGAGCTAAATGTTAATGTTCCAATTTGTGAACAGTCACTAAGATAGGTGTATTACTTATGCATTTACTCAACTCCATCATCATTCTCTCTCCCATTTTACGTTAAATAAGAGAGTCAAATCACATATACCTATATTACAAATTACCTATTTCATGCTCTGTATCTTTGTGGATGGTGGGTTCATGGATGAATACATAGGTCAAAAATCACTAGGCTAGACAAGTTGAATTCATAAATCTAAAAGAAAGCTCTCCTTGACTACCAACTGCCAACCAAAGTTTCTCTCCCAGAAGTAACTATGGTTATCAATTTCCTTTGTATACTTCTGGACCATTTTGGACATACATGTGTATTGTTTCCTTCCTCTCCCTCTCTCTCCTTCTCTATCTCTCAGCCTCTCCCTTCATCTCTCAGTCTCTATCTCTCTCCCAGTCCCTCAGTCTCTCTCTCTCTCCCTCTCTCCCTCTCACCTTTTCCCCCTCTTTTCCTCCTTCTCTCTAATTACATAAGTGGCATCATGTCCAGGTATCAGCCTATAGTTTACAATTTTTCACTATGTCTTGAGGATATTTAACTGTCAATAGTGTTCTATGTTTTGTTTACCCACTCCTTTACTGACTATCTTGTTTATTCTTATGTTACATCATGACAAATAATACTTCAATACTTCTGTTGTACATGGTTCCTGGGGGATATACAAAGTGTTTCTCTAGAGTAAACATAAAAAAAGCATTTCTTGTTCTTGAGGTATATGAATATTAAATTTGAATAGATACTGCCAAATTACCCTCTAAAATGACTATAATAAGTTATACCAACAGTGTATGGAATTGCATGTTTTCTTATGCTCTCAGAAACATTTGTTTATTTGTTTGTTTATCAAACTAAAAGATTAAAAAGATAAACATGAATTTACTTCCAGTAAAGCTGAGAACTTTTAAAATTTATTATTGATATTTTCTATTTCTTATGTAAATAACCTGATCATAATTTTTGCTCATATTCCATTACCTTGTTTTGTTTTGTTTTTTAATACTGCTCGGAGGAAATCTGTATATATTCTGAATAGTAACCTTTGCCAGTTATTAGGGTATTGCCATACCATATTTCCAATAATATCATAATATTGCCAGTTTTAATAATATATAATTCCTCCAATTCTGTTATTTGTAATTTACCTTGTCCTAAAATTCAAAAATGATTATGTAACTACATTTATCAATGTTTTCTTTCTTTAAGAAAAAAAAACTTCTTACCCACTTAAGAACTTCCTTACCATAAGGTCAAAAACATTTCTGCTTTATTTTCTTCAAAAACATTTACAATATCACTTACTCATTGCCTTATTTATTTAAACACTCTTATCTTTAATGCATCTGGTGCTTATTTTTTACATGTATGAATGACTTGGGTAGGTGTTGGGAGACAATTCTCCGTAGGTGTCTCATATCTGCATGTCATGTGAGCAAAGCAATAACTTCCCTTTGTCCCAGACTATCATCAAGAATGCTAGTACAGTGAACAGTCTTAGCATATGAAGATAATGCTTCTGTACAGAGCAAAGGACAAGCATGCTTACTGTCCATTATGAAAGAATAAGTTCCTTAAGGAAAGGATCCCTCTCTATAATGCAGCCCACTTTATGGCACATGGCCTTTGGCCCTCTTTGTGAAAACCTGTGAGAAACGAACACTGGGGAACTGACACAAAAAACACAACACTCTGGCCACTACTATTGAATTGAGTAATAGATTTACTTCATCTCTGACCCCAAAGTGTCCAAAGTCACTGAGGATACTGGATGTGACACCTCTAAACCCCCATCTATGATCGTCTAGAGAACATGAAGAACAGAATATGTTAGAACAGAACAGACTTAATAGTTCTACCTTCAAATAAAATGCATACCTAAATAATTTAATTTATATTGACTTCGAATTCATTTCTAGAACAGAAGTAAAATGGAAAATAGAATAGGTAAATTTCCTTCTCAAAATATTATCTGCTACTCTGGTCACATCTTTTTCCTAATTTCTGCTCTAATAGGACATTGGTAAAAGGCTTTGGAAAATTGGAATGACTACTTCTTTCAATTACATCCCATTGTGCCTTGATTATATATATGCTGCCTAATGTATTTTTATTTAAAGGGTATTAAATCTTTATCTTTGTCTCTACCATGCTCCAATATTTGTTTTGATTCTGCCTTTGAAGATTTAAATGTGCTGAGATGACCAGTAATTGGACAACATATGCAACCAAGCATTCAAAATTCCAATCCAAGAAGGAGTATTCTTAAGAAACTTCTGAGTAAAAACAGCATACAGTAATGGAAAAAAGAGTAATAACCTTAATTCTAGTGTGTGCTACCACAAATGTAGGAGTTCATATGACATACGTAACTAATCTTGTTTTTAAAGAGGGAGAGCCAAAAGCCATTTTAAATCATCAAATATTGATGGCCAGCCATGAGCTATGAATCCAAGCAGAAAACATGGCAAAAACTGACCTAATTTTCTTCAAAGAAGAAATAAGATTTCTAGAGGTTTCTTTTTAATCCTTTAATCACTGTCTTCCTGCACATCCCACTTCTTGGGAGTTGAGGAAGTTGAAACTTATTTTAACTGGGCAATGGAGTTAGGAGGGAAATTTTATAGGAAGCTAATTAAAATTATAAATTTACAGTAGAGAGCTGGGTATAATGGATTCTACACATCATAGCCAAACACAACAAGGAAAGCTGAAGATTTTTTTCTTTAATTTAAGAGGAGGAGATGAAGAAAGTTGAGACAAAGAGACCTCATGGAGGCAAAAACAAGCATATGGAAAAAGTTACTTAAAACATAAATGCTAAACTATACCAGAATGTTCAACAAGAAACTTATTTTTGCAGTCAAAGACCAGAGAAACGAGAATATAAATGAAACAAAAGAATGAAGATGAGAAAAACAAAATCAAGTCAAATGAGCTTCTTGAATGCTTAACTCTTACATTTATGTAAAAGGAGAATTCTTTGACTTAGTAAAAATAAATCTTCAATAATTTTGAAAACATCCTATGCATCATAAAATCCAGTGTACAGACTGACATATTTTGAAGTGTGACTGCAAACATAGTGTCTTAAAGATTTGCATGGCTTACTAGATGAATTAAAAATAAATACAGTTTGATCTCTAAATCTTCTTAAGTGCTGGTAAGTATTTTAGTGAGCAAATATTTTTTTTTAAATCCTTGAAGTATTTGAGTGAGCTATGCTTTTGATGACAGCATTCTGCTACAAACACCTAGATAAAAATTTCCTTAAAAAAAAAAAGTTAATATAATGCACACTAAAAGCTTTCATTTTGACCTGAGTACAATGTAGCAGTATTTTTCACATAGATTGGTTATGGTTTCCAATTTGGGTTGCACATCCTGATTTATTTTTTTTAAACTTACCTCAATAAAATGTACTCTTTATGGATCATTTTATATAGTTCTATGGCCTTTGACAAATGCATGGAGTTGAGTAACCACCAACACAGTCACAATGCAGAATATTTCCATTTCTCCAAAATTCCTTCATGACATCCTTTTGTCATCAACCTGGGAGTATTTTTGAAACTCTATGCCAACCCAGTTGTGTAGCTGGCTCTATTTCTAAATATTTCAGTTGTGTAAGAAAATAAATCCCCCCCCCTTTTTTTTTTTTAGTTTGGGTCATGTTTTTTTGCTACTTGGATCTAGAAAATCCTTAACTGATGTGAAACACAGAGAAGAATAATAAAATTAAGATTATTTAGCCTATAAAAGAGAGGTTTTAGAAAATGAAATTTATCTTTGAGTACTGAAAGAACAAACATTTAATAGCCTCAGGTAGCAGAACTAAGATCAAAATTTAAATAGGTATTCAAGAAAAAGTAGAATATAAGTTCAGGATTTCGTGAAAATAATTAAAACATTCTTTGGAATTTGGACTAAAGTATGTACCTACTAAGATTAATGACCTATGATTTATAATTCTATGAAGAGATGATAAAAGAAGTTATGAATGGAGAATTTAAAAGACTGAGTAAATAAGTTATCATACAAAGAGCAAGTATCAAGGTGACTGAACACTATGGAAAAATAAGAACAATATCAGAAAAAAAAGAAGTTAAAGAATCAACAAGGGAAGAATATGAGCACAGCATGGTTGAAATAGTCCTGATTTTTGTAGTTGCAAGACCTAGACTTCAATTTCATTTTTCCTATAATCTGTTACTATGTGTTTATATGACAACGAGCAAATCATTTAAATCCTCAGGTATCCCAACCAGAAAATGAATAATAATAATAAAATTCTTATTTACCTCACATAGCTTATTTCAAGACCAAACAAGGTAATCCATTTGATAAGAGTATTTTTGAATTATGATGTTGTTATAATAAGTGGAATTTAAAGAACGGCTTAGATACACAATATTGGAAATAGAAATACGTACCAAAAGCTTGGAATAACTGTCAAGATAGAAAACAAAGTTTTGGTAGTTGTGTGTAGGAATAAGAGCATTTAAAAAAAAACTAAGGTTAGTTTTAAATATATGTACACTGGTCTTTTTGTGCAACCCAGATTTGAGTGAAATTATATCACAGTGTTCAGTTCATCTTTCCACTATTCTCCCCAAATCCCCATTAGTCCCAGGAGTAGTAAGATGGTATCAAACATCTCAGGAGATTCATTTACATCCATCTTCCCAGAGAGCTGGGGTAGATTTTCACGTAATAGCAGAAAACTCTCCAGTTGGATGAGAATGTCCCTAGTAGTGAGAAGACTGTTCATGGATGACTGACAAGTCCCAGAGCTGTGCTCCAATGGCAGCTGTCTTATTCTTCTTGGAGGTAAGGGAAACTTAGACATTTGGAAGAAGAACCTCCCTTCTCAACTAGGGAGCTTAATTGTCCAAAAGTATGTTAATAAAAGTCTATTAGCAAACCAGAGAGGAGGTTGGGTATTCTATAGCTGGGATCATTTCCTATTCAGTGGCAAAATGAATAGGGTGTTTTGTTTGGATTGGAGTTACATGAAACATGAATATCAGGAAAACTCATTAAAACTCTAGGTCTGAGAATATATATAATACTGTAGCTGAGCAACTCTACAGTTTTACATATCCAAGAAAAGGTAAATTGAGACAGGACATGTGATTCAAAATATATGTGTATCCTGAATATTTGTACAAAGAACCACTAACAAACACACACACAAATCCAGGATGTCCTGGAATATATTTAGAAGAATGAGGATGTTATAAAAGGCAACTATCTAAAAGGCCTAAAAAAGCAATTTTATAACTCATGCATCTCTCTAACATTGTGACATTAGAGTAACATACATACAGGTTTGATGAAGAAAATATAGAAGTGGGGCTCCTGGGTGGCTCAGTCGGTTGAGCATCTGCCTTCGGATCAGATCATGATCCTGGAGTCCCAGGATCTAGCCCCACGTCAGGCTCCCTGCTTGGTGGGTAGTTTGCTTCTCCCTCTGCCTGCTGCTCCGCGCCCCCCCCCACCCCACTCATGCTCTGTCTCTCTCTCTCAGATAAATAAGTAAAGTCTTTAAAAAAAAAGAAAATATAGAAGAGATCTATCACTAAGTGGCACAGAAAGCTCAAACGATGAGACACTTGCTAAACAAATTAAAAACATAAGCCGAACACTTAAATACAGTCACCTCATACCTTTCTACTCAACATTCCCGGAACTCTTCCTATATAACACACATGTGCCAATGCATGCAGCTAGAGGTAAAGGTCATCGATTTTGAGTAAAATAATAATGTGGTGGTGACATATTGCAGAACACATTCAAAAACAAGTTTTGTTTTGTTTTGTTTAGCTGCAGAGGTTGTGTTGCATACTTGTTTGCAATCATAATACATTCTGGTGACTTTACTGATTTGCTCAGATTTTACTTAAAAGTATACTATCAGGTCCTGGGATTGAGCCCCGCATCAGGCTCCCTGCTCGGCGGGAAGTCTGCTTCTCCCTCTCCCACTCCCCCTGCTTGTGTTCCCTCTCTCGCTATGTCTCTCTCTGTCAAATAAATAAATAAAATCTTAAAAAAAAAAAGTATACTATCAGTCACTGTTCATTGAAACTCTGCTCAGTAGGCCAAGTCAGCCTTGAGACCAAAGAAAAACAGCCATATCTGACTTCTGTGGATCTATAGAAGGAATGGGAAGAAGAGGGCCTTGTTTCCCGGTCTCCCCAGCACCAAACAAAAATCATTAAAACAGTTTCACAAATGGCTAGAACTCAAACTGTCTCAATGTCAGCAACCTATATGTATTCCAGAGATTACTCTGGTGTATGTGACAAATGTGCTTATGATCAAGTTCTTCCCATTGCTACTTTACTGGCCATCTTTGCTAATGTTCCACCAGGAAGTGCAAAGGAAAAGTTCCAGTCACTGCTGGCTTCATCTGGGAGTGCTGAAGGACTCAGAGTCAAAGCCACAAATTTCTGCAGGAATGGCTGGTGTGAAATCAGGGTTAGTGTACCCTATGTTTCATTCAGTGTAGGGGAATGCATCTTTTAAGTGTTACTCCCAACTCTCTCACTGGTATCTAAGCATAGACCCCAGCCAAGGAGAAAGTCTAGTCATTGCCATTCTGCCACTCAGCATATAAGGCTCTGTCCAGAAACAGATTGTCATCATCTTCTTCATCGTTACTGTTATTGATTATTGTTGTTTTGCTGACAGATTCCTCCAAACTACCTTTCTTCCTCTTTTTCAGTTTGCCAGATATGGCCAAAGCATGAAGTCTTTTCCAAGAGGTTCCTCAATGCAGTGAAATGACCTTCTGTTAGGGCCTGTCCCACCAGGTCACTGAATACACCCAGATGTGCCTGTGCCTCAGGATGGGCCAAAGGACTGGACAAAGGCTGAGATCCCTATTATGCATATTTATGTTTTGGAGCAGATGATTGGACACAACTCCTACAAAGGTTAATATTTTCATGTTCATCCCATACTAAAAACACCTTCTTGGCAAACCACTGCTTGTATTGGTGAGAAACATTATATTTTATATTTCCCAACTGGAATGTTCAAATTAGCATATTAAAACCTTTGCTCAGCTAGATTATTTTAAATTTTTTTCCAAAACCAATTAACTTATACCTTCCTTAATGAATCTTTCTCCGACAACTTTTTGAACAAATTATTTCCACATGCAGTTTTGCTAATTTTGAATATATACATTCAGCCATCATTATATATACCACAATGTATGCTTTATTTTTTAGATTTTCATTTTGAAATCATTTCAGATTTATAAAAGGTTTCAAAAATATTATAAATAATTCCCATTTACCCTTCACTAAACTTCTCCAAAATGTAAGAAATTATACAATAGGAAAGTATCAGAATCAGAAAAGTTACAGTAACATTATACTATTAAATAATCTAGAGAAACTACTTGTCCCATGAATATCTTTTTTATGATCTGGGATCCAAATGAGGTCTTATATTACATTTAGATGCCATGTCTCCTTAGTTTTGTATAATCTATTACAGTGCTTCTTTCTTTGTTTAGGTTTCAAGACACTGACACTTTTGAAGAGAATGGCCAGTTATTTTATACAACAGCCTAATTGTCAAGTTTGACTGTTTCCCCAAAAATTGATTAAACTCAGATTTTGCATTATTTTGGTAAGAATTCCATATAAGTGATACTATGCTCCTTTTAGTACATCATATCAGAAGACAGGTCATGGCAATATGTCTGTTACTGGTGATGACTTGGATCACTCTATTAAGAATGGTATCTACGAGGTTACTCCACTGTAAAATTATTACTTTTCCCATATAAGTATCTCTTAGGTAGATATTTTGAAACTACACAATAATCCTGTGTACCATGCTTCTCCTGACTCATTCTAGCAGCCACTGATGAAACAATATTACTATGGTATAGTGATTTTAATTTCCATCCTCCCTTCTCCATTTATTATTTGGATTTTTACTCCAAGAGAAAGCACCCCTATTTTATTTATTAATTTATGTATGTCACTGTGAATTCACATATTTTTAAAAAAGATTTTATTTACTTTCAACACAAAATACATTTAAACCTAGGTATCCATTATACAGAAGTTATTTTCTTACAAACAGGAAACTACTGAAATTAAAAATTACAGTGAGATAGAAAAAAAATATTTTATTTACTTATTTCAGAGACAGAGAGAGAGAGAGAGAGGGAGAAGAAGAGAGAGAGAGAGAGAATCTGAAGTAGACTTCTGCATTGAGCACAGAGCCCACAGCAGGCCTTGATCCCACAACCACAAGAGCATGATCTGCGCCGAAACCAAGAGTGAGCCATGTAAGTCCTAGAATTCACAGATTTTTATTTGGTTTTATGAATTACATTCATTGATGTAATTATTTCTTGTGTTGTTCTAATTATCCCAGATTTGGCCATTAGGAGCTCCTTCAAGCTGGTACCTGTGTCCTTTCAATATGAAGCCTTATCTTGAACTTTCCCCAACCAAGACCTGGATCAAACACTTCTCCAAGTTGGTCCCATTCCTTTCATTGGAGAATGGTATTTAGAAACCAAAATGTGGAAGCTAGCTTGTGTCATTGCTACTGGGGTTTTATTGCTTCTCAGTAAGCAAAGCTAGGGAACATTATGTATATACATATACCTACAGTCCCCAATTTATAATGGTTTGACATGATTTTTCTCAACTTTATGATGGTGTGAAAATGATACGCATTCAGTAGCAATCATATTTCCAGTTTTGAATTTTGATCTTTTCCCAGGCTAGTGACATGTGGTATGATTCTCTCTCTCTCATGATTCTGGGCAACGGCAGCTAGCCACAGCTCCCAGGCAACCATGTGATCACAAGGGTAAACAACCAGATACACTTACAACCATTATATATCCATATAACCAGGTCTGTTTTTCATTTTCAATATTATTGAAAATAATCAGTCACTATACAATAGATCACATAAATATTCATCACCTTATATAAAATAGGATTTGTGTTAGATGATTTTGCACAACTGTAGATTAACATAAGCATGCTGAGCACACTTAAGATAGGCTAGACTAAGCTACAATGTTTGGTAGGCTAGGTGTATTCAATGCATTTTGACTTAGGATACTTCCAATTTATGATGGATTTATAAGGAAGTAACCCCATCATAAGTTGAGGATGATCTATATACATATCTCTGTATTTCTAAACACACATATCTGATTCCAATCCAAACCCACAAAGTTGATTCTAGTATTTTCCCTTTCCATTTGTAAGTTGTTTCTCTGATAGCAAGAAACCTAGTTTTCATTATCCACAATATGTTTACACATAAAGTAGCTTCAGAATTGCTAATCCATGACCTTATGAAGAAAAATTTACCAACTATAGTACCATATTTTTATACATTCATTTTTGTCTTTGGCTTTAAAATATCAAGTCAAATTGCTATTTTCTAAAGTTAATTAGGTTAAGTTTTTTCTTCCCTAATCCCTTAGTGTAATTATCTATAATATAGTTATGCTTATTACCTATTATTTTAATTCTAGTTTGGATTCTCCCCATGTCCTGGTTGATTTTAGTTATTTATTTATATTTTACATATGTGAAATATAACCAATGTACTAAAAGTCAAACTAAGCAAAAACGTATGCTTGGAATATCTCTCCTTCATCATTCTTTCTATATCATTCTCTCCTTCCCATTCTGTCCACCTATTTCAGCCATCTCTAACCAATCTCATCAATTTTTGGTTTAAACTTCCTGTATTTATTTTTGTTCAAATAAGCAGATATCTTTTTTCCCAAAAACTAGTATTTTTATTTAATAATTAGACCTACTGTTTTCCTATTCTCTAGCTCCTTAATTTCAGCTTTTATTTCTATTGCTTTCTTTTTTGTGCTTTCTTTTGACTTACATTATTATTATTCTAGTTTTTGATTAATTAATTCCTTTTTAATACTTCATTTTACTGTTAAAGTATTCCACGATTGGAATTTTTTTAAAGATTTTATTTATTTATTTGACAGAGAGAGACACAGTGAGAGAGGGAACACAAGCAGGGGGAGTGGTAGAGGGAGATGCAGGCTTCCCACCAAGCAGGGAGCCTGACGCAGGGCTCGATCCCAGGGTCCTGGGATCATGACCTGAGCCGAAGGCAGACGCTTAACGACTGAACCACCCAGGCGCCCCATGACTGGAGTTTTTTAATGCACCCATGTATTCTGTACTTTTTAAAAAAATACTATAATTTGCATCTTTCCTCTAACCTAAAGGTTTAATAAGTATTTTTTACATTTCTAGGTTAAAGAACTTTGTTGGCTTATGATTTTATTAAAAATTTCTAGTTTTGTTTTATTGTGATTAAGGAGCATTGCTTATAATAATTCTATTTTTGGGGCTTTACTGAAGTTTCTGTGTATATGTGAGTGTAACCAAATACATGTACATTAGGCAATGTTACACAGACATACAAAGACAAATACAGAGGTATTCTCTTATAAGGGTATAAAGTTTGATATATATCTATAGAATTTACCTTACTGATTATGTTCTACCTTCTTACTTATTTTGTGTGCATTTAATCTAAAAAAGAGGAAAGCAGACCCTGATAACCAGAAACTCGACCTCAGTGTTGTAGCTGGCCTAGTGCTCTCATCTAGGCCTGTTGTTCCACTGTTGGACAAAACAACCTGACTCCTGACAAGGTCACTTTGTGACTGTGATGAAAACAAAAATAAGACTATTTCATAATTCTGTTTAAGCACAGACTTAAAAAGAAAGTCACTATATAAACCATAAAATGGTAAATATTTCCCTTTCCAGCTAATATGAGTGGCTTCTGACTTTTACCAGTTACTACTGTAGCCTCAGTCCTACTACCCTCCTTCTAGATAAGATTTATTATTACAATAAAATACAATACACTACAAGTAGAATTACCTGCACTTCCCGATAGTATTCTTCTATAAACTCTTCTCATATCTCCTAAATAAGCCCCAATTTTAAAATAAGTCTTTTCTAACACCCCCTTACTGGCACACTCTATGTTGCCCCATGGTGTGCAGCTTTCTTCAATGCAATGAGCATTAAACTCAACATACTAAGTTACAGGTGTTACTGGTGGTCTTTGACAAGAGGGCTTCACATGTGTTATACTAAGAGTAGTATGTTAAAGTCTCATATTGTCTATTTCTATCTATGTAGTTTGTTTCATAGAAGTGATTGCTATGTTATTGGATGCATAAATATTTATAAGTGTTATAACATCATAGTGATTTGTGATTTTTAGTACAAGTGCCCTTATCACCTTAAATGATTTTTGGCTTGTGCTTTATATTGGCTGATAAGAGGATTGCTATTGTGCTATATCATTGTTCCATTTCCCTGGTATACTTTTGTTCACGCCTTTATTTTAAGCCTTCCATTTTATTAGAGGTGAATCTTTATATACAGCATATAGTTGAGTCTTCCTTCATGAGCCAAATTGAAATATTTTTTTTCTTTTAGTGAGTTAAGTATATATAACTGATATATTTGACTTAACTTTGTCATAATGTTTTATAAATTATATGTATTATGCTTGCTGTATTTCTTTCTCTACAAAATAAATATATTTATTTATACACACACAGAGTAACGGTATATACACACAGAATTTAGGAAGGTTTGACTTTTTGTTCTGGTGGACATATTTGTACACATATATTTTTGATGTCCTTAATCCACTGTTTCCTTATTTTATCTTTTACTGTCTAGTTTGTCAGCTTTTAATGGGATCTTTAATTCCCGTCTATTGATCATACAGCAGTAAATGAGCTTATTCTACTTTTATTTTACCTTTCCCTAATTCCCCATTGTTTTTTTTAAAGATTTTATTTATTTGAGAGAGAGAATGAGATAGAGAGAGAGCATGAGAGGGGGAGGGTCAGAGGAAGAAGCAGGCTCCCCGCTGAGCAGGGAGCCCGAGGCGGGACTCGATCCGGGACTCCAGGATCATGACCTGAGCCGAAGGCAGTCGCTTTAACCGACTGAGCCACCCAGGTGCCCCCCTAATTCCCCATTTTTAAACTGCACTTTTCTACTTTGTTACAAATAATATTTGCCATTATTTCTTCATCTCTTTCTTTTAAACTTTGATGTGTATGTACATATGTGTCTGTGTGTATCTGTATTTCTCACCATCAGTTCCTTTACTGTAGTATTCTAAGTCATCTCTTAGAGGATGAAACCCATCTGCTAGCATATTTTAAAAGAAAAGTTCATGTATATGTAGAACTTTCTATGTTTTGTATGTTAAAAACTTTTTCTAGAGCCTTGATGCTTGAAAGATAGTTAGGTTTGATATAAAATCCTTGGTTAACATTTTTTTGATTTTTTTTTTTTAAACTCCTTCCCTATTGCTGCCTTGTATGATGCTTTTGAAAATCATGATGCCCGTCTAATTGTTTTGCTCTTCTTAGTATTTGATTTTTACTTTATCTTTGAAATCTAATAGTTTTATAAGGATACGTGTTGGAGTTGAACATTCCAACTTGATTTTCCCATGTACTTTATAGGAACTTCTCTTTTGTAGATTCAGGGCTTATTTTTATTTCTGGAGGGTTTTTTTGTTTGTTTGTTTTTTGTTCTTTTTAGATTACACCTTTAAATATGAGTTCTGCTACATTGTTCTGTTCTCTTTTTCTTCAGAGACACCAATTTTATAAATGTTATCCTTCCTCTCTATATCTTCCATTTTCACCACTTTTTCTCTTTATTTAAACTATTTCTTTTATCACAATTACATTTTCTTGTTTCTTAACTTCCTTCAAAGTTCCTTGTGAAATTTTTATTTGAGTCTATTCTCTGATATACACTTTGTAGCTTAGTCTTCATACCCAGGAGAACTTCCCTAATTTAACTGTTCTCTTCACTTCTTCCACTGTTTATTTGGTCTATAGTTTTTGAATTTCTAATTCAAAATATTTCTCTATATCCCTAAATGTTTGTTCCAATATATTTAATTCAGTTTGGAATGTTGTCTTATAGGTTTCTTCTGTTTCATAATTTTAGGGTGGGAATAAAATTTTAATCAATTGGATGTGTAGGATCGCATTTTATGATTTTTTGGTAGGAATTCTGTATGGATCTAGTTATTAGTTTCTTATGACAATGGGGAAAGATGCCTAGTTCGATAATATCCTTTTCTATCAGTCCAAACATTTAAGTGGATTTTTTTTGTTGTTCTGATAAAGAGTAAAGTTGTGTGTATTTCAATTACTTGGTTCCCTTTTATTTTGCAGGACCTAAGTTTCTCCCTTTGCTGATTTTTCTCTTTGACACCCAGTTTCTAAAGAATGCTTCTTCCCTCCTATTTGTCTTTTATCTTCATTGAAACCTATGCATCTTAGCCTACTGCTTCATATCATGAATATTTTAAAGTCCCTTTTCTGTAGCTTTTCTTTTTTTTTTTATTAAAGATTTTTTTTTCTTAAGATTTTATTTATTTATTTGACAGAGAGAGACAGCGAGAGAGGGAACACAAGCAGGGGGAGTGGGAGAGGGAGAAGCAGGCTTCCTGCGGAGCAGAGAGCCCTATGTGGGACTCGATCCCAGGACCCTGGGATCATGACCTGAGCCGAAGGCAGACGCTTAACGACTGAGCCACCCAGGTGCCCCTGTAGCTTTTCTTTCACTTACCAAGACATTTTAAAAATATTTTCATACTGGGGCGCTTGGGTGGTGCAGTTGGTTAAGAGTCCAACTCTTGGTTTCAGCTCAGGTCATGATCTCAGGGTCATGAGATCCAGCCCCATATGGGGCTCCACACTTAGCGCAGTCTGCTTGGGATTCTCTCTTTCTCTCTCCCTCTACCCCTCTTGCTCCTGCTCTCTCTCTCTCTCTCAAATAAATAAATAAATCCTAAAAAATTTTTTTTCATACTGAGGGTGGGCTAATTCTTTATGGTGATGGTTTCAGGTCAACTACAAGCCTGTGTCTAGCCCCATGCTCCCCATCCCTCACAATTAATCTCATTCAATCTCATTGCTTGATTCCCTACTACCACTTCTGCATGAGATCATTCACTGGGAACTGGCTTTCTTTATTTACAGTTATATTAAAATTTGGACATTCTGTCTTTAAGCTATGCTGAAAGGGCTGTTTTGTGTAATTTTACTTTTTTCTTAATGCTATTCTATATTATTTTTGCAGGAAATATTGAGAGATGCATAAGTTGGCTGCCTCTATTTTCCCAAATATTTACATCTCTATTATAATCCTTGCCAGTCTTTAATGATTTGCATGCATAGAGGTATCTTTGAGAAAGTATAAAACATATTTACCAACAGGAAGTTACACCAGTAACTTATACTTAACTGACAACAAATTAGAACAAAATACATTCCAATGGGTTTTCTTAATGTTTTGCTTTTAGCTTAATAAATGTGTTTATTATTATTATTACTATTACTATTTGTTGTTGTTTTTAATTTGGCTAATTTCTTCAGCACATAGGTTGGTTCCTGCCAGTAGTAAAGATGGTGGGCTGCCTATTCAGTAATACATTTTCTTCTTCCATCTCGGCTAAGTACTGAGTTTTGTTCTGGTCTTCACCTTTCCCCCATTTGAACTGTGGAAGTAATGACTGCCTTAAGCTAAACAGGATTATCCCACTCCTCTTGACTGCCTACTGAGACTTGAAAATAATTTTTTTTTAAGATTTTATTTATTTATTTAACAGAGAGAAAGAGAGGGAGAGATGAAGGCAAAAGGAGAGGGAGAAGCAGGTCCCAAGCCAAGCAGGGAGCCCAATGCGGGACTCGATCCCAGGACTCTGGGATCATGAGCTGAGCCAAAGGCAGACACTTAACCGACTGAGCCAAGTACCCGAGACTTGAAAAGAATTCTGCTAGAGAGATCCAATGAAAGTTTCAGATAGATAGATGATAGATAGATAGATAGATAGATAGATAGATAGATAGATAGATGATAGAAGGAAAATACAATCCTTTTTGCCTCTACATTTTAGAGTATGAAAATGAAATATTTAGACCTACTGTGATCATGTTGTAACTATAAAGTTAACTAACAGTCTTAATATTGAGTGAAAAGAACCTGGATTGTTGATTAGGTCATAAAAATATTAACTTGGAATTTTAACCAACCTTGAGTCTGCCTTACCTCCAGACTTTTTATTATGCCAACTAATAAATCCCTTATTGTTTAGGATAAGTTGAGCTAGTGTTTAACATTATTTGAAACTGATATTGTTAATACATTTAATTCACATTATAGTTGGGTTTTATTTTTTCAGGCTTCTTCTTTTACCAGTGTAATAGTAGAAGGAAAGACCAGATCATCTACTGAAGCTTCTTTGGATAGACATTACAAAAAATAACACACACTACAGCCTAGAGAAATGTTGATTTTAAAAGGAATAGAAAACAAATAGAAAACATAAAATTTTGCCAAAATGCCAGTAAGAAATTTTAATAGTTTGTAAAATGTTTATTTTATTCTTAAAGAAATAAAGCCCCCCCCCAAAGACTGACTACATTCTTATTATTTTGGCAAACTCTTTTCTTTCCCACAGTGATAAAATTCCAAATTCATAACATATTAATTGATAATTTTTCTGTACACTACATTGTTAGTTATATTATCAGTAGCATCTCTTTCACATCTTTGGTATATTCCCTATTTCAAGCTTCACTTAAACTACCTGGATTAATTTCATTGATCTCTATAAAAATGAATATTCTGCAAATTTTTACAACCCAGTATGTTCAAAAAGTAATTAAAAACATAAGCAGGAAGTAAAATAATACCACTCTTCATTTAAAAGTTCATCAAATAGAAACTAAAATATAATATCTGGGTTTTCATTACACTTTAGTTAGTTATGGTAACTTCATTTTATTGCAAATGTTTGCAATTAATGTCCACTAATAATGGCATTCCTTTACTTACTGAGATTAAAGATGTACTACATTCAAAATACTGAAATTCTTTTCTTTTCCTTTTTCTGAAAATTTTATCAACAAGGGGTGCTAGTGAGCTAGGTGGGAAAATGGAAGGCAAGTAAAAATAGTCTTTCAAGAGAAAAAAGAGCTCATCTGCGTCCAATGCATCAGAAAAGTTAAAGGAAGAGGATTAAGAACTGACTATGGGGTGCGGGGGGAGGTTGAGGAAGATGGCGGTGGGGTAGGGCGACCCTATAAACACAACTAAATCACTATCAAATCATCCTAAATACCCCAGAAATCGATCTGAAGACTGGCAAAACAAACTCCAAAACTAACAGTAGAGAAGAGACCACATCAAGGAAGGTAGAAACTGCAGAGATGCAGCTTAGGAGAGAAACAAATTATGGCTGCTGCAGTGTGGAGGAAGCCATGGTCACAGAGAAGGGTGAGGGATAAACTAGTACACAGTGGAGCACATGGGGCAAACGAATCTCCATAGCATTAAGTGTGGAAAGCAAGAGGGCCTGAATTTTGTGAATTCTAGCAACCAAGAGGCTTAAAGCCTGAAGTTTTAAAGGTCAGCAGGCTTGGCTCTGAGAGAGCTCCAAGGACATTGGGGCTGCTTTTGGGGAGAAAGCAGGGCAAACAGCACTCTAAAGGGCACGGGGATGTTAGTTGTTCATCTTGGACTATGTCCCGGAGAAGCAGCATTCATGGAGAAACCCCTCCAGGAACAAAGGAACTGGCAGGCACCATTTCCCTCCCCCACCCCTCAGCATAAGCACAGGGACACCTGTGGGAACAAACACAACACTCACTATCTAACTTGCTTACACCAATCCTCACCCCATGCCACTCTAAAAGAACTGCCTTTTCCAGTCACAATTCCCTCAGTACCAGTGGTGGGACTCCTCCTCCAGAAGACCAGCTGAAATCCCTGCCAACACCATATCTCTTGACCTGGGAGTTTGCAAGGCCCTGGTTCCAGTGGCAGCAGCAACAGTCTCATTTCACAAGCAGACCACAGCATAACTAGTTAAAACTCACTACATTCAAGGCAAGAGCAAAACATAGCCCACAACAGGCAAAGGGAGCCTCTAGATGACTGGTCTGAAGGATAAAAGGGTCAGGATACAACAGCAGAGTGCATGCAATACAAATTGGAAATACTCCTGGAAGTGCCAGGCCCTGGGAAAGAGGGGATACTACACTGCAGGGCACTACAGGAACTCTTTTTCATAAAGCCATTACCCTTAAGAACAAGAGACATAGCTGACTTTCCTAATTCAGAGAAACAGGCACAGAGACTTAGATAAAATGAGAAGACAGAGAATTTTACCAAAATGAAAGAATAGGATAAGGCCATGGCTGGAGATCTAAGTAAAACAGATATAAGTAAAATACCTGATGGAGAATTCAAATCAATGATCATAAGGATACTCACTGGACTTCAGAAAAGAGTGGAGGACATCAGTGAGAACATTAACACAGAGATAAGGAACTACATAGCAGAGATAAGGGGCTCCATAAAATGAGAAACATACTTGATGGAATGAACAGCAAGCTATAAGAAGTGGAGGAATGAGTTAATAGCCTAGAAGACAGAATAATGTAAGGTAATCAAGGTGAACAAAAGAGAAAAAAAGAATTATGCAAAACAAGAATAGACTTAGGGAATTCAGTGACTCCATTAAACATAATAACACTTGTATTATAGGAGTCAGAGAAGAAGAGAGAGGAAAGGGGACAGAATTTATTTGAAGAAAGAATAGCTGAAAACTTACTTAATCTGGGTAAGGAAATAGTTATCCACATCCAAGAGGCAGAGAACCCCCAACAAAATCAATAAAAGTAGATCCACAACAGAACATATTGTGATTAAAATGGAAAAAAAATATAATGAATGATAAAGAAAAAATATTAAAAGCAGTAAGACAAAAGAAGACAGTTATGTACAAAGGAAACCCCACAAGGCTATCAGCAGATTTTTCAGCAGAAACTTTCCACACCAGAAAGGAATGCCATGGTATATTCAAAGTGCTGAGTGGAAAAACCTGCAGCCAAAAATACTCTATCCAGCAAGACTATCATTCAGAGTTTTGAGACAAATAAAACTAAAGGAGTTCCTGACCACCAAACCAGTCCTGCAAGAAATACTAAAAGGGACTCTTTGAGGGGAAAAGAGAGACCAAAAGTGACAGTATAGAGTTAAGAAACCACAAATAAAGAACTATACACCAATATCTCTGATAAACATAGATGCAAAATCCTCAACAAAATACTAGCAAACTAAATCCAGCAATACATTAGGAAAAAAAATCATTCAACAAAATAAAGTGGGATTTAACCTTGGGTTGCAAAGGTGGCACAATATTCAAAATCAATCAACGTGACAAATCACATCAATAAAAGAAAGGCTAAGAAGCATATGATCCTTTAAATAGACACAGAAAAAGCATTTGACAAGGTACAACATCCATTCATGATAAAAACCCTCAACAAAGTAGGTTTAGAGGGAACATACCTCAACATACTAAAGGGCATCCATGAAAAACCCACAGCTAAGATCATCCTCAATGGGGAAACACTGATAGCCTTTCCCATAAGATCAAGAAAAAGACAGGCGTTTCCACTCCCACCACTTTTATTCAACATAGTACTGGGAGTCCTACCCAAAGCACTAAGACAACAAAAAGAAATAAAAGGCATCTAAATTGGTAAGGAAGAAGTAAAACAGTCACTATTTTCAGATGACATAATACTATATATAGAAAACCTGAAAGACTCCACAAAAACTGCTAGAACTGATAAACAAATTCTGTAAACTCTCAGGATACAAAATCAACATACAGAAATCTGTTTCATTCTTATATACAAATAATGAAACAGCACAAAGTGAAATTAAGAAAACAATCCCATTTACAATTGCACCAAAAGTGAAAAACTGATTACTAAGAATCTAGTTAATGCTATCTGCTATGACTATTATTCTTTTTTTCATCTTTATAGACATTTCACTGAAGCATAATATATATTCAGAAGAGTGCACATATCACTAGTATATAGTCTGATGCGTTTTTACAAAGTGAAGACACCAATGTAACCACAATCCAGTTGAAGAAATCAATAATTATAAGTATTCTGAAAGTCCTTCCAATAACTCCTTTCTTGTCACCAAGTCCTTCATTCCTTAAAGTTACCACTATCCTGACTTCTATGCTGAATAGGTTAATTTATTCTGTTTGTACTTTATGTGTATAGGAGATTATGGCAGCTGAGCATTGTGAATTGCATAAGACTGTTGAATCACAGACCTGTACCTCTGAAACAAATAATACATTATATGTTGAAAAAAAAAAAAGAAGATAGTAGGAAGGGAAAAATGAAGGTGGGGAAATTGGAGGGGGAGACGAACCATGAGAGACTATGGACTCTGACTCTGAGAAACAAACTGAGGGTTCTAGAGGGGAGGGGGTGGGGGGATGGGTTAGCCTGGTGATGGGTATTAAAGACAGCATGTATTGAATGGAGCACTGGGTGTTATACGCAAACAATGAATCATGGAACACTACATCAAAAACTAATGATGTAATGTATGGTGATTAACATAACATAATAAAATAAAAAAAAAAAAAGTAATAAGAGACTTAGACATGAACCTAACCAAAGAGGTAAAGATCTGTACTCTGAAAACTATAAAACACTGATGAAAGAAATTGAAGACAACACAAAGAAATAGAAAGACATTCCATGATCATGGACTGGAAGAATAAATATTGTTAAAATGTCTATACTACTCAAAGCAATCTACACATTCAATGAAATCCCTATCAATATACCCCAGCATTTGTCACAGAGCTAGAACAAACAATCCTAAAATTTACATGAAACCAGAAAAGACCCAAAAGAGTCAAAGCAATCTTGAAAAAGAAAAGAAAAGCTGGAGGCATCACAATTCCAGACTTCAAGCTATATTACAACACTATAGTCATCAAGACAGTATGGTAGTAGCACAAAAACAGACACATAGATCAATGGAACAGAATAGAGAGCCCAGAAATGGACCCACAACTATATGCTCAATTAATCTTCGACAAAGCAGGAAAGAATATCCCATGGAAAAAAGACTACCTCTTCAAGAAATAGTATTGGGAAAACTGGACAGCAACATGCAAAAGAAAGAAACTGTAGCACTTTCTTACACCACACACAAAAGTAAATTCAAAATGGATTAAATGTAAGACGTGAAACCATAAAAATCCTAGAAGAGAGCAAAGGCTGTAACTTCTCTGACATTGGCTGTAGCAACTTTTTTCTAGATACGTCTCCTGAGGTAAGGGAAACTAAAGCAAAAATAAACTATTGGGACTACATCAAAATAAATAGCTTCTGCACAGCAAAGGAAACAACCAACAAAATTAAAGGCAATAATGGAATAGTTGAAGATATTTGCAAATGACATATCTGATTAGTATCTAAAATATATAAAGACCTTAACACCCAAAAAACAAATAATCCAGTTTAAAAATGGGCAGAAGACATGAACAAACAGTTCTCCAAAGAAGACATCCATTTGGTCAACAGACACATGAAAAGATGCTCTTCACACTTATCATTAGGGAAATGCAAATCAAAACTACAATGAGATATCACCCCTACACCTGTCAGAATGGCTAAAATCAACAACACAAGAAACAACAGGTGTTGGTGAGGATGCCAAAAAAGGGGAATCCTCTTGCACTGTTGGTGGGAATGCAAACAGGTGCAGCCACTCTGGAAACAGTATGGAGGTTCCTCAAAAAGTTAAAAATAGAACTACCCTATGATCCAGTAATTGCAGTAGTGGGTATTTACCCAAAGAATAAAAAATACTAACCCAAAGGGATACATGCAACCCAACGTTCATAGCAGCATTATTTACAAGAGCCATGATATGGAAGCAGCCCAAGTGTCCATAGACTGATGAATGGATAAAGAAGAGGTGTATACACACACACACACACACCCACACACACACACACAGGAATATTACTCAGCCATCAAAAAGAATGAAATCTTGCCATTTACAAGGACATGGATGTAGCTAGAGAGTATAATGCTGACCTAAATAAGTCAGTCAGAGAAACACAAATATCATATGATTTCACCCATATGTGGAATTTAAGAAACAAAGCAACTGAATAAAGAAAAAAGAGACAAACCAAAATAGCCTCTTAACTATAGGGAACAAATTAATGGTTATCAGAAAAAAAGGTGGGTGGGCAGATGGGTGAAATAGGTGAATGGGATTAAGTATAGACTTGTCATGATGAGCATTGAGTAATGTGTAGAACTGAGTCATAG
The DNA here is from genome assembly GCF_004348235.1 of Phoca vitulina. Taxonomy (NCBI): domain Eukaryota; kingdom Metazoa; phylum Chordata; class Mammalia; order Carnivora; family Phocidae; genus Phoca; species Phoca vitulina. Next base: position 6,002,187 of record NW_022589717.1, read on the forward strand.
TACTATACACCTGAAACTGATATATAGCACCGTATATTAACTATACAGAAACTAAAATTTTAAAAATAAAATTAGATAAAATGGAAGAGGAAAATGAGACAATACCTAAAGAAAAATGGTGAAACTGGATCAAAGAATGTTTTGGTTATTTTATAATCTTTTAATTGGAAGCCATTATAGTTTGGGGGGATATTGAGGAGTCTTGTTTGTTTTTTGTTTTTTGTTTTATAGGCTGATAACAATAATCCAATAATGAGAGGGAAGTGATGAAGCAGAAGAAGGCAGAATTAGTAGAAGGTGGTTTTTGAGTAAACAACAGGGAAATGATGTAATGCAGAAGTATAAATATTGGCTTGGATATGGACAATACATCCAGAGTAACAGGCAAAGGGGCAGAGTACATAGTTATAGATGATAGGACACTAATGTGGTGGGAAATTATAAGAGCTCTTTGATTCTGTCTTTCATTTCTGTGAAATTGAAAATAAATCAGGTAGTATCAAAAGTTTTGTCAAAGAGGAGAAGTTATGGAAAAGGCATTCAAGAAAGAAAAGGTCTAGGGTAATACAGTATGATTGCTGGGGACCAGTAGGGACACATTTGATTTTAGCATTCACAACAGCTGAATACAAGATACTTGAAATATGACAAGATACAGGTGCAGCAAATGAGGCTAACAATGTTTCCATATAACTTACAGTAGGAATATGGGTATCAATATACTATTCCTTTCTTGTTCTGAAGGAATAAGAATACCATATGAAAAAATACATTTTCTTAAACTTCTTACATAAAGTGCTGATTCACAGAAGAACAGATATATTCTCCAATGTGGACATGTCATTGTATTTCCAAGCTCCTATTACCAACTTACCTATAAATATATCCAAGTCTCTTTTACCTTCCCTTTGTCACCCAAACTCTGTATTAGTTTTTTCAGATTAATGTCTCATTTAAATCCTTTGTTCTAATCCCATATTCAGTTACTAATTTCAGGCCAAGAACTTATGTATAAAAGAAAAAACTTATTTAAAATATTTCCACAATTCAGGGGCACCTGGGTGGCTCAGTCAGTTAAGCATCTGCCTTTGGCTCAGGTCATGATCTCAGGGTCCTGGGATCAAGCCCCATGTCCGGGTTCCCTGCTCAGCGGTGAGTCTGTTTCTCCCTCTCCCTCTGCCCCTCTCCCTGACTCATGCTCTCTCTCTCAAATAAATAAATAAATAAAATCTTTAAAAATAAAATATTTCCATAATTAAATCCAGTTTCTTGAGCTTACATTCTACCAGACTGTCAGAAATTAATATCATTCAGTTAGGAAACCCTCTTCCAATTCCCCAGGTTTGTATCTAAGTTCCTGAGAAATGACTTAGTGTCAAGATGTCATTTATCAACTAACCACACTGACATGAAGTATACCACCATGCCCTGCATTTCTTGGCCAAGAGTCCTTGAAGTTGATGTTTAGTCACCCGTCTTTGCTAACCACACAGTCCTTGAAGACTGGAACCTTGAGTCACCTCTTGTCCTACTTGTCAAAGGCCCGGAGCAGCAAAGGTTGGGAAAGATGAGGGGTGGGAAGATAGAGAGAAAGGGAGAGGGTGCAGAATTAAATGCTCTGCAGCTTGCTTTCCTTCTCATTCCCCATCTCCCTCCCCAATCGTAAAGAATCCATCTAAATTCAACAATGAAAAGAATTTCTCTGCCTCAACATACATTTTTCCCTGTTATGTATGAATCCATTCTGTATTCCTCAGTTTCCCTCAGGGGCTAAAATTTTGATACTCAAAACCCAGAAGAGATTTTTTTATCTTTTTTTTTATGTGACTAATTCCAAAATAGCTCTTTTCTCTGGCCCAGGTCCAGAACTGCCAAGCTGCTATCCACACCACCATTATTGTGACCCAGTTTTAAGTAGCAGAGTGCCCAGGTGTTACTGAAAACAGGGGGAGAGAAGAACATTCAAAGTCTCAAAACTATGTTCCCACCTTATTAATGTGATAATGATGGCTCTACATTGCTGAGCTACGAGGTGAGAGGCAGAAAGCTGGAGTACAAATAGAAATAATAACACTGGGGATGACTTCCCTGTGAAGACATTATGCAAGGAAGCAACACAAATGCAGGGCATATTTCCACATGCTCATTTTATTGCTTTGAAAGTGTTTCAATTGTATTGACAGAACACCAATAAAAAGAAGTATTCTCAAAAAAGCAGAAATCTCTCTCTCTCTCTCTCTCTATATATATATATATATATATGTGTGTGTGTGTGTGTATGTGTGTGTGTGTGTATATATGTATGTGTGTATATATATATACATATATGTGTGTGTGTATATATATTAATATGGCCACTTAATGAGCATTTGCTTCACAATAAAATCAAGTCAGAAAAAACTATAGTGCTTTCAGAATTTCAATCCCTGCTTTTAGTTCCAGCACATCTGCAGGAAAAATAAGTTTTGTGATTTCTTAGAGGCTTGTGGTTAACCTCACAGCATGGAATAAATTATCTACAATTCCATCCTTCATTAAAACACCCTTTTCATGAAACATGTCAATGAAGTCAGAACCTGGCTGGCCATGGATCAACCAGAGTACTGACCATCCACTTATTTTTTTCCATTATATCCCTTAATTATAGCAAAATACAGTCATTCATTCTCAAGAGTTTTAAACTGTTTATGTTGTGCCCTAAGTTAAGAATACCTATAATGTTTTAATTTGAACAGCGTGAATATATACACGTATCAAAGTAAAATGCCATAATTGAGATTGAATGGCTGAATGATTTAATTTAATCATTCCTCATCAAACTGCATAAGCATATTCCTCTGAAGCATATTTAATAATATTTAGAAAAGTCTTTAACTCCTAACCCTACCCACAAAATCTGTAATATCTAAAGAGTGCTTAAGATTGAGAGAAAACAAAGGAGAATGTCATTCCAAAAGTTGTTTTGGCAACATTCATCCACATTTTCATTTTTGAGTACATGAAAATGACTCCTCTGCCATTCCCAATTCCTCCTTCTCACCTTTTGTTCTTCATCAGCCTGGTAAAAAGGAGGGAGTTTATACAAAAAAGCATTCCACTCCATTTTTTAGAGTCCATCTCTCTACTACTGTGCCATAATCAACCATAAAGATCCCAAAATTAAAAACATAGCACCCCCTCAATTGAATACTTGGAGAGATTTGTCAAAGGCCAGTGCTTAGACTCTAGCTGAAGACTATAGTTAGGAGTCGTTACGTTCCAATAGCTGTTTGAGACAAACAGATATATATTCAGTAGGTAATAAAAGCAACAACAAAATTTACATCTGAATTGAAATAGAAACCCGAAATTGAACTGAATGTTTTTATAAGTACGAATTCGGGGTCAGTGACTTTATTACCCTTCAAAACCTTTAAAATGGTTCATAAGACCACAGCACCTGGGTGGCTCAGTCGTTAAGCGTCTGCCTTCGGCTCAGGTCATGATCCCAGGGTCCTGGGATCGAGCCCCGCATCGGCTCCCTGCTCGGCGGGAAGCCTGCTTCTCCTTCTCCCACTCCCCCTGTTTGTGTTCCCTCTCTCGTTGTATCTCTCTCTGTCAAATAAATAAATAAAATCTTTAAAAATAAATAAAATGGTTCATAGACCAATGTTAAGGACAAAGTAATAAGAGTTACAAAAGGTATTTATATAGCCTTTGAATGTTTGAAATATTCCAATGTCACTTCAAGAAGAGATCATATAATCTAGTTACCCTTCCTCAAAAATAGGACAAACTTTTTCAGGTACTTTAATTAAAGTGAATAACTATTAATAGCGATTAATAAATAACCCCATCCATTTTACATAAATGATATTAAAAGGAAATACATTTTTCAAGTTTGAATGATTCATTACTTTGAATAACTGTGTTGATACATGTGCCAGATATAATTATTAGGGTGCCAAACCATAAATAGAATTCAGGTGTTTTATTTTTAACTTAATATATACTACTCATCTCTTTTACTCTCTATATTATTCTGGAGTTTATTAATACGGAGTTTTATAATATTTATGATGAAATTTCTAGTCATTAAATGCAAATTTTTCTTAACTTGTTATGGTTTCTACAGCTGTACTTGGAGGTGTAGCTTGATGAAGAAAAATATTAGTTCGTTGTAATGAGAACTAAGAACTCTACTTAATAAGATTTACTACCACACTGTAGGAAGGACTTCTAACACAAGCAAACATAATCAAATTGTATCACAAACTATTTTCATATAGATTTTAAAACTTTCTGGAACTGATTCTAACTAAAAGGGTCCTGGAATTTTTTTATTTTTTTATTTTTATTTTTTTGGCACTGAGAAGAATCTTGGCTAAAGGGTACCATAATTTCACTCCCTTCTCCTGTTCCATAAGCATTCTTGTCACTGATATATGAAAGAATCCTTGGATACACTCCTGTTGTTCACATTCTCTTCAGAGTGGGGATTAGGAGTCATCTGCATTGATAATAGATTTATGCATTACATGCAACTTTCTTTACTAAACATTCTCTTTTTTTTCTCTTTAAATGATGGAAAACTTACAATAGTGTTTTTGATTAATTGTCCTTATGCTCAAGGAAATTATTTTTCATAACTGCAGTTTTTATTCAAATAATGCCTCCATTATGATTTTGGAACTGAAATAGATAAATGAGTTTATCTTTACTACAAATGAATTATAACTAGGTTCAGGGAGAATAAAAAAGATAAATTTTAGGCATAATGGCTAAAATGGTAGGGTTTCCTTAACACCATTTTTTAAATTCCCTACATTCACCAAGGGTTTAATACAAAAGCAGTGAAGATGCAGATTAAGAATTTCTTTTTTCCTGTATAATTATGGAGTTGCCAATCAGATAAAAGTTTCAGAGTACTGCACATTTTAGATTAATGGTGGCATATTGATGGAACTAGGGCTCCAGGCCTTCAAGAGTGTAGCGGTCCTCAGTAATTCTGAATCAAAGATGAACCTACCCTTGCTCAAGTGTCTTACCTAAGTCCTTTTTCATTCCTGACAGCCTTCGAAGACTTGTACCTTCAAGAATTTAGTCTGATACACTGAGATATCCTTGTATTTGATCCTAGACCAGGTCTTACCATCTTACCCAGGTTCTATTATCATCATAACCCTAGACTATTCTTGGTGAGAGCACATAATGAGTTAGCCCTTGTACTAACAGAATGACTTCTTGAAGGGGCGCCTGGGTGGCTCAGTCATTAAGCGTCTGCCTTGGGCTCAGGTCATGATCCCAGGGTCCTGGGATCGAGCCCCATATCGGGCTCCCTGCTCAGTGGGAAGCCTGCTTCTCCCTCTCCCACTCCCCCTGCTTTTGTTCCCTCTCTCGCTGTGTTTCTCTCTGTCAAATAAATAAATAAAATCTTAAAAAAATAAAAGAATCTATCTAACTGCAAAAGCTATAGATACTTAACCACTATTTAATTCCACCTTCCCATACTATCCTGTTTTCTCCTACTCCATATATGTGTTCCATTCATTCACTGAACCTTTTTCAGCACTTGCTCAGGGCCAGTTACTGTGTGAAAGGGATACAAAATTGAATAAGTCACAGTTAGCTTCCATTCTGTAAGAATTCACAATCTAGAAGGAAAAAAAGCAATATATACCAGGATATAAAAGTATGATGTTACAGGTAGAAAGAAATATATGGGTGCATGAGGAAGCAACAGGAAACCTCAAGATACAAGGGTAATAAATGTTTCCCACAGGATGAGATTTAAGTAGTCTTTGTAATACTTCTCCAGATCTCTTTTAAGTCTTACTGTGACCTCTGCATATAAAAGTTTAACCTTGACCATTTAGAATATCCAGATTAGCAAATCTATCCTGCACTAGGCTTTAGTAAGTAGGCTTCTTCAACCAGGGAATGGCCATTATTTCCAGTTCTAGAGATAATAAAAAAAAAAATCTCAGTAAAAGATGAAAAAAAGAGATTTTTTTTTTTTGTCCCAACTTTTGTTCTTTGAACGAATAACACACGCAATCTCTTTGATGTCTTCCTCATTCCTAATCTACTTGTGATAGCAACCAAGACTGTGATATGACAGGCCATCCCAGATTTTCATAGATGTCTTGAATGTAGCAAATAGTGGACTATACCATTCTTTCTTCCCTTAAGAGTGAATTGGTGGGGTGAACTGTAAAACATGCTCAAACTAAATGACATTCATTTTGAATGGCAGCCAACAATTACAGGCATATACACACCATACACACACACACACACACACACACACACACACAAACTGAGGTCAGGAACCAAATCTATTTACCAACTCAAAAGTGGAATCAACTTCCTTTTCTTGGCTTTATTCTAGTGGCCGATGCTTGATCCACCATCACTGAGCAGCGGCATGGACCATGCCTACATTAGATACTCAGAATATTCCTGTTGCACAAGTTCTATTTTTATTGAAAGTAATAATTCTGCTCTTGCTTAAGAAAATAAGATGGTTGCTTTTGCCTTTATAAAAATTTTAAAGAGAAAAAGTCAACCAGACCTGTATACAGAGAACAGAAGAAATGGTAAGGTTTAGAACCTAAGCTATTATCTGCATAGTAAGAATTAAAAGAAAAGCAGTATGAATTTATATAGTGACAAATACGGATCTCTAAATGAATATTAAGTAAATATTAAGGAAAGAATAAAAATGCACCAAAAAGAAGTGGATAAAATTTCATTCCACACAGAAGGAACAATATATAAAAGGCATGAAGGTAAAAAAAAAAAAAAAATGCCTTGTTCAGGAAACTTGGGTGTTTTGTTGTGACTAAAGACTATATGGTGAAAACGTAAAAGATAGGATTACAAGAGAAGTAAAAAGAACATATTGTAAAGTATCTTCTTTGAAAAAATCTGTACTTTACTTTCTAGAATTTTAATTCCCAAACACTATTCTATAGATAGAACTTTTAATCTACAAATGCCCAACGTGAATTTCCAAGAGGTAAATATATAAGGCAGTTTCCCAAATGTACTATGTTTAACCCACCTGATACTAGGCAATATCTTAAAATTGGTACATTTTCTGTGGCAGTGTTGCTTTTTAACTTTCTCCAAATAAATAAATAAATAAATAAGCTATTGGTTTGTTTTTTTAAATAGATTATGTGTCATAAAATATGTGGAGCTGTGTAAAAAAGAAAGACTACAATATTAGGCTATGCAATTCTTCCCCTATTAAACACTTACTGAACTGGTGTTCTTTGACACAGTTTAGAACAAAGTACTATAGGCATTCGTCAGTGTCAAGTTTTGTTTATTTGGTAGGAAGGAGGGTTCAACTTTTACCTCCAAGGGCTAACTTGAACACTGACAGAGGGAAATTTAAAAACTGATGAGATTGGGCAGTAGAGCCCCTAAAAATTTCTCCAGAGTCAAAGTACCCTCTTTAGGAAGACTCAATTAAACATCATCAGCTGATGAAATATTATCTCACAAATGCAACAGTATTATAGAAATAGTGCAAATAAAAACCGATCTCCTGGTTTTCATGTTTACATCTAGTTGGAAGGCAGTAATTTCTCCCAGGTCTCACTTTTCTTCCCCACAGGGATTTTGAAAATAATGTATGTATTTATGCTGAGGAAGAATTAAGGAAAAGAAAAACTGTTTGAATTGTTATTTGAATTATATTATTTTTAAATTGAAAATAATTAAACTCAAGACAAAATTTATGTATAACTTTATAAATTAATAGGTTATATCCCAGGTTATGCAGAAAGACAATAACCCTGAAACCAGGAACACCCTAAAAATTTTCACATCACAGACTCTAAGTGAATCTATAACCCTTGCTGCACTGACATTAATAATATTAAACACAGGTGATGTGAAGAGGAAGGCCCTATGATTAGATGGCATCCTTAGAGAATTTACTGTCTTATGAAAACAATCAATCTGGAATTGATTCTGGATGGTTCAGCCAGTATTTATCACGGGGATGAGGGTTATTAAATATTAAAATATGGTTGTAGCCTGAGGGAAGTAAGTTTAATTCATTATAGTGTTTATCGTTGAGACAACAAAGTGTGTTATGTTTTTCTTATAAAGATCCTTTCAGTTTGAAACTAATCTTTTTTCTCTACGTCGATCTACATTTTACTACATCAGAGAGTCACACTCTCTTCCACAATTTGAAAATTTTGAATTGGGCACACAGACAAACCATAAGGCTAGATAATCACAAAGCCAATGGTATGACACATTTTGCTACCAATCATTTTAAAGCCATGTCCGACATCTCGCAAAATCCATTTCAAACAATCTATGAGGACATATTCAACAAATTCACTGTGTATTTCACAAAGGAATATTGAAATGTATGGTGATATGTTTCTGGAAGACTTTGAAGTCAGTTTAGGACTGACTCCTCTTAGCATCTTTCCTTCTGCTCATGCCTTCAAACCACAGACGTGGATGAACAGAGCAGACTACGGGAAAGGTCAATAGAGTCAAAACAGGATCTCTCAAGGTGAGCTTGCATCTAAGATGTTTGTCAGATTGTTCACTGATAGGCCCAGTACAATATCATTGTGCTAGCATGTGTCCTGTTGTGATTGCTTTTCTTGACATATAAACAAATATCATGGTCCCTAAGAACAGTTTTATATGTTGAATCATCTTCATTTTCATAGCGCCACTGTGCATCATACTTTATTAATCATAAAAGACAGTCACTAAAAGTAGTTAAGATCCAGTTCTTGACCACGACCAACATAACATGCAGCTAAACATGGACCTGCTAAATAAGCAAATTAATTATCAAAATAAAGTGGCATATGAATATATGTAAACTAGGATGAGTATAGAGCAATGTAATGGAATAGTCATGTGTATTTGCTGAATATGAAGCAGACATAATTTGATATCAGAGAAAATATGAAGATTGTCATTTGCAATTGCAAAGAAGAAAAACACAAAATTGACAAGTGGAAAATGATGATAACATTGATAATAATACGATACTTTGAAAGTTACAACCAATGGAAGTAGGAATAATTCCCCTTTGAATATGATAAGGTAAAGCTAGTATCTCTACTGTGAAAAAAGTGGCACTATCTTCTATACAAAGAGGCATGGAATTAGAAGAAAACTTGGAAACTTTCTTCACATTCAGCTGCTATAAATTCCCTAAAAGAATGCCTACGTATGAATGGAGAAGACAGGAGAAGTCATGTGATGGCTAGTGGGTTATCTTTCAATAGATTTGAAATATATGGCAAGGATATTTAAATTATCATTTGAGAGTAAAATATTTTTTAAAAAGTATATATACAAGTGAATTATTGAAACTTTTTTCTGGCGTTATCTTAGACTCAATTTTTATCAGTAACATACACAAAAATCTATTGTAATATTTTTATGTGACATTCTAGAATAAAAACTGTATATTATCCAGCTTATATATGCTACCTACTGATGAAATATGTAACCAAAGGACTTTAAGCCCTTTCAAAAAATATATACCATCCACAAAAGACAAAAGCCATCACTGGAGCTATCCTAAAAAATATGCAGTAGAATCCGAAAAGCAATGTAAAGGAGCAGACTGCGTGATTAAGCTTATAGCACCCTAAAGCATCTACTTTGAAGGTGAAAATACATTTAAACAGATAAGTTCTGGCATGGTAGTTAAAAAAAAATACTCACTTTATTTCATATTTCTACCTTTTATTTCTAAACCAGAAAAAAAAAAAAAAGATAACTTTTACTCTCTGACTCAAATCCTTTGAAATGAGATAGGATAATAACTAAGTTTAATTTTTAAATTATATCCTTTTTGGCAATTCTGTGAGTTGATTCCTGGCATAGTCTGCCATCAGCTCTTTTGCTTTATATTTCTTTTTCTCCTGCATTTTCTCAGCTTTACATGGTCAAGATCTGGTTTTCCTGCAAGTAGCCTGAGAGATTTAAGTTTTGTCATGGTTCACAAAACCAGAAAGCTAACATCAAAATCTTCTTACCCTAAACAGATTGCATACAGGTTAGGAACTTTAAACATAATAATCAGCAATATGTTTTTAATTCTGGAGGGGCTGCAATGAAGTCTGCAGTCAATGACACAGTCTTGTCTAGTCTGTCACTGTGGGTAATGGTGCAGAAAAAAACAATATATGATGCATGACAGATGAAGAGTGAGGACTGAGAATCAAAACAGACAGAGCGCTTTGTTCGCGGAGCAACTGAGCTACAGTAATCAATTTACCTATGACCAAGTGAGTGTTAGGATGGCGAAAATTCCAGGGACCGATTGCATTCCCATCTTGGGAAAAGTAGGATCCTGCTGACAAATATAGCACAAAAACAGGAGAATGCCTATCACTCCCAGACAGGAGGATCTAGACTTCTTCATCAGCAGGCGCCTGGGTCCTCCTAAATAAAAGGGGCTTTCTTTAGGCAAGAAAACATTTACTCTAAGAAAACATTTACTTCATCCAGTGTCAGGTTGCAATTATGCTCAACATTTCCAGACATGGGGATTGAGTTTAAATACACCCTCTCAAAGTGGAACCTTAGCTAAAACATAGGTCCTGTTTGGCATATACTCTCCCTAATAAAGCCCAATATGCTATCCTCCACCCTCACACTCCCATGCTGTGGGAAAGTTTTTTAAAAAAGTGTCAATTTTTCTCATTCATATCAACTTCCGAAACCATTTTTAGAAGCTTACTAGGCTGAGGGAAAGGTATGCAAATATTACTCCAATTTGAGAACTTAAATCCCCAAACTGCAGCAAAATTATCAGAGATCTTTTAGTGAATAAACACTTATGTAAAGGGCTGGCTTCCACAGTCCAAAACTACTCTAAGAAATAGACATTTTTTTTTAAGGAGAAGGGGAGTAATTATGAGGTTGTAGAAAAATCCATACTCTTTTAGCAAATATCCTTAAATCATCAAAGTCTGCCATTTGTTGAATTATTTGACGACACTAGAAAAGATCTGTGGACCATGAAAGTGATTTTTAAGTTCAATAGTCCTCACACTGGTCTATAAATGACCTGAGAAGAGTATCACCCCAATGTTGCCAACAAAATTAGGATAGATGAAAGTAAAAATAGTTCTGCATTAGATAAGATACTAGTTATCACAATGCAGACTAATGGAGTAAGACCAGTTGGTGATCGTGAAATAGCTTCATCCCCACTTTCAGAAGGAAACAAGGTGAATAAGATATCAATTACATGGTGTCTGCTTTCTCTTTCATTCTCTCATCCCATAACCACTTCAAGAACTTACCATCTTACATGGGAAAGACTTAGAGACATAAGCAGGCACATTCAGTAAATATGTTAGGTTTTATAATAAAGATATGCATAGCAATTAGGAAAGTCTACCAGAAGATGTCATTTGACCTAAATCATAAAGCCTAGCAGAGAACAAAGGATGGTAGACCAGTTGGGCTAGGGAGAATGTGATTCACAAAATTAATGTCCATGAGGATCAGTTTGACCGCACGGCAAGTAATCACTTAAAATTCTGGCATAATGTTAAGTCAGTATTCTGAACACTCATAACATAAGAGACTTAGAAGTAATATTCAATTTTCAATAGCTAGTGAGGGCTAGAAAGAGAAGAGGTATATAACTTCCCCTTCTCCACCTTAAGTTATCATAAACAAAAGTAAATATCAAGTCATTGAATACTATTTTTCAAACTGGTAAACTATGACTTCTATATACTCCTTTAGTGATCCCTTTAATCTCAAAAAGCTCAGCTTTCAAACTCTAATAGTTTATAAGCTTTTCAATCACACTCATTTGATTGGTTAATAATTAACAGAAGACTCATGACACAAAACTGTTGCTTTGTCGGTTTTTAATATCGTACCTACACACCTATGTGAAATGATTAATTACTGTGTTTATTAACATTATTTTTAGAGGTAGAACTGATAGAAAAACATAGCAATAAATTTAATTGGGTATGATTAAAGTAAAATTGTCTTAAATTTGAATCACCTGAGGGGCGCCTGGGTGGCTCAGTCAGTTAAGCGACCAACTCTTGGTTTCACCTCAGATCATGATCTCAGAGTCATGAGATGGAACCCCACGCTGGGCTCTGTGCTTAGCATGGAATCTGCTTGGGACTCACTCTCCCTCATCCTCTGTCCTTTCCCCCACCTCCCTCTCTCTAAAATAAGTAAATAAATCTTTACGTGCCAAAAAAAAATATGAATCACATGAACAGCTGGAGAAAAATATCTTACAGAAAACGCTCTCATTGATTCTGAAAAATACATATACAAAATAGTCCAATTCTCTATTGAATCTGTCTCTCATTATGTTTCATCCTACTTCTCTTCAGCATCTCTTCCATTATTCCTTTCTCCTCATATCTTAGCAATTTATCCTACATGTGTGTCTATTTATTCAAAAGGCTATTAAAATACAAATTATATTTCTCAGTGATCTTTTGTAAATTAACAAATAACTAGATGAATTGTAGGGTAAATACAGCTTCACACTAGAAGGTGTGAATCTTTGTGAGAAACTTCAGAAAAAATGTTTTTCACACTAAAAGAATATAGGGAATGTCTCACATGCAAATAGACTAAGAAAAAAACACAAGAGTAGTCATACCTGTAAAAAAAAAAAAATTGTACAATACTAGAGGACCTTAATCTTTAGGGATTTATACTTTTGGTGAGGAAAACATTACATATTTTGCAGTTTTAAGGAGTAAATTTTACATTAAAAATTCATTTAAAATGTCACAGAACTTACTCATTTCAGTGAAGTCATTCTTTGAAGATTCATTAATCTTTCCAGTTACATGGGTCCATTTTGTAAGGCTTTTTCTAAATTCAAATACTATTTCTCAGTCACTAAATAGAACTTTAGTGAAAAAAGTCAAGCCCTTCTAAAAGGTGAGAAATTTGTCCCTATATAAAACAAATGGAAAATTCACAAATAATATATAACTATATGAGTCATAAATATGTCATAATATGAATGTATTAATTTTAAAAATCTTAAGATTGCTTGCAGAACATTTTAAGATACAACAAGCTGGATTAAAACAGTAATATTTTATGTTTATACATTCCTTCTCTATTATTTTCATCTTATTTCCCAAACAACACTTTAAATGCCTCAGGAGTTAGAACTACTGTTCTCAGGGACCACCATGATGTCCATCACGCAGAGCACTAGGAAAATACCAGGAACACACAAAGTGCTCATAAGTGTTGTTTATTTAGGGTGTAGCTTTTATATCATTGTTAGCTGCCTTACACTTGATACTGTATAAAACATTTAAAATAAATACATCTTCACTTAAAACTTATTTTGTATGCATTTTGACATACTATGAATCATATCATTTAGAAATAGTTTAAGCAAAAAAGATTGAATTTGAGCCATTTAGTTGGTTGGGGACCATAACATCTATTTTTAGTTTGACTCAAACTTCAGTTATTCAGATTGTTGTTTTGGTTTTGGGCAAATACAGCCCAAAAGGTTCATTCTGAATAAAGACTGTTTATGGACATTAAGATCTTCACTCTGAAGCCCGCAGGAATATTTTCTAATGTTTTATATTTTGGAGGAGTTAGAAATTTATTTTTACTAGGATTACAAATCAGGTTAAGAGAAAGTTATCAAAGCTGTTTAGAGCTATGCTTGTAAAGAGTTAACTTACTTTATAATACTAATTAGTTTATAATGACTGAAATGATATTTGCAGTTGATGGTATAGATTTGCTTTTCTTAGGTGAAAAGAAACAATAGACCCTCTCTTTTTTTTTTTTTTATTGTGTAAGTGGGCACTTACTTTTTTTATTTAAATTCAATTAGCCAACATATAGTACATCATTAGTTTTTGATGTAATGTTCAATGATTCATTAGTTGCGTATAACACCCAGTGCTCATCACATCATGTGCCCTCTTCTTTTTTAAGCAATACACTCTTACAAGGATTATAAAACTAAACTTCAAGTTCCCCCAAAGTCCATATCCAAGCCGACAAATGTATAAAGACAAATTCCAAGATCTTTCTATTTCAACTTTTGGCCTGGCACTCAAAAAATAACTGAAATCTTTTCATTTAAAATTGCAATGACCTTCCTAATGACAAATTTAAGTCCAACATAATAATAGTAGATTGGCATGTTTACAAATTAGTATTTTTGGCTGAGCATAAACTAAACCATATGGATACAGATATTCCAAACACCCAATTTGTTCCACATTTTTTGAGTTTACAAGTCAAGAGACCTAGCTATAGGCTCAACTTCTAATATTTAACTGCCTTGTGACTGTTCGAAAGTCTTTTAATCTATCTATGCCCAATTTCATCATCTTGGTAAGCAAAGGGTCTTGAGGAATAATATCTGTACATGAGATGACTGCCTATTCAAATAATTTTTACCTGTGAGTGACTGCTGCAAGGGAGACAGGATGGTTTTCACATCTGAGGATCTGAGAAGGATGACACTGAGAGGTTACAGAGCTTGCTGTGGTAATTCCCACAGGCCAGTCAGAGGTAGAGGAGGCAGAGCATGGGAAGTGTGGCATGGAGACACAGGTCGGCAGGACCAGTGCGGCAGGGAGAGCAGTGAGAACATCTGGGGGAACAGGCCTGTGGGAGTTAGGAAAAACACAACCTGAACTGTGTTCCCCTTGCTTCTGCCAAGGGTCTGGTGAGTCTCAGCCATCATCTATAATCAGGACTATCGAGGGGAGGAATTACAGAATAAAGATAAAGAAATGGAGTATGATGATAGAAACGAGTCCTGAAGGAAGGGGAGCAAAGGAGGGTGAAAAAGGAAAGAAATCATGTCTGTAGGTCTATCTCCTTCGTCATTTGCAAAACTACAGGATGAAACAAAAGAAAGAAGAGTGAAAGTAAGAACATCTAAGAGACTTTTGGAAGGGAAAGAAGACCATGGAGAGCATCCTTAGGAAGCTGCATTTCAAAGGGATGAAAGCAGCTGTTTAGCAAGGGCTATGTGATGGAAGCCATTAATATCATGTGAATTCAAAGAAAATACAAGATTAACAGCAGGTGATAATAACATTTTGCCAAGTACTGATAATTTGTTATAATTGGAATATGAGAATATGAGATGAGAACTTAGAGATGAAAAAGAAATTAGCTTAATCATAAGATCAGGATTAATCGTCTAAATCATATTGTGATTATTTTGATGAGTTTATTAATCAGATCTCAGATAAGGAGTTTATTTTCTTTAGGAATAATAAGTGAAGATAAAGAAATTACAACTTGATTAAAGAAACTGTCTATGAAAACTGCACGAAAGTGCAGGCAAGATTGGGACTTTTATTAGAAGGAAGACACATCATGGCAAGGGACTGATGGATTGAATTCACTGAAAATTATTGTCCAGCACAATGCCTGTTTCATGGTAGAAACATAATAAATGTTTGTTGACTCACCTTATCGACATATAAAACTTAATATTTTATTGCACATAATTTGATATGGCTCCCATTCTGCCTCATTTCTGGAGTCAAAAGCAGACATGGTCCAGTTCTCTACAGAGAGCCAGAGGTCTAGAATAGATATGCAGTGGCAGTACTCAGGTACTGGAAAGCAGAGATGGAGCTGCACATCCTGAAAGGTGGAGAAAAAATACAATATTTATAGGGCAGTTGCCATACAGAGGTCACGATCCAAGACTGCCCTGAATGGAAGAAGATGGGTGCTGCTGTCTGGATACTGTACCACCAAGTTACAGATCCCAGGCTATGTAGTCAAGAATAAGAAAAGGTCATGATATGAGGTAGGCAAGGCCCCAGTCCCATTAAGGCACATTTCTAGGCAAAGATTTCCGTAGAAGAGAATATTTGGTTAGCAAGGACAAGGCAAAATGGCAATAATGATAACTGTGCCAGTGTCAGAGGGGGACAAGCTAGAGAGTTTATGTTCAGTCTAGCAGAGTTGAGCTAAAACTACTTCAACTCTTCCTTTTAAAGCCAGAATTTCCCCTGATAGCAGAAGTAGAACTGAGCTTGCATATTTCAATCAATTAGCACTGGCTGAGAAAAGTGGAAGTCTAAAATTCTAAGAAACAGGTCCTGACAAACTGGTTATTAATGTTTTGTGCCTTTAAAAATGACTCCTTGGAAGTATAGGGGATAGAACTCATCTTTGTGAAAAAATACAGTATTGTCAATGCAAAGTACTTTATGATTTTATTGGGCTTTCGAGATGAAAGCAGACAGAGTTGGCCAGTGAAAGTCAGGCTTAAAACTAACTTGCTAACACAGTAAGACTGCAAACTAAAGAAATATGAGGATTTTAAAAAAAAAAGGATATTGCTGATGTCACTAGGGCAGACATTTCAATGATTTTGTACACAATATAATGCAATGAGTCTGCAATATGGGAAGTATCCACATATTTGTAACTCAAATCAAGCAAAGGAAGGACTCTTCCAGGAACTTAGTGGACACAATTTCTTTTATAGAAGCTGTAAAAGATGGATGACTGTGGAAGGATTAGATGGGGAAAGGACTGGGGAGGAAAGTTAGAGGACCCTGATCAGTGACAACAGAGCCTTGAGATGAAAGTACCTGGTCAATAGGGTTCACCTCCAGGTGGCAAATGGCCAAGAATAGTACACTAAATACATTAAGTTACAAAGGGGCACTATTGCAGGTGACTCTAAATGATTGTGACTTTTCTACTTTGAAGGGTTTAGGAGGTCAGCACCATGATAACTTTAAGCTACCACAATAAACATAGGGAACTATTCTGTACCTTGGTGATTTTTCCATCTGGTAACTCCACACACAGGGGCCTCTTCTCTTAGACAGTCGAAGTTCAAATCTAACATGATAACAACCAAGCTCCAGCAGAAGCTGGAAATAATGGTGGAGCAAACAGGAAGGGCAGTGCAATGGGACCAGGGAGAAGTCCAAAAGCAGACACAATGACACTGGTATGTTCAAAATCTTAAGTTGAGGGGCACCTGGCTGGCTCAGTCAGAGAAGCGTATGACTCCTGATTTCAGGGTTGTGGGTTCAAGGCCCAAGTTGGGTGTGGAGATTACCTAAATAAATAAACTTTAAAAAAAAATCTTGGTTGAATGTTGGATTCATGGTTTTCAAGTTTTTGTGCTTCATAACTTGTTGCATGCACCCTTTTGCATATTTCAAAAACTAAGCAATAAATTTGAAAGTGAAAGAAAATTAAAAGGAGTAGAAAGTAAACATGTGGACTTTAGAGCTAATGAAAGACAAAAAACAAAGGAAATAATTTTTCCCGAGACATCACCAGTTTCTGCCTATTGTCTCAGTGTAATCATTAACAAAGTATTAGTGCCCTCTTCATTTCAAAATTGTCCCATTTTGAACACTTGTCACCCAAGATTTCTGCCCACCAGGAACTGTGGCTTTGATAGATTTCACTGTCATGATTAGATTATGTTATATGGCACATTTGGCTTTATGAATGAGAGACTATCTGGGATGGACCTAACTTAATTGGTCCTTAAAAGGGACAGGGCTCTTCAGGAAGAAAGAGATTTGAAGTGTGACAGGAATATGAGACAAGGGAGACTGTCCATTCCTTGTAAAACAGATGGGAGTCACATGATAAGGAATACAGTCAGACTCTAGGGAGTTGACAGTGATCCCTGGCTGACAGATAAAAGGAAATTGGGAACTCAGTCCTACAACCACAAGGAACTGAATTCTACCACAACCATTTTATCTTGGAAGAGTTCCAGATGAGATTACAGCACTAGCCAACATCTTGATTTCAGCTTTGTAAGACCTGGAGTACACTGTGCCCAGGCTTCTGACCTACAAAAGTATGAGCTAATAAAGCATCTAGGTCTGTGGTAATTTGTTATCCAGCAATTAAACACTAATACAGTTAACCCTAGGAATACTTGAATATTCAAATTTTAGTTTTTAGCTATATGGTATAAGAAAAGGTACCCCCAAAAAAAGTTTAAAAATTTTTAAGGCTAAACAAAAAGCACAGATTTCAAAATTATGATCAATCAAGTGCTAAGGCTATATTAATGAATCTGGCAAAATAGAAGGATATACAAGGAGCAGGTGTCTTTCTGAAAACTGAAAACTCTTAGACCAAATCTGGTGATAAACAGTCACATGCTTTACTTGCAAAATTTGACATTTCAGGTTTGTGATTTGTGGCTCATGTATTTAGCAAAAAATATTTCCATGTGATCACAGGAAAAATTCCAAGTTGGCCATTCATTCAACCTGTGATAACTTGAAAAAATAATAATAAAGTGAAGTTACAGTAAAATGGTATAGGTACAGTATATGTTATAAAATATGGTTATATTTATATTCATGTTTATACTCCAAACTACATGGATGTAACTAAGCAAAAAAAAAAAGGGATTTATCGCTTATAAAACAAAACTGATAATATAGCCCTACTATTCAAATACTTCTGTAGGTTTGCTGTTATAGTTGAATGAAGATAGTTATTCAAAAGAAGAAATAAAATACTACTGATAAGTACTTCAAAAGAGATATAAACAAAGTGTTAGAGGAACAAAGACAAAGGAAATAACAACTGAATTTACCTTCAGAACTTCAGGGATGTTATAAAGAACAGGTGAATTTTGAGCTGCATCTTTAAGGATTATGTACCAACTATTAAGTGCTATAAAACAACCAAGATAGAATCCAAATTCTTTGGTTGTATGACATACGATGTCATCACAATTGTTTCTCAATCTATTTTTGTAGTCTCTCTCTAGAGACTCTTGTCTCTGACTCCTCTTGAACCTGAGTGGGGGACTTTGTGATTGGCTCAGCCAATAGAGTACGGCACAGGTGCCACAACGTGAAATCCAAGGCTAGTTGAGAAAAAAATGAAACACATCTTCACCTTGTTTGCTTGAGACCTTCCTTAGCTCTTGGGACCTAGCTACCACACCGTGAGGAATCCCAAGCAGCCTGTGGAGAGGCTTATTTGTAGAAGACCCAAGCACCTCTCAATCAACAGCCAGCACCAACTAGCCAGACAGTGAGGGAGTCACCTTGAAAGGAGGGTTTCTAGTCACTACATGATTGCTCTGAGCAAACATTATTCATTTCTATCAAGCACTGCACAAAATACAGATTAATAAGTAAAATAAATTATTGTTGTTTTAAGCCACTGAGTTTTAGGGTTGTTTTATAGCAATAAATAATTGGAACATTATCCTTAAAGATGAAGTTGAAAATTCATGTGTTCTTTATAACATTCCTAAAGTTCTAAGGTAAATTAGGTTGTTGCTTTCTTTCTCTTTGCTCCTCTTCCATTTGGCTTATATCTTTTCTGCAATATCTAAAACATAGTCTTCTATTTCACCTTTTAAATAACTGTCTTCCTCTTAGGAACATGAGATCCTCAAAGGTAGTAACTGTTTCATGTATCTATCTGGTGCATGAATCAATGAAAAGAACATAAAAAATAGATATGTAGTAAGTGCTTATTGTTTACTGAAATACAAGCTGCCATTAATTAAGGAATTAGAGAAAAGATGGCAATTTGATTTGTGTTGAAATGATCATTGCTTTTGTTTGCCCAGTTGTGTTGAAATGGTCATTGCTTTTGTTTGCTCAGAGGTTTTCCTCACTGGTCCTTCCTTCTGTTTGTAGCAGATTCCATTCCTTCAGACACAAAAAAACAAGGCTTTTTATAATTATATACTTATAATTTTATACTTATATATGTATAAGTATATATACTTATATACTCATAATTGGTATATAATTATATACCAATTATAAACTGATCTCCCCAACCTGTGATCCAAGTTCAGTTGAGTTTATCAGACTCTTTCTTCTAGCTACTTGAAATGAGTGGAGACACTACCACTGAGGGTTATTAGAAACTAGTGTTAAGTCAGTTCTCTAGTTCAGGGGAGAGCAAAATTGTCCTTTTTTTGCAGGCAACAAGGTCTCTGTCACTACAATTCTATCTTTGTAGAGTGAACGCAGCCATGGACAATACATAAATAAATGGGTGGGACTATGTTTCAATAATACTTTATTTATGGACACTGAAATTTAAATTTTACATAGTTTTTATGTGCCACAAAATAGTATTCTTTTTATTTTTTTCAACCATTCAAAAATATAAAACAAAATGAAACAAACCTTTCTTGGCTTGCAGCTGCACAAAACAAGCAATGGTGCGTGGTGTTGGGTATTTGCCATGCAGACTATAGTTTTCAGACTGTAGACGGGGAGAGAAGCTCCACTTGAGTCTTGCTGCTGAGTCCCCCCAAGCTGCCTGACTCTGCTCCAAGAGTTTCAATTTCCAGTAATCCCTCTGAGTATGTAGCACCTGAGTCACCTTTCACCTAATCCTTTTATTTACTTATTTGTTTATTGCCAATTTATTTGTTTGAGTTGACCAGTTTTTGTATGTGTGTCCAAAAGGCACCAATGTGCATTTAATTTAACAATTGCAAGATTTTAGAATTAATTTTTATGACTCAGTGGCAGGAAAAGACTATCATTGTGTAGTAAGAAAATAACTCTCCTAGATTAAAAGGAAACCATGGCTCAAGATATATGATGTGAAAATAGCTTCACTATTTTACTATTTCACTTGACTGTAAGAATACTAAAAGTAGCAACTGTGTCTAATGATTTGTATCCCCAAGTTCTCAAAAAAAGATGAATGGATAAAATTTGGAAATAGAAAGTTTAGTAAAAAATGAAATAAAACGTCTCCTGAGTGAGGCTTTTAAATCAGATTCTCAGAGCAAGCCTTCAGGTATGAATACACTGACTAGTTCCTATGCTACTTCATGCAACTCAAAGTTGAAAAATAATTCTAGACAATAAATTTAAATATAATTTGACCTAATAGTACCTCTATTACCACACTAAGTAACTACATGAAAAGTTTTTAGTCAGCTTGGTTTTTGTGGTGCATTTATGAAAGCACATGAACAATTCAGCTGGCACGTGACTATTCTATCCCGTGGTTCCACTATTTCTATAAACCAGGAATAAGCTATCCAACTGCACATAGACAACTAGTCACTAAGCAAATGACATGAGAATAAATTGTGTTAATACATTGTCTCCCAAAACAATTGTGCATATCCATTCACACGTACATAAATTTTCTGGATAGAAGATTGTGACTTCACAGTACCACCCAAAATAATAATATAAATGCTTTTGAATATCTATGGTAACTATGAACTGGTTATAATCATTAAAATTAATGTTAATACTTTCTATTAGAAAGTATTTTTTTCCTTTAGAAAACCCCTCCCCTGGTAACAGCTTATTACCTAAATGACAAGTATCAGGGAGTTGTTTAGCTCTGAGGAATGTCTGTCCTGTTTGCTATTTGCTGTGAGTCACATGTGGGTGATGTGGTATTTAATTTCAACCTTTTTTATTTCCTGTCACTGATTTTAAGTCAAAACCAAACAACAGAAGTCTATTAGAAACATAAGGGATACTTGAATACACCCATTTCTTTTAGGTCAATCCTCTGCCCCTACTAGAGTCTAGAATTTTTATTCCATTTGTGGTATTTTTATGCTCATGACTCATCTCTTCTTATACTTTTACATAAATAGATTTTGTCTCCTGGAGGCTATGAATTATGCCCCCTGCTTCAATATTCCCAGGAGCCCCTGAGTTGGTTTATCCTTTTCTTCACAGCTATGGGATGACTGGATCTAACACAATATTCTAAAGCTTTAATTTTAATTTCAAAATGGATGTATACCTGGGCACAAACACAAAGAACTGCCTTTAAGAAAAAATGAGATTGTGAAGCCCCCTTTAAGCTTCTCTGGAATATCATTTAAATGGCTGTCATTTCTATTTTTTCAGCATGTTCATCAAATTAGGAAAATATTCAAGTGAGAAAATTAAATCCTTATTTATCTTCATACTTTCAAAACTGCCACAGGCAGCATTAAATGACTACATTTCTCTTGAAAATATGCACATGGATATTTTCGACTGAAATTTTCTGTAGTTGTTTAAAAAATTCAAAATTGGACCATGTATATTTATTTAGACAAATGTTTATTTTATTCACACTAAATCATGTTAAAGGGATTGAAATAAAAACAGGCATAGCTGTGCTTAGCAATGCCCATATTATGAGCACTCACATGTGAAAATCATAAACATACAAACAATAATTTTCAAAATTTCTCTTACTTCTTCTGTCACTCTGAAGTCACTCTGCTTCCATCTTGCTATATCTCGGGACTCTCAGAACACAGTAATGTCACTTTCTTGGCCTGTCCTGCAAATTCTGTAAGCAATCATTAAATTATTTTCCCCTCTTTCTTCATCAAAGAAATGCAATGTACACACAGAAGCTTAGTGGGTTTCCCATTCTGTCATTATTCACAACTTAGTGCGTGCTACCTTAGATATATATATATATTTATAACATGGACAAAGCTATATATATTAGTTAAATTTATTTTTGCTGTGTATTAATGAAAGCACCTGCACATTTAGTCCAGCATATGACTACCCAGTGGTTCTATTAGGTATAGACCTGGGATATCTTATATAGTTGCATATATTCTGTTTATGACTATTTCATATTTAGATATCTCTATTATTTACATAAAGTCTATATAATGTGAGAAATAAGTGGGTGGGCTCTAGAGCCAACCTTCCAAGGTTGAAATCCTAATACCACAAATTCTTAAATGTGTGAAATTGAGAAAGTTTTTAATTGCTTTATGCCTCAGTGTACTCCTTAGTGAAATGGGATAATAACAGCACCTACCTTACTGTATGAGGATTACTGCATTTCATATGTGGGAAACTCCTAGGACAGGATCTGACACATGGTTTGCACATTATGAAAGTTTAGCTTTATTGTCCTCTTTTACTCCTTAAGTTTTACCTTAGGTTTTCCAGTTCTCCCAATTACCTTAAGAAAACCTCATTATTCTATATTTCAGATAGATAAATAAATAGACAGATCTAGAGCTAGATCTAAAAAAATGGTCCATGCTTCCCTGGGAACAATTGAAGAAAGCCTCAGAGACTGGGTATCTAATGTGCCTTTTTAGAAACTTTGCCTTACTATCCATCTGCCTCTTTATCGTCCCATATTTCTTGAATTCAAAATAGCAATATTTCTTATTAATTCATTGATTTTTGTTTACGTGTATTAAAACAGTCTGTTTCTCTACTGTTTATATAGAGCACTTTATTCACATTTTGGGTTTAGTTAGAGTAGCCCAGATAGGTTTTGATCCTTGATAAAAAAATAAAATAAAATAAAATGGGCGTCTGGGTGGCTCAGATGGTTAAGTGTCTGCCTTTGGTTCAGGTCATGATCTCCAGGTCCTGGGATCAAGCCCCACATTGGGCTCCCAGCTCAGCAGGGAGTTTGCTTCTCCTTCTGCCTCTCCCCCTGCTTGTGCTCTCTCTGTCACTCTCTCTCTCTCTCAAATGAATAAATAAAATCTTTAAAAAAAAAAAGTTTCAGCTTTCCACATGAAGGGCAACCCAGGTAAGAATCTAACACCAATAGCACTGGAACTGACCCGCACACCTCAGTAATTTTTATCAGTTTTTCTTTCTCTTTACTGCTGACTCTTGGTTCAGCTGGGTTCAGTATGTCCCACACTGAACAAATCATCAGCAATCGCACTTTCCCTGCACAGCTGCCCCTATTCCAGGTTTCACTCTACACTCAGATGGTACAGCCTGAGTGAGGATCATCTTTAAGTCCTTCCTTCTCCTCATTTCTCATACCCTAAAATCACTAAGCTCCATTGAATCTGCAGCTAAATACCTATCAAATCCTTCCATTTGGCTTCATCACCACTGCCAAGATCCTAGACCAGGGCTCCCACGTGAACCTCCTGAAGTTTCCCTAACTGACCTCTTTATATCCAGGTCTTTTCCCTTCAACTCCTTCCTCATGATATCGGCAGTGTGAGTTTTCTAAAGTGCTTCTTGTTTCTCCACAGATTATAAACTTTCAAAAGCTTTCTATTACTCTTGGAATGATAGTCAGAACCTTTAATAAGAATGACTGCCTCAGCAGGGCCCTTTGCCTCTCTAGTCGTAATGCACTCATGGTCCTGCCAACTAATTTTTTTCTACTTCTCCCCAAATGCAGTAAACTCTCTATCCTCTGCTGTTGTTGGCAGCACTGTAGTTCACCCACTTTGCCAATGAATCCCATTTTAACCTAGCTGTCTCTTAGTCATCTTTCCTTTTTTAATCTAAATGGCTTGTGTTCTAAACAGAACCCCCTTGCCCATGTTGGGTAACTTTGAAGCATTTTGTATTTCCTCTTTCAGATCACTTGTTATTCCTTATAGTACCTTTTGTTTAAAAAAACTGCTCCCTGACTTCACCACCCACCACCCTTCCCACATGTTGTAAGCTTTGTGAGGCTAAGACGTATTTTAGAAGTAAACACATAACTTAGTTCAGTCCCTTGTATATAGAATAAGGTCTGGCACAAGAATGAAGACCAATAAACACCTGTACACTTAGTGTACTTGTCAGCCTCTCAAGGTTCCACAGACGGACAGTATACAATGGCAAAAAGTCAGACAGGAAAATGTGAAGGAGATTCATCAAGTAAATTTGAAATCTC
Source organism: Phoca vitulina (assembly GCF_004348235.1). NCBI lineage: Eukaryota > Metazoa > Chordata > Mammalia > Carnivora > Phocidae > Phoca > Phoca vitulina. Next base: position 6,026,805 of record NW_022589717.1, read on the forward strand.
AATATATTCCTGGAAGAAAGCAAGCAAATAAAGGGTGTCCTCTAATGACATAAAGAGAAGGAAAACTGTGTCCCAGGGTATGCTGTGAGGGGCTGTATCTAGATGAGACCTCACAGTCAGCTAATAGGATAGAGGTATGTCGAGGGTAGAGCTGGCTGAACATACAAGGAACTGTTGGTTCAGTCCCATTTTATTCTTTAAGCAGCAAGCAAAGCAGTATTTATCCCCAGGCAAAAAAAGCAAATAACTTTTCTATAAACTAATTTTTTAAATATGAGGGAAGCTCTGGCTTTTAGAATTAGCATGCTACTCCAGATTTATCTGTAGGGCCCACAACCTGAAAGTTGGCGTCCCACCCTCTCATTCAAAATAGGACCTAAGAGTGGACTGAATTCACCCAGAAAGGTAGGATTCCTGATCCATCATTCCTTCTCCTCAGGTGTCCTATCAGGAAAACAGAGCAGAAGAATTCCAGAACCACCCAGAAAAATCAGTCTGGTTCTTCAACTTTCACCATAAATGGACAAGTAGGATCTTCAAACATGGGGATGGTTTGAAACAGGAAGTCAAAAATAAACAGATGATTGGTCTCAAGAGAATCAGAATAATTCAGGAAAAAAAGAAAACATTTAAAAATTCCTTAATAGATTTCTTATAGAGATATAAGGAAAAAATTCCATTTGTAAGGCAAGATCAGTAAGTTATGAAAAAGGAACAATAAGAAAACAAAGAAATTTCAGGAAATTAAAATATGTAACTGCTAAACAATTCGGTAGAAAGTCTATGATGTAAAATGCAGAAAATGTCTCAAAATATATTTTAAAAAATGAGAAGTATGAGAGAAAATATACAATATAGAAGAACAATCTAAAAGGTTCAATACCTGACTAAAAATAAATCCATGAAAAGGAATTAGAGAAAAAGATGTTATAAAAGTTCATATAAAAACATGAAACAATTTCAAAAAATATATTTATCAGGGAACCTGGGTGGCTCAGTCAGCTAAGCTTCTGACTCTTGATCTCAGCTCAGGTCTTAGTCTCAGGGTTGTGAGTTCAAGCTCCATGTTGGGCTTAAAAAAATTGTTAAAAAATTTTGTTAAAAAAAATTAAGGGGTGCCTGAGTGGTATAGTCGGTTGAGTGACCCACTCTTGGTTCCAGCTCAGGTCGTGATCTCAGGAGCAAGGGACTCTCTTCCTCTTCCTCTCCCCGCTGTGTTCATGTATGTGCTCTCGCTCTCTCTAAAATAAACAAATAAATCTTTTTTAAAAACTAAAAATATATATATTTATCAAATTTATAAAAAAAAGAAACAAGGATCCAAGAAAATACAACTTTAAAAGAGAAAGGCAATGTGAAAAAATCTTAGGTGTTATAAAAATAAAAATATAATTAAAGGAGGTAGGATATAGAAAGGGTAGAAAATATAAAGGAAAAATTTTCTTCACCTTACACAGAAGAGGAGTGAGGTTCAGATAAGAGTCAATGGAATGAGATGTAGTAGTATATTATTTAAAGTTGCAATGATAAATAATAAAAAATCATAATCATTAGATTCTCAAATTAGCATGAATTACAAAGACAAGAAGCAGACATTTATTTAATTCAGTTCTCAAATTATGTTCTGCATTTCACAACCTAGAAGCAATGTCCCTTGTCTATATCATATCATCCTTCTGGTTGGAGTCCTGCCCCTTCTCTCTCCTTAGCACCACCAACTCAGAGCCAAAACAAGAGGCAATGGGTAGAATTTTATGTCATAAGGTGAGATCATTAACATTATATAACCTCACCTCTCTCTTCAACTTGGACTACCTTATTATCTGCCTTGCCATATCTACAGCTAACCTTATTCTTTCTGTTGCAAATCAACTTAGTTTCTCTTTCTCCAGCCAGGTTTTAAAGATCCACATCTTTGACAAAACAGTTCCACACATGTCCATTTTTATACTAAGACAGTCTTTCCCTAAGAGAAATTCTCCCATTATTCCTTTGCTCCTTTATTCTCCTCTTTATCTCCAGATAATATATATGTAGTCATAGGTTTATTTGCCAGAGAGAGAGAGCACAAGCAGGGGGAGCAGCAGGTAGAGGGAAAAGCAGGCTCCTCCCCGACACGACACACAGGGCTTGATCCCAGGAGCCTGGGATCATGACCTCAGCCGGAGGCAGATGCTTAACCAACTGAGCCACCCAGGCGCCCCTTGTAGTCATATGTTAAACACGGGTATGTTATATTTTATGAAGTGGCAGAAAAAAAATCCTGAAGATTTAAAAATTGCTCACCAAGGAAACCAGTCAAAGATTATCCTTAAGATGTCTTTCATCTTTAAATGGCTGTTGTTTATGAAATAAAAACTATCTTAGGTTAAGAAGGTTGTCATTAAAAAAATTATTATCTTGTCGATTTTTAATTTTTAATGTCCTTACAAGTATATCCAAATAACATGTGATGAAGGAATACACAGAACCCAAAGAAACTGAGAAACAGATTCAAGTGCCATCTGGGAAGTCAAGGAGATGCTTAACACATGTCCTCTGGTGGAAGAACAGCGTAGATTACATACAAAGGGTGAAGAATTAAACAAAGTAAAAGTTTTGAAATTACTTCAAGTACCTTTTTGGTAACCTTCTCTTCAACCACTACAAGTCTGAGTTCCTCCTAAATTATCCACTCCTTTCCAAGTATGATTAAATTTCTCTACAAAGACTAAAAAATCTTGGGACTCAAACTTCACAGTTGTTTCCATCACAATAAAATGCAATATTTCCTTATATCACAAGTTAATCTCAATAAATGTTAATGGGTGACTGGGTGACAATAAACTTTTTTAAAAAGACCTTGATGACCAGTCTATTAAGCATTAATTATTTTAACAAATAGGGATATTAGAGAGCATGGAAGAAATTGTATAATTGTAAAAGACTGTTGTGTGGGGGCGCCTGGGTGGCTTAATCGGTTAAGCATCTGCCTCCGGCTCCAGTCATGATATCGGGGTCCTGGGATCGAGCCCTGCGTCAGGCTCTCTGCTCAGTAGGAGTCTGCTTCTCCCTCTGTGCTCTCTCTCTCCCTGTCTCTCCCTCTCTCTCGCTCTCTCTCAAATAAATAAAAATTAAAATTAAAATAAAAAAGGCTGTTGTGTGAATAATGTGTATGATTAAAGCCAACGTGTTCTATCCCTAAACATCTTTTTTCCACATCCATTTTCAGAATTGCTTTTGCTAAAAGTATACCACAAACTTATTCAGACTGTATCTATGTTACAAAGCTTGACAATTTTTAGGGTATGGGTTATACATTGAAGGTGGGAAGGTACTGATGAGATTCAGCAGCTTTAAAGCAAATGGTTTCATTTCAGAGGAAACTAGAGGGGAGAGATCAATCACTACAGAATTAAAGGGTTCAGTCTTACATAAGCTCTATAAGTCATAGTACGTGTCTTAATTCCTTTTTTATGTACAACAGTTTGAATTTGCAAAGCACTTCCACTAAAATTGTTTTAGTGAAAAAATGCAACTTAGTGGTTTCTGGGTTTTTTGCCTTCTTGTATGACAGCCATGAGTTTGTTTTACCTGAACCTGACCTAAGCCAATAGATATCAATCACCTTTTGTGAATTAAATTATAATAAAATACACTAGGAAGATAGGCTACTGAAATTAATCATATATAAAATAAAATCTTATTATAATGCTCATATTGACTCCTAATGCACTGTTTCCGAAACTTCCATACTTCACTTATCTTTATCATTTTGTCATAGTATCACACGATCTGTACCATCAATAACAGTGGATCTCTTTCTAATGGTCTACTTTTTTTTTTTAAGATTTATTTACTTTAGAGAGAGAGAGAGAGAGAGCCCTTGCGAGCAGGGGGAGGGGCAGAGGGAGAGGAAAAGAAGCAGACTCCCAGCTGAGGGTGGAGCCCCTGACCCTGACAGCATGCTCTGAGCTAAAATCAGGAGTCAGACACTTACCCAACTGAGCCACCCAGGTGCCCCTAATGGTCTACTTTTTAAAGATATCCTTCTATCTCTCCTGAAATCAAGATTTGAATGTATTTTTCTAATTCACATAAAAATAATTAACAAATGAATTAAAAAGATTGTTCATGTGCCTACCCCTAATATTACTTTCATATTCTATCAATACTATATTTCCCGCCCCTTGGGAAATGCTGTAATAATGATATCTTTTGTATGCTATACATTATTTAATATTGTATTTTCCCTTAAACAACTAGGTGTATATTATCAGTTCATATTAAAGAGAAGTCATGAATGAATACAAAAATATAGGTGAAGGGTGTGTTTAACAACATGTTTTGTCTTTAGATATAGTTACATAGAAATAAATATCTGTCAAAGTTATATGTGATATCCAAGATGTTCATGAAAATAAGAAAAATGAACTAACAGCTCTTTCTTTCTTTCTTTCTGGAATAGGCTTTTGTTGAATATTTGATTCTATACAACTTTTAGACTTATAAAGAATCTGTCCTTTCCAGGTCAGATTTTAAGTAGGTCTATTTTTTCAATAAAGATACAATTTCAAAATTCAGTTTATTCTTAAAGAAAAATGGTATTATTCTTTTAAGTTCCATTAGTTTATTAGACTGATACCTCCTAACTTGATAAATCAAATGATAAAAGACCACAATAAAAACATTCATGACATAAGGAATTTTCTAGGCTCTATTTATTGGCTAACATATTTTGCTAAAAAAAAATTGAATAAATTCCACAAGTTCATTCTGTTACAAACCTATTAAGATACCAGGAAGAAAAACTATGTGCATGGCTTACAGAAGGTCCTAATGTTTGCAAGTGCCAGATTATTTAGTAGTTTCAGCAAAAGGTACTTATGAATGTTTCAAAAGACAACCACATTAAAAAAAAAAAAAAAAAAAGGCTGAACTCATCCAATATATTTCAGGTGTTTTTTCCCTCTAGGGTAACAGTTGTTAGAAAACAAACTTAAAAGAGTAGTGCCAATCGTAGCATACAAACATAATGCAATGAGGTTAATGTATTATATATTATAAAATGTCATATGTTATATTATTTCACAGTTGAACTTTCTTTCCCCCAAAAGAATCATTCCATGAAAGTTTTCCAAAAAATTGATCATATAATCTGCTTTTAAGATTATTTAAATTAAAATGTATGTTTAGTCTCATTATGCCATGATTAGAGAAATATTCCTAACATATTTCAAGAAGAAATGGAAATACAGAAAAAATAATAAAGGTAAAATAAAGGATATATGAAATAAAAATAAATAAAGGAGAAATGAAAAACAAAAGATGTCCAAAAGTAATTTTAGAAATAATAAAATGTTATCCTGGAAAAGTGCCCAATTTCAAGTATTATATACAGTTTAAAATTAAAAACCATCTTATCTAGAAATACAACTAATAGCATTAAATATCACTCCTGCTCTCAGCAGTAATACATTATTAAAGCTTGTAGGCCACTGGATCTTACATTTTTTTAAATTAAAAAAAAAAAAAAGAGGATATTGCTACGTCAGGTATCCAGCCTGGTGCGTAAGGAGCTTAGAAGCTACCATTCCAAGCTGACAAGTAAAAAGTTGAACAAACTGAAAGAAACTCTTCTAAGAACCATCAGAAAGTGAGATCACAAGGCAAAATGATGCCCCCCAAAACGGAGAGACAAACAGGTAGATTCTGAGAATTAGAACTTACAGAAGCAGAAACCTACTAGCAGAAACCTCCTTGGGAAACAGTCCAGGTAGGAAAACCAAAACTGTAATTGACAAATTACTAGAGGCTCAGTGCCTACAAGTCTGCAAATTAAAACTCCAAGGACATGCAGTCATTGGGGAGCTCCCACATTTTGTAAGTTTTACCTCCAAGAGTTCTACCAGAGCCTCACAGTGAAGAATAGAGAAAAATCCCCTTATTCTTCTGGCAGACAGGAAAAAATTAACCATTTTAAAATACACTAGAGCTTTCTGTTTTATTCTAACTACTTTACCAAAACTAATCTGATAGGGTTTTATCAGAATCTAATCCGCATGGGTAAAGGGAAATACCCAACTCCAGCCTACTCTAACCATCCTGTCCAAATAAGAAGACAAAAAAAAGAAAACAAAACAAATCAACTGAGAGACACTGGTAAATTTCACAGTCCAGGACACTGCCTCACCAAAAGACTCAGACCTAATCATAAAACTACAGACGCTTCGGGGCACCTGGATGGCTCAGTCGGGTAAGCGTCTGCCTTCGGCTCAGGTCATGATCCCAGCGTCCTAGGATCCAGCCTCGCATCAGGCTCCGTGCTCAGCAGGGAGCTTTCTTCTCCCTCTCCCTCCCCGCCTGCCTGCCTGCCTTCCTGTCTGCCTACTTGTGATCTCTCTCTCTCTGTCAAATAAATAAAATCTTAAAAAAAAAAAAAAAAAAACTACAGATGCTTCCCCTTCGCCTACCCCTTCCATAATAATAGATGTCTTCTTTGGAGAAATGTCTGTTCATATCTTCTGCCCATTTTTTAACTGGACTATTTGTTTTTTGGGTGTTGAGTTGTATACCTTTTTTATATATTTTGGATACGAACTCTTTATTGGATATGTCATTTACAAATATCTTCTCCCATTCCATAGGTTCCTTTTAGTTTTGTTGATTGTTTCCTTTGCTGTGCAGAAGACTTTTATTTTGATATAGTACCAATAGCTTGTTTTGCTTTTGTTTCCCCTGCCCCAGGAAACCTATCTGGAAAAAAGTTGCTATGGCTTATGTCAAAGAGGTTACTGCCTGTGTTCTCTTCTATGACTTTTATGGTTTCAGGTCTCATGTGTAGGTCTTTAATCCATTTTGAATTTACTTTTGTGTATGATGTAAGAGAGTAGTCCAGTTTCTTTTTTTTGCATGTTGCTGTCTAGTTTTCCCAATACCATATGCTAAAGTGACTGTCCTTTTCCCACTGGATATTCTTTCCTGCTTTGATAAAGATTAATTGCCATATAATTATGGGTTTATTCCTGGGTTTTCTATTATGTTCTATTGATCTTTGTATCTATTTTGTGCCATTACCATACTGTTTTGATTACTACAGCTTCGTAATGTAACTTGAAGTCCAGAATTGTGATGCCTCCAGCTTTGTTTTTCTTTATTAATATCATTTTGGCTATTCAGAGCCTATTTTGGTTCCATACAAATTTTAGAATTGTTTGTTCTGATTCTGTGAAAAATGCTGTTGACATTTTGGTAGGGATTGCATTAAATGTATAGATTGCTTTGGGTGGTACAGCCATTTTAACAATATTTGCTCTTCCAATCCATGAGCATGGAATGTCTCTCCATTTCTTTGTGCCATATTCAATTTCTTTTATAGTTTTCAGAGTATGGGTCTTTCACCTCTTTAGTTAGGTTTATTCCTACACATCTTATTATTTTTGGTGCAATTATAAGTGGGATTATTTTCTTACTTTCTCTTTCTTCTGCCTCAATATTGGTGTAGAGAAATGCAAAAGATTTCTGCACATCAATTTTATATCCTGAGACTTTACTGAATTTGTTTATTAGTTCTAGCAGTTTTTTGGTGGGGCCTTTGGGTTTTCTACATATAGTATTATATCATCTGCAAATAGTTAAAGTTTGACTTCTTCCTTATCAATTTGGATGTCTTTCGTTTCTTTTTGTTTTCTGTTTGCTGTGGCTAGGATTTCTAGGACTATATTGAATAAAAGTGGTGAGAGTAGACATCTTGTCTTGTTCCTGATCTTAGGGGAAAAGCTTACAGTTTTTCTCCACTGAGGATGATATTAGCTGTGGGTTTTCATATATGGCCTTTCTTATGTTGAGATATGTTCCCTCTAAACCTACTTGGTTGAGGGTTTTTATCCTGAATGTATGTTATACTTTGTCAAATGCTTTTTCTGCATCTATTGAAATGATCATATAGTTCTCACTATATGACTGTGGTGAATGACTTTTTTAATGTATTATTAAATTCAGTATCCTAGTATTTCATTGAGGATTCTGCATCTATGCTCATTAGGGATATTGGCTTGTAGTTCTCTTTTTTAGTGGTATCTTTATCTGGTCTTCATATCATGGTAATGCTGGCCTCATAAAATGAATTTTGAAGTTTTTCTTCCTTTTCTACTTTTTTGGAATAGTTTGAGAAGAATAGGTATTAACTCTTCTTTAAATGTTTGGTAGAATTCTCCTGTGAAGTCACGTGGTCCTGGACTTTTGGCTTTTTTGGTGGTAATTGGTCTGTTCAAATTTTCTGTTTCTTCCTATTTCATTTTGGCAGTTTATATGTTTCTAGTAACTTATCTATTTCTTCTGGGATGTCCAATTTGTTGGCATATAGTTTTTCATAATATTCTCTTATGATTGTATTTCTGTGGTGTTGGTTATTTCTCCACATTTGTGATGTTCTTTGTGTCTTTTCTCTCTTTTTTCTTTTTAAGTCTGGATAGAGGTTTATCAATTCATTGATTTTAGAATTGTTGAATTCTAAATTCAGGTGTATATTGTACACCTGAAACTAGTATAACACTGCATGTAAAGTATACTGGAATTTAAAAATTAATAAAACAGAAATCACACACATATGCATAAATACATATTACCATTTACATGAGCCTCCAAAAAATGAAACATTGAAGTTTAAATCTAAAAAAATATGTATAAGATCTACATGAGGAAAAATGTAAATCTCTGATGAAAGATATCAAATAACTCTATAAATAGAGAAATATTCCACATTCATGGACAGAAAACTCAATATTTATAGCCAAGATGTCAATTCTTCCCAATTTGACGTATAGATTCAATGCAATCAAAATCAAAATTTTAGCAAGCTATTTTGTGAATATCAACAAACTAACTATTAAGTTTATAGAGACAAGCAATAGACCCAGAATAGCCAACTCAATATTTAAAAAGGACAAAGTTGGATGAATGACATTACCCAACTTTAAGACTTACTATCCAGCTACAGTAATCAAGAAAGTATAGTATTGGCAAAAGAACAGACAGATCAATGGGACAGAATACAGAGCCCATAAATAGACCTACATTAATACAGCCAACTGATCTTTGACAAAAGAACAAAGGCAATAAAATGGGGCAAGAGAGTCCTTCCAACAAATGGTGCTGAACAAATGGAGATCCACGTGGAAAAAAAAAAATGATTCTTTACACAGACCTTACACCCGTCACAAAAATGAACTCAAATGGAGTAAATGTAAAATACAAAATCATGGAACTCCTGAGAGATAACATAGGAGAAAAGCTAAATAACCTTGGGGATAGCAATGACTTTTTAGATACAATACAAAAGTTATGATCAATGAAATAAATAATTGATAAGCTGGAATTCATTAAAATTAATAACTTATGCTCTATAAAATACATTGTCAAGAGAATGAGAGGACAAGACACAGACTGGGAGAAAATATTTGCAAAAGAAATACCTGATAAAGGAGTGTTATCTAAAATATACAAAGAACTCTTAAAATTCAACAATAAGAAAATCAACAACCCAACTGAAAAATTGGCCAAGGACTTGAGCAGACAACTCACTAAAGAAGATATACAGATGGAAAATCAAAATTTAAATGAAAAGGTGTTTAAGCATATGAAAAGATGTTTAACATCATTTGTCATTAGAAATGACAAATTAAATCAACAGTGAGATACCCCTACATACTTATCAGAATAGCCAAAATCCAAAACACTGACAACACCAAATGCTGAACAGTATGTGGAACAACAGGAACTCTCATTCATTGCTGGTAGGAATGCAAAATGGTACATCCACTTTGGAAGACAGTTGGGCAAACCTAAACATACTCTTACCATATGATCCAGCAATCATGCTCCTTGGTATTTACCCAAATAAATTGAAAACATGTCCATGTTAAAACAGATGCACATGGATGTTTATAGCAGCCTTATTCTTAATTGCCAAAACTTGGAAGCAATCAAGATTTCCTTCAGTAGGCAAATGAATAATTAAACTACAGTACAATTAAAAAATGGGCAGAAAACATGAATAAACATTTTTCCAAAGACATACAGATGGCCAACAGACACATGAAAAGATGTTCATCATCACCCCCCAATCAGGGAAATACAAATCAAAACTACAATGAGATATCACCTCACACCTGTCAGAATGGCTACAATCAATAACACAAGAAACAACAGGTGTTGGTGAAGATGTGGAGGAAGGGGAACCCTCTTGCACTGTTAATGGGAATGCAAATTGGTATAGCCACTCTTGAAAACAGTATGGAGGTTCCTCAAAAAGTTAAAATAGAACTATCCTACAATCCAGGAATTGCACTACGAGGTATTTACCCAAAGAATACGAAAATACTAATTCAAAGGGATACATGCACCCCTATGTTTATAGTAGCATTATTTACAATAGCCAAATTATGGAAACGGCCCAGTGTCCATTGACTAATGAATGGATAAAGAAGTTGTGGTATATATACACAATGGAATATTATTCAGCCATAAAAAAGAATGAAATCTTGCCATTTGCAGGGACATGGATAGAGCTAGAGAGTATGCCAAGTGAAATAAGTCAGTCAGAGAAAGACAAATACCATATAATTTCACTCATATATGGAATTTAAGAAACAAAACAAATGAGCAAATGGGGGAAAAAAGAGGGAGAAACAAACCAAGAAACAGACTCAACTATAGAGAACAAACTGATGATTACCAGAGGGAAGGGGTTGGTGGGGAATGAGTGAAATAGGTGATGGGGATTAAGGAATGCACTTGTTATGATGAGCACCAGATGATGTATGGAAGTGTTGAATCAGTATATTGTACACCTGAAACTAATACTACATTGTATGTTAACTAACTGGGATTTAAAGACTTAAAAAAAATATAGTATATCCAGATAATGGAATAATACTCAGTACAAAAAGGAAATGAGCTATCAAGCCATGAAAAGAAATAGAGGAAACTTAAATGCATACACTATGTTGCATACGTGAAAGAAGCCAATTTGAGAAAGTTGTATACTGTATAATTCCAGCCATGTGACATTCTAGAAACGTCACAACTATGGAAACAACAAAAAGTTCAATGGTTGCAGGACATAGTAGGGATGGAGAGATAAATAGGCAGATCACAGAAGATTTTTAGGGCAGTGAAACTATTCTACATGATGTTATCAGGGTGCTTATATGTCATTATACAATGTCAAAAATCCACAGAATATACAAAACCAAGAGTGAACCCTCATGGAAACTATGGACATTGGATGATAATGATGTGTCCTTCTAGGTTCATCAATCGTAACAAATGTACCTCTGTGGTGTGGAACTCTACATTTTCTACTCAATTCTGCTGTATCTCAATTGAATCTCAAATTGCAAAAAAAAAAAAAATTTTTTTTAATTTAAAGGTTATTTTCAGTGCTATGAAAATTAAACAGGGCTTGCTTAAGTACATATAATTCCCTAATAGGAAGCTAGGCAGTGGGAAAAAATGAACCATTTATTAAGAAAAAAATAATTATTGATAAAATTCAGCATTTTCCAAGGTACTCATCAAAAGAAATTTTCCTTTAGGAAATAATTTTGAAAAACTCTATCACATTCTCTCTTAGGAAACAACAGTGTATGTTTGCTAATAAGTCCTGAAATAAAGAAACCTATTTAACTTTGTTTAATTCAGTGCTTATGTATTCAGCAAACCCGTATATAACATTTCCTTCACAGGAGGTACTCTTCTAGGCATTTTTTCAAATATTAACTCTTGATTAAACTTCTCATAAGAATTAACTCAATTAAAATTCCCACAAGAACTATTTGAGGGGGGCACTATTATTATTGTTCCCATTTTACAAATAAGAAAACTGAGTCACAAAGAAATTAAGTAAATTATCCAAGTCTGCAGCTAATAATCTGTGGCTAAGATTCATCAAACATGTAAGCATTGTGTCAGTTTCTAATATAAAACTATGCAAATAAAATGTAATTAGTACTCTGATACACTGGAAATTAATGGTAGATCACATTTTAGTTTTCAAAAACACTTCCTTTGGATTTTCTCTTTTGGAAGTACAGTCAGCCTAGAGATAGGTAGCACAGAGATACTATGTAAATACTAACTGGGTTTTTCAAGATTTCAGAGATAACTGATGAAGTTAAAATTTCAGTTTTGGTTTACTGAACTCTGAAGTCTGTTCTCTTTGCAATATGCTCTGCTAAAAAAAAGTGAGATTTTTCCACTCTACAAATGAAGATGGCCAAGGAAGAGGTGAAGGGATGATGTGCTTTAAGACTAGAAGGGGTCTGAAGGCCAACTGTAAAATTGTAAGGTGGCTTACGTCCAGGCTAAGGTACTTGGACTTGACTGAATAAAAGAAAATGGTGATTTAGTGAGGGTTTTTTGCTGATCAAGAAACAATGAAAGGAGTTCTCTGTAAAGGTGAATCCACACAATATGAACAATGCTTAGAACACAGAAGGAATGGAATCTGGGAGAACCACAAAATTATTAAATTAGCAGTGTGGTCTAAAATAAAAGGTTGTCTGATTAAAATAACTCATTTTATTCCCCTCAATTATACACAAGAAGGTTTATATATGTAACATTAGAGTTAAACACATTTACATAAAAATGGAGTAATTTTCTATTTACTGTTTTTATACATCTCTTATCCTATTTCCTCTACAGAGTGAAGTTCCTTCTTAGCTTCTCTTCAGGGAGAGAATAGTAATTGCTCTTTTAGACGGGAGAAATTATTGCTACCCTATTGCACAAAATGGGGAAGCATGTGCATATATCTACAAGGAATCCTTTGCTCACTTCTATATGTCCTTTATCTGCATTTTACAGTAAGTCCTTCTTTCTCTTTAAAGGCATCTATCTGGGCTCTTTTTAGCTTGAAGCCAACAAATACAAAAGAACCTATCTTAAGGCAATTATATAGTACTGTTTTCACATAATTAGGTCAAGCTGACAAATACTCAAAACTGAAACAGAACTCCAAACCATGCTGCTCACAAGGACATGCACACAGCCTTAAAGGACTTTTCAAGGTTGTGACAAGAACATGAAGCAAGAATCCTTCCAAAAAAAAATAAGGCAAATCTGAGGAATGGAAAGTCGATTTTAACCATGAAATATATATGCATATACTTCTAATGTGATTTTTAATATTGGATAACCAACCCAAAACAGCTACATATGTTCCCATCTTTGGGTATGTGTTCATTCAGACTCAGAGAAAATGATCTCATGGGCCCACATACTTACCCATAGACTTGCAGAACCCATAGGACTGCTTTCAGGCAGGCTATCGTGCAAACAGGGTCAAGGCATTACAAGGATCCCCATCTTGGCTTGGGGGTAGGGTGCACATTTTGAGCCCATTCCTGCTGGCTCTGTCGGCATATTAAGCTGCAGTCTGCATGAAGTTTCTATTCTCGTTTCCATTCTGTTGCTTTCAGTGTTTTTGGAATCAGTTGAAGTTGAAACATCTTGGAAGTAACGTTTGGTTTTCTGAACCCCCTGGTTTCAATTATTTTTAAATCTGACGCACAAACACTGCTTTTAAAGATATGTGACTAAAGTGCCAAATAAGGATCTTTTGATTTTTTGAAATACATGTGGTTGAAATTTGAGACCCGGTTGCTGCCAAGCTGCAGTTCAGGGAATAGAATTCTGGCACAAGAAAATGAGCTGTTGTTCAGAGGATAATGTTAGCAGGAACTGTCCTACAGAAGGAAAACGGAAATTTTCATGATTTAGCTTATGCTTGTGGGACAATTCCATAATCCTTCGTTAAACATGTAAAAGTTGAACTGCTGACTCTCCTGTTGTTCATTCAGGTTCTCAGCTGTAAGTTTCTCCTATTTATAAGCTGACATAGATTGATTCCTTATAATAATAATTTCACTGGGTGTTATACACAAACAATGAATCATGGAACACTACATCAAATAAATAAATAAATAAATAAATAAATAAATAAATAAATAAAATACATTTACAGGATACCAAGACATATTCATAGTAATTCAAACAGTCCCATATTTTTAAGTGTAACCTATAGGTAATAGGTATTGATTCTCTAAGAGAAAAGTACAGTAATTTAATAGACCCTTCTGGTGCAACTGGAACTGTGGTAAGATCATTATGGCTAAAATGTTATTCGGGGGGAAAGTATCAAAGTATAATTTACCTGTTTGTGGCAGGTATTATAAGCAAGGGCCTCTAATAACTTCTACTACAGCATTCACAGTAGAAGTCACTACAGTTCATCATCTAGTATTTTAGCTAATTCTACACATAAAAAGAAAAATCAATGGTGCTATCATTTTTGACTAGGTAATGGTAGATGCCACATCTGGCAAAATATACCAGAAACTCTTATATCAACTGGAAAGATATAAAAATTGAAACTAGATTATGCTGCCAAAAAGGACCATGAAGAAATAGCAAAATCATATAAGAAAACTAACATGCAATAAAATTAAATAGGGGCAAATTTTAAGAACCATAACAGGAATGGAAAAAGTACTATTTAAATATTTCCAGAGTATATTACCAAATTCTTAGACTTGGTTACCTCAGACAAGTAGGACTAGAAGAGCAAAGCTCTACTTTTATTATTTTTCATAATTTTGTACTGTCTGAATTACTCGTATGTTAAGTTACTTTACAGTAACAAAAGAATATATGAAGAAAGATAACAGGTCTCTTTGTTAACCTATGTTAACTATACAGCTATAGAACATCAAATCTACAGGTTAAATGCAAAAACATAAGTCATCTAAGCATAAGCATATAAAGCATAAGCACTATAGAGCTGAATATCCAGATAAATTAATTTTTACTATTTATTCAGATGCTTTAATAGTATAAGGCACAACCCTAAAATTGTTATCTACAAGTACGGAAGAAGGACAAAATAGACACATATCATATGACTTAAATTCATGTGTATTAATGTAGTAATCATATGGGAAATCACTGAAGAAAATAGCTAAGGGTGGTGAGAGCATTTTATGAATACTGTATGCTTATGAGAGAGTCTAGAACAGAATTTGTTATTTTTTTCTAAATGTTCTTCAAAGTGTTCCAGAAAAAAATTAATATTTCAGAAATGTTTATTTGGAAACTAGATGAAGTTTGGTAAACTTAAGAGAATGATAGATTCCAATTAGATGTTTGAAAAGAGACATGAAAGTGGACACTGATAAATGGTACAAAGAAACTCATATGAGGACTGAAAAAATAACACCCTGATTAAAGTCTGGGGCATTCACGCTATAAGAAAGCCCACTCTCCTCCCGATGCCTTATTTGGCATTTTTATGAATACCTATAGATGTATGAATCATGTTGAAAGTGATTATATACCTCTTTTTTTTTACCTATTTTTAATTTTCTCCCTAAATATACAACTGGGACAAGGAAAATATGGGTTTAAGAAGGTGAAAGTGAAAGCAGACCATAAATGCCTTACTTGACCTTCTGAAGTTTAAGGATTTGATGCAGTAGTATAATGTGTGGTATCAATCTTGTTAAATCGCTATTCTGTAAGAGGAGCTGTTGTTATTCCGTTATAGGAAACAGAATGTCTTTGTTTTGTAAGTTGGCTAGTTTTTTCTGGTAATGCGTGCACATTGTGTTGTTTACCACCAGATTGTGCCACATCTTAAGCAGATCCACATGCAGGTGACTTCCTCCCACTGAGGACCATAGTCTATAAGTAAAGATTTCTAAGCCCTCCCACATAATGGTGTTCATGGTTCAGGCTTCTATTACTTCATTTTCATGAACTATGTTTAAGTTCACAGTTTTTTCTCCTATTTACTACACAGATATATGCAAATCCTAGAATTTAAGCAGATTGGCTCTGCTTCATGGAGGTATTACAAATTTATGTGCTATATCTCCACTGGACACCTACAACAGTATTTGTACTCCTTTTGGGCTGAAATAAAGGGATTAATAAATAATTCTGGATTTTACAGGCAAAAAAATACATATATTTATTTTTTTCTAGCTGTAGAGCGTAAAACATATGAAAATTATCTCTTCTATTCCCCAAATACAGAAATGATAGATAATGGCTTCTTTTTGTTTAAAATATGGAGACAGGGACGCCTGGGTGGCTCAGTTGGTTAAGCGGCTGCCTTCGGCCCGGGTCATGATCCCAGGGTCATGGGATCAAGTCCCACATTGCGCTCCTTGCTCAGCAGGGAGCCTGCTTCTCCCTCTCTCTCCCTCTGCTTGTGCCCTCTCTGTCAAATAAATAAAATCTTTAAAAAATAAATAAATAAATAAATAAATAAATAAATAAATAAATAAATAAAATATGGAGACAAATTTATAAATTGAACAGGTATATATCCATGAAGCAGAAAAAGATAACTTAGAAGGAAAAGCAATTGAAAATCTAGTCAGGAAGCCCATGAACATAGAGCCAAATACAGGCTAAGAGGTCATGGGCTAGACCTGCATAAACCTGGAAGCCAAATCTGTGCCTTCTTCCTATGAAAGGGGTTAGGAATAAACTACCAGACTACAGCCCAGCACAGATGCAAAGTTAGGGGCGTGTGGTATGGATATGTGCCACTACACAGGCCAAGAATTTTAAGCCAAACAGCTACCATGATCAAGCCCTGCACTTTATAAGCCCAGGGCAGAAACAAACATAAAGCAATTATATAGACCATCAAAAACCCACATAGGATAAGTTTACAAACAAGATTCACAAATAATAAAAGTACATGAACTGTTGATGCAACAAATATTTATTGAGTATCTCCTATATGCCAGGCACTCTGCCAGTGCTAGGAAAACAAGAGTGAAAAACAAATAGTTACAAATCATGCCCTCATAGAGCATACATTATACACAGCTGGAGTAAAAGCAAACACAAATACAAATATGTAAGAGGGTTTCTTGCCTCCAACAGGAGAGAATTTGAACCCAGAAAATCAAGCTAATAAAGTAATTTGAAAAGATGTTAAGGGAACTAGTAGGTTTAAATATCTCAAAGAGATAAAAAGAAAAAAGATTTTAAGAAAGAATAGTATGTGATGATGAAACAACAGGCAGGAAAAAAAACAAATTAGAAATTCTAGAATTAAAAAATAGAGTCAATAGGGAAATTTTAAAACCTATAGGCTAAATCTTAGCTTAAAGAAAATTAAAAATCAAATTAATGAGTTGTAAGACAAGACTAATGGAATCTTTCAGAAACTAACGGGGTGGGGGAGAAGGAGGGTAATCAAGAGACATGAAGAACAGTTTGAGGAGCATATATACCTAATGCCAGAAAGAAAAAAGAAAAAAAAAAAAACAGAAAAGACCACAAAGATGTAATATCTGAAGATCTAAGAGCTGAGATTTTCCCAGAACTAATGATATCAATCTTCAGGTTAAAAAAAAAAATCCACCACATGTATAATCCAAATCTCTATACATCATAATGAAATTTGCTACTCTTTCAGCAAAGAAAATTTTTTAAATTTTCCAAAAAAAGACTAAATTTTCCATAAGGAATCTTCACCACTCAGATTTATGGCCGACTTCTTATTCACAGAAATATGTGACAGAGGTCAGATAATTAATATATTTAGATGGCTCTGGGAAAATTACCTTGTATTTCATTATATACCCAGCCAGACAATCACTCTGTTAGAGTGAATTAAAGACATTTTTAGAAATCAAGAACACAGAAATTTTAGTCAGTCTCTCACTGAAAAACAAATTATAAAGGGGATATTTCAGCAAGAAGAAATTGACTATGTAGTAAGCCATAAAAATAAAGCTTCCACAAATTCCAAAAAATTGATATTCCAAGACCCTCTTCTCTCATCACAGTCGTATGAAGTTAAAAGAAATCAACAGAGCTAAAACAAAAAAGGACAAAAATACCACATACTTGAACACCACAAAAATCACATCCAAGTAATGCAGTAATCCATGAGGTAAGAAAAAAAATCACATTACATTGGCCAGGACTTCCAAAATGATTACAGTTTGAGCAGTAGCACTGACAGCAGACATCACCTTTTAAAATGCTTCTAAAGTTAAAAATTAAGTACAATGGTTTGCATTGAATTTTAGTAGATACTTGCAAGCAGGTTCAGTGAAGTTCTCTGCTATTCTTAAGACACACATACACAAATACACATAAGGATGTGTATGTGGGTAAAATATTGAATATTATTGCATGCCTTTTCTGCATCTATTGTGATGATCAACAATTCTACTAATAGAGTAAGAAAGTATCAGTGATGAGGTGGTAAAGTATTGATGTCAAATCTTCCTTGCATAAACACTATTAATTTTGATGCAAATTTAAAATAACTTCACAAATACAACAAAATTATATTATAAGACATTCCAATGTGATGTCCAACATCAGTATTTGTAAAATGCCATTTACTCTCTCTTTTTACTAGATTTTTGATTTATTGAAAAAAATAAAACTCATGGTAAATATTCAAACAGTATAGTTAATACAGTGAAAAGTACTTCTCTAGTCCCCACTTTCCTGCCCAGGAGAACACTCTTAAGTTACTCTGCATCATTCCAGAATTGTCCATATAACCCATATATTTTTCATTTTAACATAAATTCACATAAATTTTAATACTATTCTGGGAATTGATGTTTCTAGTTGGAAATATATTTGAGATTTTTTTAATGTAAACACATGGACTTACTCTTTATTATTTTTAATGGTTGTATAATATTCCATGGTATAGGTTTAGCATAAGTAAATAAAAGACATTAAGGTAGTTTCCAGTTTTTGCTATCATAAACAGGGCTGCAGAAAATATCTTTGTAGAAATGTCTTTACATACATGTGCAAGATATACATGATAAATTCCTAGAAGTGAAATTGCTAGGTCAAAGTAATATACATTTATAGTTTTATAGATATGACAAGCTGCCATTAAAAGAAGTTAAAATAATTTTGACTTCACCACCTTTGAATGAGAACTATGACTTCTCCATTCAATATATTTATGTACTGTACATAAGCAGGTACTGTAGTCTTTAAGAGAATAAGTGTGAATCAAGTTATTATCTTAATTTTTATGTCTTTAATTATGAGCAAGATTATGCAGTTTAATGTGAAGACAGTCCATTTGCATTTCTTTTGGGTAAGTTGGTTATCCAATATTAAAAATCACAACCAAAACTATATGCATATATATTTCATGGTCACAATTGATTTTCCATTCCTCAAATGTGCCCTTTTTTGAGGGGGCAAAGGGATTCTTGTATCATGTTCTTGTCACAACCTTGAAAAGTCTATTGAGGCTGTGCTGTATCTTTCTGAGCAGCATCATGTGGAGTCTGTTTGAGGTTTGAGTATTTCTCAAGTTGACCTACTCATGTGAAAACAGCACCATATAACTGCCTTAAGAGTTATTCTTTTGGGGACACTTGGGTGGCTCAGTCAGTTGAGCGTCTGACTCTTGATTTCGGCTCAGGTTGTGATCTCAGGGTCCTGGCATCGAGTTCCGAGTCAGGCTCCACAATTGGTGGGGAGTCTGCTTGAGATTCTCTCTCTCCCTCTCCTTCTGCCCCTCTCTCTCAAATAAATAAATAAATCTTTAAAAAAGAAGTGCTATTCTTTTGTGTTTGTTGGCTTTAAAATATAAGTTGAAAAGAACCCAGGTGCCTTTAAGAAAAAAGGAGGCCTTATTATAAGATGTAGATACAGTACATATAGCAATTGGCAAAGGATTCCTTGTAGATTTATAGCACATACTTGCCCATCCCCATTTAGTGCAATAGTGTGGCAATAGTCCTTTCTTCCTGAAAAGAAGCCAGGAAGGAACTTCACTGCCTGTTCATGTCTTTTATGTAACTTTCCAACAGGTGATAGGCCTTTTTCTTATTGATTTCTTATGCACATAACTAATCAGTAAGAATATATATTACAAAAGATATATATTAAAATTAAAAGAAGAAGAAAGAAGAGAAGAGGAAGGAGAAAGAAAAGGAGGAAAAGAAGGTGAGGAAGGAGTCACCTCACATAGGAACTGATTTCTTTCCACTGACTCTCCTAAATATTGGATCCCTGATTCTTGCTGGTCTCTTTATACTACTCTTGGTCTAACTGCCTTTAGAATGGACATAAAATTTTATCTCTACCATCTTAACAGAGAGGAATCCTTTATTACTTCCAAATTACAAATCAACCAGTTGATTATCGGGGCCTGATTCTTTCAAAGTAGTGAATTGCTTAAACAGTTTGAACAGCTGAGTACTTACTGACATAAAATAAAACTCAGAATTACTTTATTGTTATTAACTTGTTGAGTTTCGTCAGTATTCAAGCCTTCCCACAGTTAAATTTTCCACAGAGACTATAGTCTCATTCTCCTAGACATAATACAGCTGATTGGTGATACTTGTATTTCAAAGGGGTGCAAGGCACTGAAGTTTACCAGCCTTAGAACCTTCTTGGTCCTACATTTGAGAGTAAGGGTCAGTTCTTGGGCCTTCATTTTCTAAATCACACAACTAAATGGCATCATGTTTGTTTTTTTTTAATTTCTCAAAGTTTTGGAACTTAAAATACACTGAATATATGGTCATATCCCTTTATTAGTTACAGATGCAATTATATAGTTTGAAGGCTTAAAATTGGTATTTACTACTTGTGCTTTATTTAGTATGATAAACACAAAATGGATAAAAAAAGACTACACTAAAGAATGAGCATAGCTGAAATGTCATAACCAAGTAGACTATGCTGCAAAATTTGCAGTCACTGAAGCATAATTAAAAAATGTCTATTGATGGGGCGCCTGGGTGGCTCAGTCGTTAAGCGTCTGCCTTCAGCTCAGGTCATGATCCCAGGGTCCTGGGATCCAGCCCGGCACCAGGCTCTCTGCTTAGCAGGAGGCCTGTTTCTACCTCTCCCACTCCTTCTGCTTGTGTTTCCTCTCCCGCTGTCTCTCTCTCCCTCTGTTAAATAAATAAATAAAATCTTTAAAAAATTTTTTAAAAAATAAAAAATATCTATTGATAAATACCATAGAAGAAAGCAAAGACTATTCCATTTGGGCACAGATCCTCAGAGAGACTGAGAATGTGACCTATATGGTTAAAGCAAACAGTAGTACAAAAGGGAATTTCCTTACAAGTTATATTTCTGGTCTGCTAAAATAGGACAGTTATTTTTTTAATGTACAGAAACATTTTCTGAGACCTATAAATAAGGTACTTAACTTTAAAGAAAAAGTCAAGGAAATTTAATTACATAATCAAGATATTTATTTAAATAAAGGTAGATCAAAAGGGGAGAAATCATTTCAAAGACATAGCTTCCAAATATTTATGTAAAAACAGTTCTCTGATCATTAAGCTATCTTATAAGCTTATAAAAATAAAAGAGATAACAAAACTATATCAAGGTGAAGCTGCTTGAAGAAATATAATTTCTCAAAGGTTTTGATTTAAATCTGTAGCTTGGACTATTTCCTCAAAAAAGTAACAGAGGTTAAGACACATGAGACACATTTTCAGACCTACACTCAAGTTAACCACATTTACCACTGAGAAAATCAACACCTAAGATACACAGTACCTGGGAAATAAAATGGCATGGTCTGTGTTTGCTTTTAATACAGGGTGCTAAGAACAACACTCACATACACAACAGAATTTAGTCCCACTGTGGATGTACATGCTCAGAAATGGCATTTGAGCCTTTTCCTGCTCTTTTACTTACCCCAAAAATGGTTTACCTGGGATCATGGGCGATTTGGCCCCACAAGCTGTAGTTTGTAAATCTCTGCTCTTATGTTCTAAACATAGTTGCTGTTACTGTTGAGTTTTAATAAAATACATGTATAATACAAATTAGCATGTGTTTACTATACCTTTAATGAGAATAATATTCTACAGGCAGGTAGAAATTTAGAAATTTAGAAAACTGAGTTACCCAGTCAGCCCTGACACACAAACTCAGCTGTCCTTGCTGCCCTCATTCATATCAAGAGTAAATTCAAAATGATGTGAAATAATTTGAGCTTAGTTTGGACACAGTTCACAACTCCAATGCCTATTGCTGCATCTATAAATTCAAAATAAACAATGATAGCACAGTGATTGTAAAGATGGAAGAAACAGTACTTGAGTTACCTTAATATTGTAATTCTATGCACAAATCAGCCCCCTGAATCTTGAAGAATTTACTCTTTTGAAGTCATTCATTTCTTTCCTATTTTTAAAAAAAAAGTACTTTTATGAAGTTAAAAAATCTTAATCCATGCTTTTATTGTTTTTTTAATTTTTTACTGGCATGATTATATATACAAAACTCAATTGCTGTCTGCATTTATTTTTGTTATTATTACTGTTAGTATCTATTTCATTTCATGATTACTACTAAAAATAATTTTGTTATCTAAGGAGTATTATACAATGATCCACTTTGAGGGTTGTTTACATTAGATACAGCACTGTTCCATGTTTTACTAAGCAAGTATATGCATTTTAAGCATCTGTTTACTTGGTAAAAGGTTTAAATGTTTTAAGTATGAAAATAATTCATTCAAGATTAAATTAATCTGAGAAATCAACAAAGTGCTAATAATATATTAGATAAAGTTCAGAGAATACAAAGATTGAAATTTGAGAGGACTAATCAGATAAAATAACAGATGTAAAAAATAAGCAAGCTGCTATCATGATAAAAGGCACAATTTCAGAAATGTGTGTTATAATTGTGAGGACATGATAAACTTGAAAACTGGCCTCATCATTAATTAGATCTAATATAAAAGTGACTTTCCTCAAAAGATGCTATAAATTTATAGATCCTATAAATCTAGCCTTTTCCAAATATCATCAGAAAGTCAGAGGGGAAACTTTTGTCAAAACCTTTATTATCAATTATATGTCAGTCTTTCAAGAGATGAATCACTGGACTCATTAAGTATTATATCTAAGAACAGGGTTACTAATTTGTTTGAAATTAAACATAACTGAAAAATTTAAATGCCTTTAATGTCACATTCTTTAGCATTTAAACCTGTTAACACGGCTTCAGAGATGTTAATAACATATAGTTTAATTAATTTAACAAAACTTCATGGAAAATTTATTAAACATGAGCAAAATATATCAACACAAGCTTTTGCAAGTCCATTTTTCAACCAAAAGTAAAGAAAGAGTGGGAGACAAAAGATAGAGTGAGATTAGATTACATCACTGGATCTCAACTGCAAAGTATGTGGTATCATATGCAAAACTTAATTAAATTCCATTGTTTTCTTGTCAGAGCAAAATGTCTCATTTTTATTTTTTTAAAGAAAACCTTGGTTTTGCAAGTGTGCTGTCCTTAATAAATATCTATATTGTTTGTGATCTCAGTGTTTGCTCTTTAACAAGATTTATAAACTTCTTGCACCATTACAAAGCAGTTGCGTTACACATGCCATTGAACACAAATCCAAAGAATTGCCATAGCAAAATGTTTGTGTATCCCCAGGACTGTTAGAATAATTCCAGAGTTCTCTCAACATTAAGAAAAAAATAAATGTGCAATCTATGTATTTCCCCCAAAATCTTTTAAAATTACGGGTTTGAATGGTTTTGAAAAATCTCTATAATCAGGAATTCCTAGTGCAGTGAAAGAACACTGAACTAATCATGAAACCTGGGCTGAAATTCCAACAATCACCTAACTTCATTTAACCAGAGTTTCTTAAAATTAACAAATGATATCTGCATTCCTAGATTGCCATGACTGAGAACATCACTCTAAAGACAAAGACAGGTTGGGCAAGAAAAAATTACTTTTCTGAAGATAAAATCTCAATATAAATAAAAACATTAGGTTAGCAAATCTCTAAACATAATTGAAGAGAACAAAACAATCTTCCATTTATAGTTGCTAAAGTAGTGCTTAAATGTTCACCAGAGTGGCCAACCTTCTTTCCCCCAAATCATTTACAAATGAAATAAAAACTTCTACAATGACTTAGATGAGTCTCTTTAGAAAGATATTCCCTATATGAGCCATATTCTAAATATGGAAGATAAAAAAGTTCTGGAGATGGAAAGTTCTGGTGATGATTGCACAATAATGTGAATATATTTAATGCCACTGAACTGTACATTAAAAAATGTTTAATATGGTAATGTTTATGTCATGTATATTTTACCACAATTTTTAAAAAGCAACAAAAAATGTAAATGCCTGCGGAGGGGCCCAAGGAGATAATATAAATGAAAAGGCGGTTTAAGTACAATACAGTAAGGATTGGTGGATGTCATACTGGTGAACCCATGCCCTGTTACTTCAACAAATGTTCACTAAGAGATTAAAGGCTGATTTGTGTGATAATGTATTGAACATCTATAGCCAGATACTCTTCCAGATATTCTGATTACTTCAACCCACAAACCAGTTCTTTATGGAAATTCATAGGACTTCAGTTCTTCATGAAACAGTTACTTCTTCATGAGTCTTCATGGAATTCATATTCTAGCAAATGTGTGTAGTGGGCAATTTCTGCAGTTCTCATCAACTGTGTCCATGTGGAAGGTCTTCTCAATATTGCCAGACCTTCATATTTTTCAAGAGAAGCCAGAAATCTGGTATTTTAGGTAAAATCTTCCAATTTTGAATGTTGGAAACTAATTCAATTGTTAAAAAACATTGTGTGGGTCAAACATCCATAGGACAAAACCAGATTTAGGGACATCACTTGCAACTTCTAAGAGGAATGCTATCTAGTGTTCACTAATTTCATTTAGATCTAACATGGTATGATTAGTTTAGAGTGCTGTTTAACCCTTGAAGATGTTTTTTTTTAGGTCGGCTCTTTCACTGTTTAATTTATTAGTAATATTTTGCTTATTCTGTATTAAAGTAAAATGGTACCCAAAGGAAGGGAGAATAAGACTGAAAAATCACAAAAAAAATATTCCCAGCATATAATGTATCACATCTATATTTCTGGGCGAACACAGCATACTGCTTTCTGACAGCACAATGACCAAGACCACCCTAGGCATGCATTATACAACCCTAAGCGGTGTTTGTTCAGAAGAGAAAAAGAATAAAATTTATGAGCCTCACTTTAGCTCATATCAATATATTTCAAGTACCAGAATACTTTTTCATTTTGCAGGTGGTGCAAAATGATTTCAAAATATCATTCTTAAGAATCCTAAGCCCTTAAGGCCCATCAATTAACCCTGCATTATCAAACATTTTAAAACCAATCATTTACCTCCTCTGTGCATGCTAAAGCAAATGCTAACAAGCTCTTTCACCTTAATAAATTAGGAGTTGTTTCAAAAGTTAAGATAGGTGTATGTTCAAACTGCATTATATATGTTGACAGGGTGATCTGGGTTATAAGAAATTCTTTATTGTACATTTTAAAGAATTACCTTTCTGTGGGGAATCCATTAATTTCTTTCTGTCATCCTCCTCCCCCTCTCTAAGCCACCCACTAATCTAAGCATTCTTGAACACGAACCTTATAAGTGTTTCTTCATGCATGTGCAGTATATTGGTTAACTAAATGAAATGCAGCTGGGAAATATGAAGTAGACATTGAAATGGCTCATTAGGCAGCCGCACAGAATAGACAGAAGAAAGTGGCAGGAAAATCTACCATGAAGATGCCTAGGGTCATACATACCATTTCCAGTGGATGACTAGAGGCAACATTAAATAAAGCTCTGGGGAAGAAGATGGAACTTTAAGGTCCCAATGTTAGACAATGATAGAAATTAAACTTATTAAAAATATGTATTTGTTGATAAATTTAACACCATAAACCACTGAATCTGAGACTGTAATTAACAGAAACAAATCTGGGGTATGAATAATCAAAACAAACAAAATGCTAGTGCTATTTCAGAGAAGTCACTGATTAACAGGGAGCTTGAGGCCCCAAATTATTTGTTATTTTACTTTGCTTCCTAGTCTTAAACTTGGGAAAGTTGATACATCATGCAGAGCATGAAATGTGGAGCCAGAAACCCTTTGTTTTAATCTGAGCTTAGCCTTTTTCTACCTAGATGAATGAGTCTGTTCCCTAATCTAAAAATGGGAATAATATAGGCTGCATAAAGCTAATTCTGCAAGGATTCAATTATATTAATTGATGAAAAAGTAGCATTATTTGAAACCAGACCAATTTTGTTACTTAATCACTTATTAGCTGCCTGGCATATAGGGAAATATTTATTGTCTCTATACCTCAATTTATTCTTCTGAGAAAGGAGTACGATAACATATAAACCACAGGACTGCAATTATGAAGTTAGATACTATACGTAATGTGTTAGCACAATGACTGCTTATTACATACTACAAAAGTTAATTATCACTAGTAAATGAAAGTACCTGGAAAACAGTTCATGTTCCAAAAGTCTTAGTCAAATCTGACTATGATAAATACAAGGATAAATTATCTTAAGGGCAGTCATACATACTTTTTTCCTTTCTAATTATGGCCTACATATATTTGGAGTTTCTAATGATAGCCAGGACGAACAGCAGCAGCCTCCAATGCTAGGCACGCACACACACACACACACTCACATATATACACACGATCTTAACTAAGGAGGTATTTTAATAAGGGCCCTATAGCTAAATATCCTACCTAAGAAAGAGAGGAAAGGTATTATGATACAGATTTTAGAGAGCATTAGCTAAGCTAAGCTAAGAGAAAAAGTGTTGTAGAGTTGCCAGTAAACATTGGAAAGCTAGCCTAAGAATTCAGAGAATAAAAATACTAAGTTGAGAAACATAGCACAGACTCTAGCCAAATGGCCTAGTTTGTCTCTAGTCTGTAACACTTCTGGCAGCCTCCCTTTTTCAGGTGTAAACTTCACTTGGTGAACACTGCCATCCAATCAGCTCCCTAATGCCATGTCATTTCTCCAATCAAAACATTTCCAAGATGCTCACATTTTCTAACCATTTAAGTACAAATGTTGTCTAGGTTAAAATCTCTCTAAAAGGAGAAGTCAAGTCACTCTTCCAGGTTTAGTTTTCATTCCACCCTACAGAGCACTAAACTCCAAGCATATGGGGCCACGCACCCACGCACTGCGCCTATGCACTTCCTAAGGGTTTGCATTTCCTTCTCCTCCACATTCAGTTCTTTCTCCCCCAAATGACTGCTTTTCCATCTTTACTTGCTTGAATCCCCAACTAACTGAAAGAATCTTGAGAACAAGTAATATTTACATACCTTTATATATAACTTGCTTCAGCTAACAAAATGCTTCCATCTGCTCGCTCATTCCCAAAAATCCAGTGTCAGTTGAGTGCCAATTATGCAGTCGGCATTCCGAGGGAGGCTGTAGGTAAAGTGCTAAAAAGTATTTGCTGAATTGAATTAACCCTTCAGCTCTAAAGATAATATGCTTTGGGGGCGTCTGGGTAGCTCAGTCGGTTAAGCGACCCCTCTTGATTTCGGCTGGGGTCATGATCTCAGGGTTGTGAGATGAGCCCCACACAGGCTCCAAGCTGGGCGCTGGACACAGAGCCTGTTTAAGTTTCTCTCTCACCTCCTCCCCCTGCCCATCCCCCCACCTCTAAAAAAAAAAAAAGATAATATGCTTTAGCTGTTACGCACTTAAAACAGCAGTATGAGGATTCTGGTTTTATTTGGGTGTGTGTACTTGTTTTAAATGCACAGATGTATAATACTTATAATTTTCAAAAAGACCTATGATGCAGTAACTGCCCTATAGCAACAACTGCTGTCGAATTTGAAAATAAAGAATATTTTTAAATTCATCTATGAGGTGACAATAAAATGTCCATATTGTTACACTGGACTTCATTTTACAAAACAAGAGAAAATTATTCATTATTCAAAATACACCAAAATTAAAAAAAAAAAAGAATATAATATCAAGCTGGCAGAAACAGTGCTGTGTATAGAGAATGCAGTCAAGATAAATTGGGAAAACTTCACTTTGCAACAAGTAAAAAAATATTTTTTGACTTCATGTAATTTTTTCATACATTTCATAATAAATCAAGTATATGAAATCATCTTGATTATTGCCATCACGTTTAATCAACGTTCCTTTGCAATGTAATGTTTTCCATTTCTCCATTTAAAGTTTTCCAGGTCTAACCTGGAACTCCTCTACTATTAATAAAACATGAGGTGACTTAAAATACCTTGACTTTTCCCTGAATTTGCCTCAGTGGCAACCATTTATTATTTGTTTGATATGGGGTTCATAAATGTTTACATATAGCTGAAAGCAAGAAAATTTATGTTAAAAAAATATAACAAATACACTACAGAGCATCAACAAATCTGGAAAAATAGGAAGCTAGTATATTTTTGTACTTAGTTTAACAATTGAAACCACTGCTTTAAACTTCTAGATATTTGACCTGAAAAAGTGTCTAGAAGTTTGAACAAAAGATACATTAAGCATATTATTGGAAATGTAACAGATATACTTAAAAATAAGTTTATGCAATGTTTCCTAATCAATCGAACAGTCTTTAAGCATACACCAAGAAAAAACTTGTCCACAAATAAGTGGACACTCTTTTTGAATTCTTAAGAGAGAGATTATTCTCCTAATCACATTTAGTTCAGCTCTAGGGAACACTGTCACCATAAGTAGCAACAAATAAGCAAATAGTTACATATTCTATACTCCTTTGAAAGATGACGTATTTTTACATTACATGCAAATGTCCAACATTCTGGCCTATATCTTTCTTCCCTCCTGACTATAACAATTTCAAAGAATATCTGGTAAAACAAAGGCCTATAGATTTCTAAAATATTCAAATGTTTAGCACTGACAGTTTGAGAACATCATATGATTTTTCATTTTCCATTATTAAATTATTTTCATTTTAAAAATATTATATTTTTTTACATTTATTATTTTAAAAATCTATTTTCCATTATTAGGCACTAAGCAAATGGAAAACTCCAAAAATTTCTCTATTCATTTAATAAAAACTACATATTGTTACCTAGGAAACAATAAAGAGTTACTAAAGATACATTTAACTTAAAAATGAAGTCAATGGATGCTTAAATAAAGCTCTAATGTGTAAAACTGACTTCATTTCCCTGACTCATCAATAACATAAAGTATAAGTAGTATCTACATGACATCAAATCAACAAGCCATTAAGCAAATTAAGTAATTTGGTTTCACTTCTGATTCTTTTGTCCACAAGGAATCAAATGTATTTATCTTTTTTTTTTCATGGATGCTTTGAATCTTATCATGAAGTTAGAATCTATATGGCTGTACTAGCTACTGTAGAACACTAAGTCCATTCACATTTAAGACATTTTTCAAAATATCCATAAAATTTTTAGGTCACTAAGTCTTAAAAATTACAATCTCCCAAAAGCAGGAGATAAGGCAAGAGAAAACATGTAGAAAACATTTCTTACCTCCTAGTCCCAAGAGATCCAGTAATATATGAAATGTCCCCTTACAGCAGTGGTCTCAATCATATGCCAAGCTAGTAATGGGCTTCTGTAATGGGATTTGAAAAAAAAAATCTAGAGATGTCCAGGGCCAAGGCGCAGCCCACCAGAGTGTATTTCCTAGAGACATTAGTTCCTCAGGATACTTTGTAGAAAAGGAGTTCTATTGAAGATCTCTGGAAAAGAGTGCCTACAATATACACCAGCCTCTTGAAGTTATACAATGCATGTAAGAGCCAAAATCCTGCTATAAAAATAGCAACATTTAAAATCCTTACCTGGGTGGGAGGAGCAAGATGGCAGAGGAGTAGGAGACCTAAATTTCGTCTGGTCCCAGGAATTCATCTGGATAGGGATCAAACCATTCTGAACATCCACGAACTCAACAGGAGATCGAAGAAAAGAATAGCAGCAACTCTCTGAACATAAAAGCAACCACTTTCTGGAAGGTAGGATGTGCGGAGAAGTGAATCCGAGGCGATATTCGGGAAGACAGGCGGCGGGGGAGGGGGCCTCTGTCGGCCATTTCTGGCAAGTGATAGAGCCGCGGAGCACAAAATCGGAACTTTTAGAAGTCTGCTCCGCTGAGGGACGTCGCTCCAGTGGCTAAGCAGGGAGTGGAACCCTC
This sequence comes from Phoca vitulina, assembly GCF_004348235.1. NCBI lineage: Eukaryota > Metazoa > Chordata > Mammalia > Carnivora > Phocidae > Phoca > Phoca vitulina. The sequence continues at coordinate 6,056,894 of NW_022589717.1, forward strand.
GCAGTACAGTGTGGTCTCAGGACCCTCAGGGTCACAGAAAGACCGGGGGTGCCTGAGTGCGGCAGAGCTCCCAGGTATTGGAGCGGGGAAGCCGGCTGCAGAGACGGAGCCGAGGCGCGGGCTCTCAGCTCGGGGTTGCCATAAACCGTGATCCACGGCACAGTCGGGCCACTGCTCCTCCAGCAGGGACCCAACAAGTGGCAGATCCGGGGAGACTCCCCTTCCTCCCCCGGGGAGGAGCGGCGTGGGAGCGCACTGCAGGGATCTGCTGGGTTTGGAGACTCCACACAGGGTCGTGTGCCAGAGATAGAAACACTCGGTCACAGACCGGGTGAGCACAGAGTGCGGCCGGAGACCGGGGAGACGGGAGTGACTGACTGCTTTTCTCTGGGGGCACACTGAGGAGAGGGGCCCCGAGTTCTCGGCTCCTCCGGGGCGGAGATTGGGAGGCCGCCATTTTCACTCTCGGCCTCCAAAGCTGTACGGAAAGCTTGCAGGGAACAAAAGCTCCCGAGAGCAAACCCGAGCAGATTACTTAGCCCAGACCGGGCAAGGGTGGGGCAATTCCACCTCCGGCAAAGAAATTTGGGAACCATGGCAACAGGCCCCTCCCCCAGATGATCAGCAAGAACAGCCAGCCAAGACCAAGTTTACCAATCAATGAGAACGGCAGAACTTCAGCGCTAGGGGAATACAGCACCTAGAATTCATGGCTTTTTTTACCATGATTCTTTAGTCTTTCAAAGTTAATATTTTTTTTAACTTTCTTTTTCTTTTTTTTAATTTTTCTTTTTCCCTTTTTCATTAAACATCTTATCAATCCCTTTTAAAAAAAATCTATTTTGCATTATTAGAGTCATATTCTATCCCTTCAGAGTAGTTAACCTTATTTTTGGTATATATGTATAAGTTGTTCTCTCTTTAAAATTTTGGGATACAGTTTCTCCTAGAGACCAAAATATACCCTAAATCTCTAGGGTATGGCTTTGTTCTAGTCTCCTGCCTAATTACATTCTCTGCCCCCCTTTTTTTTTTAATCCTCTTTCTTTTATCAATCAACTTCTTATCAATTCCTTTTATAAAACCTTTTATAACTTTCATCTATGCAGTCATATCCCATCTCTTCATCATATTTACCCTTATTTTTGTACATATATAAGCTTTTTTTTTCTTTAAAATTTTGGGAGGCACTTTCTTCTAACAGACCAAAATATGCACAAAATCTAGTGTGTGGCACGGACCTATGCACCAGCCTGAACATATTTGATCATACTCTGTTTTTTTATTTGTTTGTTTGTTTGTTTTTGTCTTTTTCTTTTTCTTTTTTCTTTCTTTCCCTTTTGTTTCCCCCGGTTTCAGGTCTCTTCTGATTTGTTTAGTGTTTATTTTTCTGTGGTAGTTGTTACCCTGTTAGCATTTTGTTCTCTCATTCATCTATTCTCCTCTGGACAAAATGACAAGATGGAAAAAATCATCTCAAAAGAGAGAACAAGAGGCAGTACCGACTGCCAGGGACCTAATCAATATGAACATTAGTAAGATGTCAGAACTAGAGTTCAGAATGACGATTTTAAAGATACTAGCTGGGCTTGAGAAAAGCATGGAAGATATTAGAGGAACACTTTCTGGAGAAATAAAAGAACTAAAATCTAACCAAGTCGAAATCAAAAAGGCTATTAATGAGGTGCAATCAAAAATGGAGGCTGTAACTGCTAGGATAAATGAGGCAGAAGAGGGAATCAGTGATATAGAAGAACAAATGATGGAAATAAAAAAGCTGAGAAAAAGAGAGATAAACAACTACTGGATCACGAGGGCAGACTTCGAGAGATAAGCGATACCATAAGATGAAACAATATTAGAATAATTGGGATCCCAGAAGAAGAAGAAAGAGAGAGAGGGGCAGAAGGTATATTGGAACAAATTATAGAAGAGAACTTCCCTAATGTGGGGAAGGAAACAGGCATCAAAATCCAGGAGGCACAGAGAACCCCCTCAAAATCAATAAAAATAGGTCAACACCCTGACATCTAATAGTAAAACTTACAAGTCTCAGAGACAAAGAGAAAATCCTAAAAGCAGCTCGGGACAAGAGGTCTGTAACCTACAATGGTAGAAACATTAGATTGGCAACAGACCTATCCACAGAGATCTAGCAGGCCTGAAAGGACTGGCATGATATATTCAGAACACTAAATGAGAAAAATATGCAGCCAAGAATACAATATCCAGCTAGTCTGTCATTGAAAATAGAAGGAGAGATAAAAAGCTTCCAGGACAAAAAAAACTAAAGGAATTTGCAAACACGAAACCAGCCCTACAGAAATATTGAAAGGGGTCCTCTAAGCAAAGAGAAAGCCTAAAAGTAACATAGACCAGAAAGGAACACAGACAATATACAGTAACAGTCACCTTACAGGCAATACAATGGCACTAAATTCATATCTTTCAATAGTTACCCTGAATGTAAATGGGCTAAATGCCCCAAACAAAAGACACAGGGTATTAGATTCGATAAAAAAAAAACAAGAGCCATAGATATGCTGTCTGCAAGAGACTCATTTTAGACCCAAAGGCACCTCCAGATTGAAAGTGAGGGGATGGAAAACCATTTAGCATGCTAATGGACACCAAAAGAGAGCTGGGGTGGCAATCCTTATATCAGACAAATTAGATTTTAAACCAAAGACTATAATAAGGGATGAGGAAGGACACTATATCCTATTTAAAGGGTCTATCCAACAAGAAGATCTAACAATTGTAAATATCTATGCCCCTAACATGGGAGCAGCCAATTATATAAGCCAATTAATAACAAAAGCAAAGAAACACATCGACAACAATACAATAATAGTGGGGGACTTTAACACCTCCCTCACTGTAATGGATAGATCATCTAAGCAAAAGATCAACAAGGAAATAAAGACTTTAAATGACACACTGGACCAAATGGACTTCACAGATATATTCAGAACATTCCACCCAAAGCAACAGAACACACACCCCTGGCCAGACTTACCAAAACGAAAAGAGAAAGGACCCAAATAACTAAAATCATGAATGAAAGAGGAGAGATCACAAACAACACCAAAGAAATACAAACACTTATAAGAATATATTATGAGCAACTATATGCCAGCAAATTAGATAACCTGGAAGAAATGGACGCATTCCTAGAGATGTATCAACTACCAAAAGTGAACCAGGAAGAAATAGAAAACCTGAACAGACCTATAACCACTAAGGAAATGGAAGCAGTCATCAAAAATCTCCCAACAAACAAAAGCCCAGGGCCAGATGGCTCCCCAGGGGAATTCTACCAAACATTTAAAGAAGAATTAATACCTATTCTTCTGAAACTGTTCCAAAAAATAGAAATGGAAGGAAAACTTCCAAACTCGTTTTATGAGGCCACCATTACCTTGATCCCCACACCAGACAAAGACCCCATCAAAAAGGAGAATTACAGGGGGTTGGGAGGATGGGTTAGCCTGGTGATGGGTATTGAGGAGGGCACGTTCTGCATGGAGCACTGGGTGTTATGCACAAACAATGAATCATGGAACACTATATCTAAAACTAATGATGTAATGTATGGGGATTAACATAACAATAAAAAAATTAAAAAAAAAAAAAAAGGAGAATTACAGACCACTATCCTTGATGAACATGGATGCAAAAATTCTCACCAAAATACTAGCCAATAGGATCCCACAGTACATTAAAAGGATTAATCACCACGACCAAGTGGGATTTATCCCTGGGCTGCAAGGTTGGTTCAACATCCCCAAATCAATCAACGTGATACACTACATTAATAAAAGAAAGAACAAGAACCATAGGATCCTCTCAATGGATGCAGAAAAAGCATTTGAGAAAGTACAGCAACCTTTCTTGAACAAAACTCTTCAGAGTATAGGGATAGACGGTTCATACCTCAATATCATAAAAGCCATCTATGAAAAACCTACAGTGAATATCATTCTCAATGGGGAAAAACTGAGAGCCTTCCCCCTAAGGTCAGGAACACGGCAGGGATGTCCACTATCACCACTGCTATTCAACATAGTATTAGAAGTCCTAGCCACAGCAATCAGACAATGAAAAGAAATCCAAGGCATCCAAATCAGCAAAGAAGAAGTCAAACTCTCACTCTTTGCAGATGATATGATACTTTATGTGGAAAACCCAAAAGACTCCACCCCAAAACTGCTAGAACTCATACAGGAATTCAGTAAAGTGGCAGGATATAAAATCAATGCACAGAAATCAGTGGCATTCCTATACACCAACAGTAAGACAGAAGAAGAGAAATTAAAAAGTCGATCCCATTTACAATTGCACCCAAAACCATAAGATATCTAGGAATAAATCTAACCAAAGAGGCAAAGAATCTGTACTCAGAAAACTATAAAATACTCATGAAAGAAATTGAGGAAGACACAAAGAAATGGAAAAACGTTACAGGCTCATGGATTGGAAGAACAAATATTGCGAAGATGTCAGTGCTACCTAGAGCAATCTACACATTCAGTGCAATCCCTATCAAAATACCATCCACTTTTTTCAAAGAAATGGAATAAATAATCCTAAAATTTGTATGGAACCAGAAAAGACCCCGAATAGCCAGAGGAATGTTGAAAAAGAAAAGCAAAGCTGGTGGCATCACAATTCCAAACTTCAAGCTCTATTACAAAGCTGTAATCATCAAGACAGTATGGTACTTGCATAAAAACAGACACATAGATCAATGGAACAGAATAGAGAGCCCAGAAATGGACCCTCAACTGTATGGTCAACTAATCTTCGACAGAGCAGGAAAGAATGTCCAATGGAAAAAAGACAGTCTCTTCAACAAATGGTGTTGGGAAAATTGGACAGCCCCATGCAGAAGAATGAAACTGGACCATTTCCTTACACCACACACAAAAATAGACCCAAAATGGTTGAAAGACCTAAATGTGAGACAGGAGTCCATCAAAATCCTAAAGGAGAACACAGGCAGCAACCTCTTCGACCTCAGCTGCAGCAACTTCTTCCTAGAAACATCACCAAAGGCAAGGGAAGCAAGGGCAAAAATGAACTATTGGGACTTCATCAAGATAAAAAGGTTTTGCACAGCAAAGGAAACAGTCAACAAAACCAAAAGACAACCGACAGAATGGGAGAAGATATTTGCAAATGACATATCAGATAAAGGGCTGGTATCCAAAATCTATAAAGAACTTATCAAACTCAACACCCAAAGAACAAATGATCCAATCAAGAAGTGGGCAGAAGACATGAACAGACATTCTTCCAAAGAAGACATGCAAATGGCCAACAGACACATGAAAAAGTGCTCAACATCGCCTGGCATCAGAGAAATCTAAATCAAAATCTCAATGAGATACCACCTCACACCAGTCAGAATGGCTAAAATTAACAAGTCAGGAAACAACAGATGTTGGCAGGGATGTGGAGAAAGGGGAACCCTCCTACACTGTTGGTAAGAATGCAAGCTGGTGCAGCCACTCTGGAAAACAGTATGGAGGTTCCTCAAAAAGTTGAAAATAGAGCTACCATACAACCCAGCAATTGCACTACTGGGTATTTACCCCAAAGATACGGGACATGTGCACCCCGATGTTTATAGCAGCAATGTCCACAATAGCCAAACTATGGAAAGAGCCAAGATGGACATCCACAGATGAATGGATAAAGAAGATGTGCTAAATGGAATATTATGCAGCCATCAAAAGGAATGAAATCTTGCCATTTGCAATGACATGGATGGAACTGGAGGGTATTATGCTGAGTGAAATAAGTCAATCAGAGAAAGACATGTATCATATGACCTCACTGATATGAGGAATCCTTAATTTCAGGAAACAAACTGAGGGTTGCTGGAGTGGTGGGGGGTGGGAGGAATGAGGTGGCTGGGTGATAGACATTGGGGAGGGTATGTGCTATGGTGAGTGTTGTGAATTGTGTAAGGCTGTTGAATCACAGATCTGTACCTCTGAAACAAATAATACATTATATGTTAAAAAAAAAAAAGAAGAAGAAGAAGATAGCAGGAAGGGAAAAATCAAGGGCGGGGGGAATCAGAGGGGGAGACGAACCATGAGAGACTACGGACTCTGAGAAACAAAATGAGGGTTCTAGAGGGGAGGGGGGCAGGGGATAGGTTAGCCTGGTGATGGGTATTAAAGAGGGCAAGTACTGAATGGAGCACTGGGTGTTTTATGCAAACAATGAATCATGGAACACTACATCAAAAACTAATGATGTGATGTATGGTGATTAACATAACAAAAAAAAAGGGAAAAAGAAATAAAATAAAATCCTTACCTGGCTAACAACATTTTAAAAACTGATTTGACTGTGAGGATTGCTATATACTGAATGCTTGTGTCCCCACACAATTCATAGGTTCGATTCCTATTCCTCAATGTGATGGTATTAGGAAGTAGGGCCTTTGGAAAGTAATTCGGTTCAGATGAGATCATGAGGGTGGGGTCCCCCTGTGATGGGATGAGTACCACTATGAGAAGAAGAAAAGACACCAAGGCTTCTACTCTCCACCATGTGAGGTGTGCAAGAAGGCAATAGTCTGCAAGCTACTCAGAGGGCCCTCACCAGAATGAACCCAACCATATTGGTACCCTGATCTCAGACTTCCCAGGCTGCAGATCTTTGAAAAATAAGTGTCTGTTGTTTAAGCCACCCAGTCTATGGTATTTTATTGGAGCAGCCCATGTGGTCTAAGACAGGGCTTTCATTTCTTTTTGTATAGTACGTCTATTATGTAGTTACAGAGAGAACACTTGGGCAACACTGATATAGGCTACCAGAAGGTTTTATATAGGAGAGGGGAATGAATATTTTCACTTTGGAAATTCATCACTTCAGCTATATTTGTAGAGAACAGATGGAAGGGAGGAAATCCTAGAAGCAATGGAGGTAGACATACTAATAGAACAGTTGAAACAGTGATGGCTCCAGGCTTACTGGGTTGAGCACTTCAGTAGGTGACAGTTGTCACTGACTGAGATGGAAAGGACTGGAGGACGAAAGAGTTGTAGGGGAGATCAAGCCACAGCACCAAATAATTAGTCTATACTCCATGTGTACATATTTCTTAAGCAACAGTACCAAATCCATCTCATCATTTTACTTATCTTGGGGTATTTTTTTTAAAATATGAAGTCCCGAGACTTACACACATAGATTTTATTTCAGTAGGTATGAAGTGGAGCCAAAGAATTTATATCCCTACACAACTTCTCAAGTACTTCCGATGATCAAACTGGGTTGAGGGTCACAGCTAGATCTTTTGCCTAGTCAGATCTCTTGCACTTGGCAAGTGTTTAATTAACATTAATTATAAGGAGGATCTTGTAACCCAGGGCAGAATAGGACTAGAATCTTGAGTTTGGGGAACTGGGAAGTAGTAAAACTATAGAGAGAAGAGGAAAATGAATATAGGCAGTTAGGATTCCTGAAGCCTAATACCTGCTCAAACAGTAATTGGGCTAATCTTCATTTACTTCATCTGTAAAATGACCTATAGTGACCATTCTGTCTCCGAAATTCTGTGTTTTCAAAGATATCACACGGTGAGTGCCTGCAATGGGTAATTAGAAGGACAATGATGTCTTATTTTATCAACGCAGACAGGACATAAAAGGCTTAGTTTCATCAAGATAAAAAGCTTTTGCACAGCAAAAGAAACAGTAAACAAAACCAAAACACAACCGACAGAATGGGAGAAGATATTTGCAAATGACATATCAGATAAAGGGCTAGTATCCAAAATCTATAAAGAACTTCTTAAACTCAACACCCAAAGAACAGATGATCCAATCAAGAAATGGGCAGAAGACATGAACAGACCTTTTTTCCAAAGAAGACATCCAAATGGCCAACAGACACATGAAAAGTACTCAACATCGCTCGGCATCAGGGAAATCCAAATCAAAACTTCAATGAGATACCACCTCACACCAGTCAGAATGGCTAAAATTAACAAGTCAGGAAATGACAGATGTTGGCGGGGATGCGGAAAAAAGGGAACCTCTTACACTGTTGGTGAGAATGCAAGCTGGTGCAGCCACTCCGGAAAACAGTATGGAGGTTCTTCAAAAAGTTGAAAATAGAGCTACCATATGATCCAGCAATTGCACTACTGGGTATTTACCCCAAAGATACAAATGTAGGGATCCAAAGGGGTATGTGCACCCCGATGTTTATAGCAGCAATGTCCATAATAGCCAAACTGTGGAAAGAGCCAAGATGTCCATCAACAGATGAATGGATAAAGAAGATGTGGTATATACATATACAATGGCATATTATGCAGCCATCAAAAGGAATGAAATCTTGCCATTTGCAACGACGTGGATGGAACTGGAGAGTGTTATGCTGAGCGAAATAAGTCAATCAGAGAAAGACATGTATCATATGACCTCACTGATATGAGGAATTCTTAATCTCAGGAAACAAACTGAGGGTTGCTGGAGTGGTGGGGGGTGGGAGGGATGGGGTGGCTGGGTGATAGACATTGGGGAGGGTATGTGCTATGGTGAGCGCTGTGAATTGTGCAAGACTGTTGAATCTCAGATCTGTACCTCTGAAACAAATAATGCAATATATGTTAAGAAAGAAAAAAAGAAGAAGAAGAATGTAGCAGGAGGGGAAGAATGAAGGGGGGGAAATCGGAGGGGGAGAAGAACCATGAGAGACGATGGACTCTGAAAAACAAACTGAGGGTTCTAGAGGGGAGGGGGTTGGGAGGATGGGTTAGCCTGGTGATGGGTATTGAGGAGGGCACGTTCTGCATGGAGCACTGGGTGTTATGCACAAACAATGAATCATGGAACACTATATCTAAAACTAATGATGTAATGTATGGGGATTAACATAACAATAAAAAAATTAAAATAAAAAAATAAATTAAAAAAAAAAACTAATGATGTAATGTATGGTGATTAACATAATAATAAAAAAAAAAAAGGCTTAGTCTTCAGTATAGGATAATGTTGAAGGGCCAAAACTACTGAGATGCATTCTATAGAACATTGATGTATGGAGTTCAAGAGATTGCCCATGCAAGAGTGTTTTACTTGTTCTTGTTACCATTCTATTCCAGATGATCCACCATTTCCGAAAAAACAATTTTTACAGCAAAAGTTCGTACCTTCTATGAGAGAAGTAATTTTTTTAACCAGTTTGCTGATCTACACTGAAAACCACTTACCCTACTTGGAAACCACCTGAGTAAATTTAAGAGCCCAGCTCCTGTGACTTTCAAGTTTCTATGAAGGGTATAAAAGGGAAGCAGAGAAAGAGATGATGATTTCAGTTTTAGAGCACACTTTCTACAAGAAAGACAAGGAAGGGCATACTGAAGTTGAATCAGGCCATGACGGTGTGTTCACGTTGTCACTATAGACCTGCCTCAAGCAGCAATTAACTTTCAAGTTTTATTTCTTCATTCAATACTTTGTGAACTTACTATATCAACAATACTAGATTAATGTCTCTTACATCTTCCTTCTTCAATTATACCAATACCCTACCCTTTAAAAATCTATAAACTTTCCAAACAGAACAATAAAAGCCACTGAGTCACAAGAATATGGTATATTATTCACCACGCATTTTTAATTCTGTTTTCAAAGCACTGATTATTTCTTCCTTCTTAATTTGCTTTGGATAAGCCTTGCTTAAGCTTTTTCTCCCTCCAGCAGAATGGAAATATTTACAGCAATGTATCCAGTCACTACAAAACAATTTAGTTTTCTCATGAAATCCATTATAATGGGATTTTTACCTGCTCTTGATTATTCCATAGCCCCTCCCCCACTTTCCAAAACTTTTTTTTTTTTCGCCAACAGTCTGATGAATCCAACATGAGGTGCTTGCTACACAGCTGTGTAATGATTTATGCATAACCATATATCTCATTTCGCTCTTTCCAGTGAAATTTTTTTCTCTTACCTATAATATCAGAGCAGACCCTATCCCAGATCCTCTTTCTGCTCTTTCTACCAGTACATTCCTAATATTCACAAAGCTAAAATTTGTCATACTTCCAAATTGGCTTACCCACTCCTAATTATTTAAAAATGCTCTGTTCTTTGAAACATGACATTTTACTGAATTATGAACCTTACCAAACAGATGCTAACTAAGAAAACATCTGATATTAAAATACAAATTTTTCAATACTGGATTATGATCTTCTGGAAAACAAATTTATAAGGATCATCTGTTTGTAAAATGTGATTTTAGGATTGGAACATTGCAAGCATTTAGCATATTTTTCGGTATATGCACTATAAAAATTAACATCAAGAGGGTTCTCAGGACTTCAGGATGTAGTGAATGTCAGAAAATCAATGGGGACTATACAGTGTCTGAAAAGCTACACTAAAAATACCCAAATTGCTCATGAGAATAAAAGTGACACTGTGGAAAAAATCATTGTGAATTAACACTCATTATTACAAACCACTACTGATCACTGGCACATTCACCATAGCTCTTCAATTCCTACAATCTTACAAATCGCTCAAACTGTTACAGCTTCACCAGTTTCTATTACCTTTCCCATGTAGTGTTGCAGCTTACAGGTGTCAACTCCTTCTGAGTCCTTTATTAAATACACCTTTACACACCTTACAAAGGATTATCCCAAGAAATTTGATAGCACTCAGTTAACTTTAACATTATAACTAAAAGAAATGGAATGCATTTGGGCATTTCAAAACTACAAAATAAATGGAAAAGAGTGTTTTTCAAGTCCCCGGGGTGAGGATGAGGGGCTGTCTGGCGGAGAGGAGTACAACTAAAACCAGTTTGTAATAAGAAGCAAGTAGTAATCCTAATAAAAATGCTCTTGGATCAAGAAGCCATGATAAACTTTACAAGACAAGCCAAAGGGTCACTATTCATACCTATTTTCTGTTATTGCTTTCTTTAAATAAAATCACATTATTACTGTTGATGAAAAGCCAATTCAGTGAAACAATCACTGAAAATCCAGAGGGAATGCTACTTATAATTTTGTGAAAGAAAGGAAGTTGGTGCAAGTATATTAAAAGTTACACACAGTTCTACCAGCTTTTGAAACAGAAGTAATTGTCCAAAGAAAAAAGACAAAAGGAAGGAAAGAAACATCTAGCTATCAAATCTTTCTGTGACATACACATACAGACACATTTTAAGATTTATTCAAAACACCAGGTTCATATTTGATCTTCTGCAGCGGTAAACATCTCTAAACCTGAGCTTTCTTTGCTATAAAATAGCCAAGATGCCAAAAATAATACCTTCATCTTATTTATAAGTTGCATACATCTGATCAATCTTTTCATATAGCAAACTAAAAAGTCTCTAGAATGTGAAAAAAAATAAGAGAAAATTTATTATCTTTTTTCCTTTGTTGGGAAAAAAGATGTATCCACTCCTGCAATGTATATACAATTTTCATATAGAAAAAGTAACAAAATTATAAAAATAAACCAGCCAAATATAGGATTATTGCTCTTTTGGTCTATTTTTAATACCAAAAAAAAAAAAAAAAAAGTAGTTTTATATTCTAGCTGGCACTGACTACACACGCAGTCCCTAAATCAAACATGTAATGTGTCATTTGAATATGCATTTGTTGACAAGTTATGTCCTTTTAAAATTATAGGCATACCTCATTTTATTGCACTTTGTTTTATTGCACTTCACAGATACTGTGCTTTTTACAAATTGAAGGTTTGTGGCAAAACTGTATGGAGCAAATCTATTGGTGCCATTTTCCCAATAGCAATTGCTTACTTCATGTCTCTGTGTCACATTTTGGTTATTCTCATAATACTTCAAACTTTTCATTATTATTGTGTCATGGTGATCTGTGATCAGTGCTTATGACTCACTGAAAGCTCAGATGTGGTTAGCAATTTTTAGCAATAAAACACTTTTTTTTTAAATTGAGGTATGTATATTGTCTTTTTAAGACAATGCCTTGCACACGTAATAGACTGCATTATAGTATAAACATGACGTTTATATGCACCAGGAAACCAAAAAATTCATTTGACTCACTTTATTGCAGAATACGCTTTATTACAGTAATCTGGAACCAAACCTGCACTATCTCTGAGGTAAACAGTATATGACACTTAGTAAGTGGGAAAATGAGAAGTTTTGCCTATAAATAATATAAGCTTTATATTAAAACATTTTATAGTATATGATCTAAAATAATTTTTCCTTGTCATATGCAATTACACATTATTATTAACATTCCAAAGCAGAGTTTGTCAGACATTTGCCATTGTGAAAGTGTTTCCCAGCCTGTCTCCTCAAGCACTGCCTTCGATAGTCACTATTTTTCATGAAGTATTTCAAAACCTTTGAAAGAATGTGACTACTGAGCTCATAAACCATCTTAACTATCTCCAACAAATGGAAAGTAAAAAGAGTTATCTTCAATTTGCTGCATCTATAAAAAACTATCACTAGTCAAATTAATCTCCAGCCAACTAATGGCCACTTTCATATACTGTTCACATTCAGATGTTTCTTAGAACCTAGATTTCTAGGAGTTGGCCTTAAGATATTGATATTTTATCAAAAGTCATATGCAGGAAATAGTAACCAGACTGACTGTTTTTTAAAATTATTTTAAGAAGCAAATACATAGATTATATAAATAGTGAGTAGAAAAGTTTAGATTCTCGGGAAGTTTTGTGTTTGTTTTTTTTTTTTTAATGTAATATGCTAAGGTTAGAAGAGTTATTGAGATCAAGAAAACCCAACCTGTTACATCAGCCTTTACAGTGATAGCACAAGGCAATACCACCCTGACCAGGGACATTGTTAATGGAAATATTTCATTACCAGCCCCACTTTTCCAATCTGTAAACTATTACACTAAAGCACACCTCTCCACAAATCTCAACATATTTCTGTTACTTTCATCTACAACAATGTCAAGGAGTTAGTAAAAACTCAATAAATATTTGCTGAATGAAAAAAAAGAATAAATACAATGAACAAAATTCTGACATTCATACTGTTCTGCAGGAATCGCTTGAGAACAGCTAATATTTTCATTGCAAAGACCTAGATTTAAGGCAAGAATTTTATGGCCTTAGAAACCACTCTCCATGACATCAACATTTCTCTGAACACTGCCTCTTCTATCATCATGCTTCTAGTAAAGAACCACTGTCTCAGGCATGGTGCAGCCTGCCACTTCCACCTTGAGGTGGGGAGACAATGTCATGGGAATTTTTCCTGGCTTCTGATCTTGTCAGTATTCTAGCAGAGAGGCCAGCCCTGTCTGTAGGCTAGCTCCTATCTCATTTAATAATACCTATTATTTATTGAGCAACTGTCCCAAACCAAGGACTGTTAGAGTATGTTATACAAAGATATAGTCATTATTACCTCTTACAACAGGAAAAAAAAAAAAAAAAAAAAAAGGCCTCAAAGTGATTGAGCAACATTGTGCAAGGCTACAGAATTACTAGTAAACAGTGTAACAAGGTTTCAAACTCAAGTCTATTTTACTTCAAAGCTGGGTTTATCCTACTTATGTCATGCTGCATTTTATTTATTTCCTAATTAAATGTACAAATGCAAAGAAGAATGTTTTGACTTCCAAAATATAGTACATATGGAGATGTATCTGTACAGTTACTGAGTGTCAAAAGACAAATGGAAAACAATTTTGAATTATATTAATAATCAAATATTATAACTATCTACACATATATATAAATACTGTGATGCTCAATTTTGTGCCAATCTGGCTAGAGTCCCCACCTATTCAATTAACACTAATCTAGGCATTGTTATGAAGGTATTTGGTAGATATGATTAAAATCCATAATCAGTTATTATAAATGAAGAGAATAATTATCCTAGATAATCTGGCTGGGCCTGATTCAACCAGTTGCAAAGTCTTTAGAGCAGAGCTGAGAACTCCTTGAAGAGGAAGCTATTCCACCTATGGACTGCAGCTTCATCTGAACCAGAGAGTTCCAGTCTACCCTTCCTGATGGCTTTTAGGATTTCAGACTTGCCTCCTAGCACTCATGTATTAAACCAATTCTCTTAATATATATCTCCTACTGGTTCTGTTTCTCTGGGTGAACCCTAACTGATACATACATCTTCCCAAATATCTATTTGTAGCCATGATTCTTAACCTTGCTTTTGTAGCAATTTAGTTAAAATTACCAATAGCACTATGGCAAAGGCGAGGCAGGAGGTCACCAAACCTAATTCTTCTTCCTCCTAGACACACAGATAAACAATATTACCCAGCAACCTCTGCAGTTAGATGAGGCCATATGGCTGAGTTCTGGCCAACAGAATTTGAGTAGAAGTGATAACTACTATTTCCAGGTTTTGCCCACACAACCTAACATCTGCAATCTCCCATGCTCTTTCCCCTTCTGTGGCAATTTTAGAAATCAGGTGTTGAAGATTAGGGAGCCGACATACAGGGGAAACTGGGTTACTGAATCAATGCTTTGACAAAATCTGCCTGCCACTCTGATATGCCTGTTTAACACTTTTCATTAGCAAGAATTAAACTTCCATTCTGTTCAGCTACTGAAATTACTGTATTTATATTTTACATAAATTCTACTACTTTAACCAGCCCAAACACTTTCCATTTTTCCAGAATATAACTATTCCAGTTTATTACCATCGAAGGATTGAAATATCTATCACAGCTCTATACTTCTCTTGGCTGAACCGCACAGAGGAAAATTCATTGATCTAGCTCATTAAATACTGAAAATGCCAGTAATTCCCAAAGAATCAAAACACTCTGAAATGTAACAGAGACGAGGAATATTCAAATCATCTGGATCATAGAATTATTCTTAAGGCATTTTTGCATTAAAGTGAAGCTTATGTCATATAAAGCTAAGAAAAGTACTGCAACACACACTTCAGGTAAGTGATTTACAATGTTAAGTGTGTCTGCTTGCTGTCCTTATGAATTCCAACCTAGAAACCAAGATCTGTTGTGCCTTCTAAAGGGATTAGTAATTTGCTACTGGTAAAGAAAATAATACATTATGTGAAATTTGAATGCAGAAAAATGCACTTCACAGAGAATTTAAAGCTGTTCATATCTCTGCCCTACCCTGTATGTGTTTTCTCACAATACTGATGCTATTTCTGCTGTGGCCCTGCCACCTTGTGTTCTCTTCCTTAGCACACAAGTAATTGCAGGGTTTTTTTTCCTTTTTTTTTTTTTCCTAAGTACAATGAGACATGTTATAAGAGCTCATGTGTCAAGGATTTCAGATATTTTGCTTTAATAAAAAGAAAACTCAAAATCACCTCTTGCCTTTGGCTGCAACTCTGTATGCACAAAGAACTGGAAATTTAATGCAAGTGTCAAGACCCACATAATCCTGTTATTGAGGGGGAAAAATTTGAGATGAAATGATCCAGATTTGCTGTGCATATTGGTCACATTTTTCAGATAATTCCTCAACCCTCTACTTTTACTGGCTCCCATTGTTTTACTGTGTAGTCTTTTATAAAGTGCCTAGAAACTCAGGAGATAAGTTAACTCAGCACTCTTAAGATCTCTGACTCCAGACAATGTACTTTGGTGGAAAGCCAGGTTTTAAGTCCTTAGGGGAGACTTTAGGGATAAAATGATACAAGAGGAGACAGAAAAAAAAGTGGGTTATAATCAGTCATACAAAAAAAAAAAAAAAAAGAGAGAGAGAGAGAAAGAGATCAGGAGGAATATTGGCTCTGATGAAAAAAAAAGATGGATTCAATCAAGTGTATTCCTAACTATGGTGAGGGAAAATAAACTCAATTAGAGATAATACAATTGGTTCTACAGATGACAAGTGTCGATGTGAAGAAAATATTCCTAAAATATATCATTGCTTAATAAATAGCACATTGAAAAATTGATGAAAAGAAGAGATTCTATTGGGCAGCAGTTTGTAACTACCTGCTAGAGATAAATTCCAAAAATACAAATGTAGCAATAAAAAAGATCAATTGATTTTTTGAGAGGCTTTTAAACTTTATTTAGCAAATTCTAATAGTATTCAGGACCATGAAGTTTCATCATATAGCTTATTTAGATTATAATATAATGCCCCCCAAAATTACAAACATCAGTAAAAATGGTTACATATTTGTATGTACCTATATTGAGAGGGTATTTACACAAAGAATCCATATGTGTGTGGATATGCATATGTACACGCAGATGAATATGAAGCAGCATAACATGCTAAGGTATTAAAAGTAGCAACTCTGGAGTAAAGTGGCTGGGTTTGAATGTCTGTTCTTTAGTAGTTATGTGACCTCAGGAAAATTATTTACCCTGTCCATTCTTCAGTGTGTCTATTGGTTTAAATATATAATTGATGTTGGAAGATTCAGTGTTCACTGATCTAAAACATATCCACATACATCTCTGTAACATAACTATAAACCTGATAGCAAACACAAATACCTTAACTGTCACGTACAATTTAATCTCAGTAAAATAAACCTATTATTATCTCTGAAGAACTTTAGCTCTCTACAGAAGAATCTGCAAACTAGCCAAATGCCAAACTTAGATTAAAAACATATTTTTGTACCTTGCTGGTAAACCACAGTAAATACATTTCTCACAATCTATCAGTATTTAACTAACATATGATAACTGTCCTATTAAGCCTAAATTAAATCCTTATTGGAAAGATAGTTTAAAGTGCAACTGCAGCTTCTTTTTATGTAAATTATAACTATTTGAAAAACCAAAACCAATCTCAAATGCAAACTATCTGAAGCAATTATATAGTTTGATTTAGGAGAATGGAAACTTGGAAACCAAAAGAAAGCAAAACTTGGAGGGAGGGGGTTGACACGCATCAATAATTTCTTTTTTCCTTTAAAAATTTTTTCTTTTATTTTACACTTTTGCCATGAATTCAACTGGATTCATTCAGATATCCAAATAGAATTTGGGATCTAAAATTGTTTATATGATTTCCTCCTGCCTAGCAACCCAAATGCTTTTGACTGCCTCCCAGAAAATGTGCCATTTTTCCTTCTGTTTATTTCCCCAGTATATCAGCATTCATCTGTTTGAGTCTGCTTTAATGGAAATCTTTCAGTATGCCATGCAATGTTCTGCTAGGGGAAGGAAGGTTTCTGATTGACAATCATGTGTAGCAGACCAAGGCTGAGGGTTTGCAGGGAGAACCAAACATTAGGACAGTCTGGGAGCTCTGAGAATGTTTATAGTATTTTCTGTGTTAGGAAATGTCTGCAGGAAGGAAAGTCCCCAATAAAGTTTGTTTGGAATTAGTTGTAACCTCCTGGTTTGAGGATATTGCACGATTTGAGGATGACATCAGGTAGGAATAAAAGACAGAAATAAGACCAAGAATGTATTTTACTTTCTTTTCAGGCAGCCAAGAATAACTTGCTTTGCATGATCATGGAACCACTTCAGTAAAATGTTTAAATCTCAGGATTTTATGCATAATAAACCCACAGGAGCATTTAAGCCCTGAACAACCTCCTTTTCTTAATCAAACCACATAAATCACTATTCTACAAAGCATAGATTAGGTGTACCTGAAAATATGTTCAAGTAAGTATTAACAGGTCTGACATATTATATATTATTTATTCTTTTAAATGGATTTGATAAGAAATAACTTAGGTATTAGAAACCCTCATGTAATATCAGAACCCTGTATTATTAACATCATCCTTTACAAACAAATAAAACTGAAGGGCTTACACAGTATATATTCTTTGATACTATTGTTGGAAATGGCTTTAAAACAATAAAGTAACAAAAAGTTAATAAGTATTAACAGATTATTCTAAAACTAATTAATTCATTGTTCATAAGGCCACCCACTAGATAGTGAATGGAATCACCAATTGTTTGATCAGTGCAATGTGACACAGATGATTAAAATGGTCCTACAACAGTAAAATTTGTACTTCTATATACTTATTACTCAATTCTATTCAAGAAATGTTATCAGGCCAACATGTACCATGAGAATTAGACAGAATTCTAAGTTGAAGCCAATTCTTACTTTCCCAACAATTAAACTAAAGTAAGCTGAAGTATGATTTGAAATATATCACAGATTTCTTTCCATCAAATAGCCCAAGGACACTATGCACAGAACATAAGAACATCAAAGTACCTAAAATTTCCCAGGATTCATGCCTCCTGCATGACAAGGCACTATTTGGAAGAAAGTTACACCTTATTCATCCAGTCAAACACTGAGAAATGGAATAAATGAGATGAGGAACAGGAGAGGTCATAAAGTTCTCAAACACAGTAATTTAGCCCTTAAGGAATCACACTAGAATGTGATTGGCCATCCAAGAGACTGCAGAAGGACTGTGATTGCCTTGGAGGAGAAAATAATGAAAGAACAAAGAAACTATGGGAAGGACAAAGGTGGCCCAAAGAAAGCTTCCTCCCTCCTAAGCTAGGATAGGCCCATCCTATTCCAGAACAACATATTTTTAGGTTATTTTCCACTTCTAACATTACTCTTTAAATTATTATTTCCAAAATTGCCTCAACCTTGCCCTGTCTCCATTATGAAGTTGAAGGAAAGAATAGATGTTAAAGCATTTTCAGCCTCTTAGAATGAAGACTCTCAATAAAGAGCATTATTTTTGGTATTGCTATTATAATTCTACTAATTCTCTTAAGATTATCTTGAAGCTACTCATCTAATTGTGAATCACAGTGAAAAATGCGGCATCGCTTAGATAGCTTCTTCCTGCTTAAGTCAATCTTTTTAACTTTTAAAATCAATAAAAGTTTTTGAGAAGGTCACTTCTTTAAGCCAACCATAATATTATGGCTGGAAAGTCATAGACCAAGTCTGATTTATTTTATTTTATTTTTAATACTAGAAAGCCAATTTATTAATAAAAATACAACTGTTAAGATACTCCAGTTAGCCTACCTAGTGCACGCTCCCTTCTCCCTGTAGTTCTGAGACTAAGCCTGATTTCTGAAGCTCCATGCTTAGCCCCTGAAGGTGACACCCATAAATAATTCTCCTACACAAAGACTTCCAACCCTACTCTATGTTTGGGAGCCATCATACTTCCCTTAGCAAATATTTGTGTTTGTATCCCCATTGTTCCCATAACCCTTGACAATAAAAACACAAAAACGCAAGAAAGACAGCAGTCCAAATGACCACACATGTGCCAAACTGAACTCCAGGGTAGTCAACCCTCCACTCAAACAGTCCCGATTGCTCATTATGCCAACTCTTAGAATTTCCACATAGTTAGAAGCTACCTCTCACTTCCCTCACACCAACCCAACTGTTACAAACTTCACAGGGTAATACTCAAAAGACTGATTTCGGTCCTTAGATTACTCCATTGTCTAAAGTGCTCCCCAACCCACACACATAAAAAAACAAGAACAAAACACAAACTTACAGTAAGAAACAGGAAAAAGATTCAGACTGTATTCATCCACTTCACTCTAATTTTGTTCCTGAAAATAGATGGGAGCCTAGAGCAGAACATTCACGTCATTTATTACTCAAGCACATTCACAATTTCCCCTTTATTCTTTCTGCAGTTTACATGTTTGTTTTCTTAAAATTGGGATTAGAAAACATTTACAACTAAAGGCAGAGTTCTTTAAAATTTGGATGCCCCATCCATAAATTTTTTACTACCTGCCTAAGAGCAAGCACACTCACTCCCAACAAGGGCAGAGACCAACCCCATCTCTTGAATGCAGTGGGTTTTCTTTTTTTAAGATTTATTTATTTATTTTAGATGGGGGGAGGGGCAGAGGGAGAGAGAAACTCAAGCAGAATCCACACTGAGCACAGAGCCCAATCTGGGGCTCAATCTCACGACCCTGAGATCACGACCTGAGCCAAAACCAACAGTCAGAGGCTCAACCAACTGTGCCACTCAGGCAACCCAAGTTTTTCTGTGATTTTCTTAATTATTTGTTATCAAGTTGAGATGTTTGTTGTTATTGTTTTTAGATTAAAAGTCTTTATTATGCCTGTAGATAAATATCCTTGTTCTTTATCCATTAAATATGATTTAGACATATGTAAAAACAAGTGGAGAGAGTCTAAGCTAAAGAGACATTAAAGCTTTCTTAGTTTTTCCTTTAAAAAAAAGATAAGAAATGGTTGGAATCTGAGGATTAAAAAAAAGAAGGGAAAATATGAGGGTAGAATGGAAAGGAAGACAGAATTAGAGATAGTTTAGAACAAAATGTTAAGAGACTTGACACAAAAGTAGTAAAATAGTTTAAAAAAAAGGAATTTTTTCCCATTCTCATCCATCTCATGCACTGTGTCTAGAACACTCTTATTAAATAATTCTACTCTCAATATAAAATGTGGATTCTGCCATTTAGACATAGTTCATACTCTATCTTCTTAAATCAATTTCAATTGGAGAAAGTATAATGAGGAAAACATTTATTTAAAGTGTGTATTTTATTGTCTCTCTTTTGTGCTAAGCCCTGAAACTTGCACTTGTTTATATTATAGGGCTTATTATATCAAATTCAACTTATTTATTCATATGGCTGACCCCAACTGATTTTGAGCTCTAAATGACAGGTATCATGTCACATTAATCTTTATACCTTCTAACCAAAAGGTCAGTGTTATATTATAAGTGAGTTCAAGACATGCTACCCTTATCTAGGCAGAACTTTGATTTCAGGAGGGATGGGGAGGGAAGGGGAGGGAAAGGGAGGGGAGAGAGGAAGAAAGAAACTAGTTTACAAGATTACATCTAAGAATGTCATACTATATTATTTGATTTTAAAAGAACTTTCTTCTATTATTTAAATGATATATAAGAAGAAAAGATTCAATGTGATTGAAAGGCATTTGGCTTTTCCATTGACAATCATAGTGAAGATTTTCTAGCTTCTCCAGGTTCTATGTCAGTAATGCTCAGTTAGAGAACCTGTAATCCAAAGAAAGAGTCCTATCAGACCAAGAGATTTCTACCTAAACACCACCTACATTATATTCACCTAAAAAAATAAATAAAAACCAGGGAAATAGAAACCAGTCACTCCACTATTCTCCATTTCACTCACAGAGCTACTCTGGCAAATTACACATTTCAAAAAAGCAGAGGAATGGAACTAATGTCTTCTAATAATCTCTTCCAGTTCCTTGACTCCATCACTCTAACAGGCTAAACAAATCAATATTGATTTCTTCAATTATATCAGTAATGCTTATGTATCCTTAAAATGTTAAAATAAGGAATGAAATAGGTTGATGGCCTTGTTTTAGTTTTGTTTTTTTTTTATATGTCTGAATTCCCTTTCTTTGTTCAAATGCTTCTTTTCTCCCCTAGTGAAATGGAACCTTATCTCATAATGTTAAACTTACGTTAAAGCTTAACAATGTCAAGAGTTTGTATCTGAGGGATATGTTGAAGATTATTCAATCGATGTTTAGTCCATATGGGTAAAATGATTTCAGCCTTAATCCTCATTGTGTCATTAGCACCTATCCGAATGCCTGGAATTGGTCAGCTGCTCAATAAATATGGAAGAAAGAAAGGAAAGAAAGGAAGAGGGAGGGAGGGAGGGAGGGAGGAAGGGACAGAGGAAGGAATGGAGGGTAGGATATAAATAATTTGAGCTAATAAAGAATTCAGCAACTCATTTATTTCAAGTTGTTTGGAGCATAAAATATAATATGAATAGAATAAAATAAATTGAATAGAATAAAAGTACTTGACAAAGTACTTTGCTCTTTGTTTAATAGTAAACTATTCATATTTGCACAAATAAGATTGTGCTCTACTTTTTTCTTCACATCTTGGTCATTAGCCATTGAATGGACATTAACTGTGCTAAAAAATAAAACCTGTGTAATTAAGTGCTGTCTGTGGCTGATCTTTCATGTGGTGATTCCAGTCCGCCATCTTCTCTTCTAAGTTTTTTTAATACTATAATAAAAGTCACAATATACTAGTCAAGTATGGTTTCTATTTGTTAGAATAATTTAAATTTATATTTCTGATTATGACTTCTTCATGTGGTCAAACCAAGGAAGTAATGTGCATGTAGCAGCAGCACCTAGAAATTGAAAGTTTTAATAAAGAATTTGCATAGTAACTTCAGTTTCTTGTGATTCTGCTCTGCATTATATTTTTGTGTGTTGTACTGAAAGATCAATTCTGGTGTCTAAAATGTGGGTTCTTTCCTTTTTTACCGGATTTTAAATTTGCTGACTTGAATAATGTGAATAAGTATGAAAAAATAGTTTACATGATAAAATACCAATCGTCTAACCATTGACAACTCTGGAACCCCAGAGATAAATTCAGATTATATTTTCAGGAAATCAACCTGATAGGTTTTAGATTTCCTCCTACTTATTACTCTCAATACGACCGTATCCAAATTCTATCAGATTCTTTGATTTCCCATTCTCTACTTTTTCCACAATAGACAACTCTCCTTTTGTGAGACTGACCAGCAATAGCAAATCACCAAGTCACTTTCCCACAGTCACTTGGAGCTCCTTGCTTTTCACTAACAAACTAATTAACATGAGACAGTATGTTACGTGCATTGTATTTAATGATGATACTTTGGCCTATCCAGTCTTCTTTCATGTTAACACTAAACGCTAGTCCATAATTGCAATTTATCCTTTTAGAGAAAGCTTCATTCAAAGCAGTTTGAGACAATGAGAAAAACTCATTCTCCCAATCCTAAAGGCACTAGTGAAATGTGAGATCAATATTTCTCTTCCTTCAATATATATATATCAGTCAATGCAGAAGACCAAACATATACTGAATATTTTTATTCCACTCATCATACTCATCAACTGAGGCCCTTATTATCATCTAAATAACCAGAACCTTGAGTTTCCTGGTGTTTTGGGTTTTTGTTTTTTTTTTTTGGTGCTATCAAGAGTTGAATTCATGCCAAATTTCTCTGTTATTCATAACTTCAATACAGGCAAAGCAGCAACATTTGTTCTGCTTTATCATGGACGGTAGTCCAACCAAAAAATAATTGGATATATCTGTTTCCTGTTTCACAGAGCTGGCATTTTGCTTTCAGCACTCTTCACTGCATTAACGCCTCTCTCAATTAGGCAGTGAGAAAAGAGGGAAAATATGCACATACTGTGCTCTGGCATTTCAACAGCAGTGACTCCAGTCAATTCCAGCAGAGCATCTTGCCTCCTGATTTAATCCCTCTTGTCAGTTGCTCATCATAAACTGTATAAGAATGTTGCATATATTTTACAATTCACAATTCTGCAATGAGAAAGAGAGTGTGTCTACTAATGTGTAATGTAAGAGCAAAGCTTGAGCCACAGGAAAATGATTTACATGCCTTTAATTTTTATTTGAAATCAGATGATATATGTTCACTCTAATTGCCAAGATATAATAATTGTTTGATAGAGACAGAAGAGAGAAGATCAGTTATCTCTAAGTTTACTTAATAACTAAGTTGATCATAAAATGAAAACATGAGTAACAGATTTGCAAACCCCACACTTAGGATTTCCCACAGTATCTGAGAAAAATTAGATCTTGCCTAAACAAATATAATTCAGCATTATGGAGCTGAGTATGAAAAATGGCAAAATTATTTCTCTGTATGAAGTAATTTCTCCATCAGAGTAGCAGTGAGACTAAAGAGTTGAGATAATTATCCCTTAATATGTTATCTATTTTGAGTCTGCTACTCATCTGTTACAAAAATTAAAAATGAACAGAAACCTAAGATTCCTGGCACAAACCCATGTTGAGAGCATATGCTTCCTGCCATCTCGTCTCCATCCTCACTTACTTTCTGCATCTCCCCTATGCCCCTTACATCTCGCTTCTATCACAAGCTTTATTGTTCTTTCACTTCCCATTAAAAAGCTCTTTCACAGCAAAAGAAACAGTCAACAAAACCAAAAGACAACCGACAGAATGGGAGAAGATATTTGCAAATGACATACCAGATAAAGGGCTAGTATCCAAAATCTATAAAGAAATTATCAAAATCAACACCCAAAGAACAAATGATCCAATCAAGAAATGGGCAGAAGACATGAACAGACATTTTTCCAAAGAAGACATCCAAATGGCCAACAGACACATGAAGAAGTGCTCAACGTCGCTCAGCATCAGGGAAATCTGAATCAAAACCTCAATGAGATACCACGTCACACCAGTCAGAATGGCTAAAATTAACAAGTCAGGAAATGACAGATGTTGGCGGGGATGCAGAGAAAGGGGAACCCTCCTACACTGCTGGTGGGAATGCAAGCTGGGGCAGCCACTCTGGAAAACACTATGGAGGTTCCTCAAAAAGTTGAAAACAGAGCTACCATACAACCCAGCAATTGCACTACTGGGTATTTACCCCAAAGATACAAATGTAGTGATCCGAAGGGGTATGTGCACCCCGATGTTTACAGCAGCAATGTCCACAATAGCCAAACTATGGAAAGAGCCATGATGTCCATCGACAGATGAATGGATAAAGAAGATGTGGTGTATATATATATATACACATATATACACACACACAATGGAATATTATGCAGCCATCAAAAGGAATGAAATCTTGCCATTTGCAACAACGTGGATGGAACTGGAGGGTATTATGCTGAGCGAAATAAGGCAATCAGAGAAAGACATGTATCATATGACCTCACTGATATGAGGAATTCTTAATCTCAGGAAACAAACTGAGGGTTGCTGGAGTGGTGGCGGGGAGGGATGTGGTGGCTTGGTGATAGACACTGGGGAGGGTATGTGCTATGGTGAGCGCTGTGAATTGTGTAAGACTGTTGAATCACAGATCTGTACCTCTGAAACAAATAATACATTATATGTTAAAAAAAAGATAGCAGGAAGGGAAAAATGAACGGGGGGAAATTGGAGGGGGAGACAAACCATGAGAGACTATGGACTCTGAGAAATAAACTGAGGGTTCTAGAAGGGGGGATGGGTTAGCCTGGTGATGGGTATTAAGGAGGGCACGTACTGAATGGAGCACTGGGTGTTATACGCAAACAATGAATCATGGAACACTACATCAAAAACTAATGATGTAATGTATGGTGATTAACATAACATAATAAAATAAAATTTAAAAAAAACCTTTTTCTTTCCCGTCTCACAAAAACTTTTGTTTTATTGCCAACCCTCCTCATTTCATTTTTCTCTGCCTTTCTACAAAAAAAGAAAGAAAAAGAAAAAAAAAAAGTTATTCATAGCGCTCTGCATTAGGAGACAAAGACTAAATTCTAGCTGTTGTTGTCTTTCTTAATACATTTATAGCAACTCCAGGCATTTTCACATGCCCTAGTGAAAGTAAAGTATTTTGAATATAAAAAACAGAGATATGGCACAGTCTTTGTCATCCGGGAGCCAATAATTCAATGAAGACATAAAACACACAATCACTATAAATAAAGACAATAATTGCGAAAAGAGACTTAGAATAAGAAATTGCAAGATGAGGGGCGCCTGGGTGGCTCAGTCGTTAAGTGTCTGCCTTCGGCTCAGGTCATGATCCCGGGGTCCTGGGATCGAGCCCAGCATCGGGCTCCCTGCTCAGTGGAGAGCCTGTTTCTCCCTCTCCCACTCCCCCTGCTTGTGTTCCCTCTCTCTCTCTGTGTCTCTCTCTGTCAAATAGAAAAAAAAAGAAAGAAAGAAAGAAAGAAAAAGAAATTGCAAGATAGATGGAGCAAAAAATAAAGCCTATACTGCGGCTGGGCTGATAGGTGAAAGAAATAAGAGGAAAATATGCCTTATATCCCTTAATTGTCCACCAAGAAAGAGGTGTCAGGCAGGACTGGAGCCCTACCATACCCAGAAAATGGGAAACTTCGAAAGTGTTCTCCTTGTTTGAAGTTTGGTTAAGCACCGTAGTGGGTACTGGCTTTTCATCAGCTGCACAGGTGTTTGCGCCTACCATGCAGCAGGCAATGTCCTAGAAACAGGGAGCTAACACAGCCCTTGCTCTCTAGCTGCCTTCAGCCTGTTAGGGAAGAGGAACACCTAAAGAGGCAATTATAATATAAATACTCAGTTAGAGAGATGCAGAGATTGTGTGGGAGAATATAGGAAAGTCCTCTAAGCCTCTGTGAAGGTTAGGAACACTTCTCTGAAGAGGAAAGGGAAGAAGAATAACAACTGTGGCCAAACCAAAGATCTTCCAAAAAAATCCAGTGCATTGGAACAGTTATAAACTGATGTCAAAAGTACCAACCCCTCATGCATGCCTGCCCTCTCCTCTCCCTCTTTTCCTGTCTCCCACCCTCCATATCCACTCCCTCTCTCTCTGTCATCCATCTATTTTCTGATTACAAAGCACCAAAATAAATGCAGAGATACTAGCTTTGGCCTTAACTCTGTCCTCTGGTGGGATACAAGTGTGTTTTGGCAGGTATGATGGATCCATGGGGGCACCTCCTGGGAGATAATTTATGTGATAGCTTTGGAATGAGTAAAGGAAACCTTGGGAAAAGACAGAATTGTGTGCATCATGG
Source organism: Phoca vitulina (assembly GCF_004348235.1). Classification (NCBI taxonomy): domain Eukaryota; kingdom Metazoa; phylum Chordata; class Mammalia; order Carnivora; family Phocidae; genus Phoca; species Phoca vitulina. The sequence continues at coordinate 6,083,455 of NW_022589717.1, forward strand.
ATATTGGTTACCTCTCCAAGTCTCATGGACTCCTATCTCAGACCAAAAGAGGAAAAGGCTATATAAGCCAAAACTCAAGAAACATTTTCCACAAAACCTTTGACACTCAGAAGCACATAAGAAGTACCATTTTGGTGCCTGGCTAACAACTAGAAGGTACTTCAACTCCTCTTGAACAAAGAAACAAATAAATAGTTTCCAAATTCTTCAAAGAAAGAAGCATTTTTAAAGGTTTATTTAAATTATCATATTCTGACAGAATTTTGCAAAAGAAAGGCCTTTCCACTTGTCAGACTCTCTTCCTTGACATTTCTACAGCAGGGTTTCTCAAGCTCAGCATTATTAAACCAGATAATTCTTTGTTGTGGGAGCTATGCTGTGTGTTGTAGGATGCTACTAAACATCCTACAAAGGCTGCCCCTGTTAGATGTGAGAAGCATCTCCCCTCTAGTTGTGACAATCATAAATGCCTCCAGACATTGCCAAATGCCTTTGGGAGGGGAGCACAAACTCACCCTGGCTGAGAATTACTGTTCAAAGGTAATGTGTGGTCATCTGGTACTTTGATATCTGCTGTCCCGTGTCACTGCCTAATTTTTCCACCTGTCTGTCTCCCTAATAAGCTCCTACTCATGATGATCACATAGTAGGCACTCAAGAAATACTCACTGACAGGAACAAAACTTCACAGCAAGGCATGGTTTTACTTTTTCTAAATTCTTTAAAGTTGAGGCAACAGTATGCTTTCCCATGTGGACCTCCCTCTGTGAACACACAGAACAGGCCAACAAACCAAAAGCAAAATTTGGCTCCAAGAGAGAAATGTGTAGAACAGAGTTATTTATTAAGAACAATCCAATCTGAGGAACATCTTTAAAGATAATTTATCTTCCCTTCAGTTGCATCCATTCTGCTCCAGGGAAGCTTTATAACTGTGTATAAATGTTTGTAAACTCTTGCTTTTTCCATGGTTACAAACTATGAGATCCTATTTGTTTACACTGAGAGGGGCAAGATTGAGGCTATTACTGACCAGAGACACACTAAGATAATGGCACTCCACTGATATTATTTTGGGCAAATATTTGTCAAAAGTATAAATTGAACCTGCTTAAATGAGTCAAAACTTGTATTTCCTTCCCACAACTCTAAATTCTGAAAAATGTCTTAAAGAAGGAGAAAAACCACAAGCAGAGTAACTATGACGATATGAAGCTGGGCAGAATAGGAAGTGAATCATGGGCAAAAAGGAGTACAAACATAAGGGAATGAGATAGTCTGAATGGTATGCAGCATCTAAGAAGAAAAGTCAAGCTTTGAAACTTTCTACTCTACAAATCAGGGTCTGATAAATGGCACAACAAGGGAGGCTGGTATCGTGTCCCTTGACTGAGACTATTGCCCAAATGTTTTACATTTGAAACTCTTGAGGCATTTATGAGAAGTTGAATGAACTTTCGTGGTCAGTGTCTTGAGGCCAGAATGCTTTCAACCTCATCATTTCCTAACTTGAAGACAGGAAACTGGAAAAGCTTCATGAAGTGTAAGGGAGACAGATTTCATGTTTAAATGTAACAGTATGTTTCTCAAAATATTTAAACAAGCTAAGGAATAAATCTCTTAACTAGAAAGTTAATAAACCAAATGCATGTGTTTTATCCATCTCAGAATCTAGTGTAGTATTTTCCTTAAATACTTTATGGCTTTAAAAGGGGAGAGAAAAAAAAAATAGGAATTTTCTCCTTTATTTCTTTCACTCACATATGGTGGAAGTTTCCAGAGAGAGAGAGGAAAGAAAGGGGACCTCACATTTACTGAGAATTTACTACATGACACCTACTAGATCCTTCAAAAGAAGCATTTCATTTAATCAGAATAATCCTGTGAGGTAAGTACTCATAATCACATTATACAGATGAAAAAACTGATGCCCAACTCATACAGCTAGCAAGGACCAGAATTTGAACCCAAAAAGTCTGTATTATTTCCTTAGTCTACCCTCTCAATTTACCTCCTAAAATGCAAGAGGTATTCTGATTTTTTTCCTTTTGTATCTTTTTTTCTCAAAAAAGTCCAAAGTACAAAACCAACACTGTGTTAGAATTCTTCAAAGATGCTAGAATTTTTTTTTTTTAAACAGTCTAAGAAAAACAACTTTGTCAATATATTTACAGTCCTTCTCATAGTCTACTCAATTAAATTCTGGTTAAGGTAACAAAATACATAATTTTAGGTTAGAATTATCACTGAACAATCAAATAGAAAATAGAACACCTAACTAATCTCAGATATAACTAAATGTAATCACTTCTAGCTAAAGTATGCACAACATTTACTACGGTTTTAGAGGGTTTATTTTTAGTTTAATAACCATAGTTTAGGGAACGTTTCTGATGTACAAATCAAGATATATTCTTTTCCCTTTTTGCCTAATTATTTTTGATTTTGAGGCTATCATGATGATACTGGAAAAGGAAAAAGATTGTACAAACTCTTCTGTGTTGAAATTTAAAGTGGTTGTACACAATTTTCCTATTAGATACCCCATGACTATCCATATTGATGGCTGATAGGTCTACATAGCTGACGTAAAGTATATCTGACATGTAGGGAGGAAAAAAAAAAAAAAGGCAAGTGATCCTATTCCAATAGGAAAAGGAGTCAGCCAATATCATTACTCCACAAACATTGGCCCCTACCCAGAATCTCCTTCCATATTCCAAGGTCTAAAAGAAAATCTCAAAATGCTCTTTCCTATTCATTGAGTGCCACCGCAGGAGGCTCCACTGGTTGGTGCTCTGCAGTGCTGAAACTCTCATTTGCTCTGGGATAAAAAGGGAAGAGGTGAAACATTTGCTACTGAAAAATTTTACTTAAAGTAAAATCATATGTTTCCCCCCATTGCTCATATTAATGTATGGTGCATTAACATTTAGTCCCATAATTCTTCATTATTCAGGCATTTAATCATATGGAAAATGTGGTAATTTAATTAAAACAAGCAACATAGGTTAGATATCCCTTGGGATACAAACCTAGGAAAATGATCTAATCCATTGGGTTTCCATTGTGAAAATGTATTAATATTAGACCACAAGACCACAGCAGAAAAAAATGCTGCTCATTTGCAAAGCAGTAATCTGATGCAGAAACAACTTGAGTTTAGGAAGCCAAAACGTACACCGTTCTTTCTGAAATGAGTGGAGGGTTTGTAAGAGACTCTGCTGCCTCTGCTCTCATGGTGGTTAGGAAGGAAAATGCCACAGGAGATACATTTTCAGTGATAAGAACTCTGCTATGTTTAGAATATAAATGCTGATAGTTCATATAATGAGTCTATCAAATAAACTTCCAAGACCTGCAACCATCTTTTCAGAGCATGACATTTCATCTTTTAGAATATGTTATCCTTACGAGAAAAAAGATTTACCCGTGTTATATGAACACAAAATCACCTCATTTACACCTGAGTATCTAAATGCCCTGACTGTTGTTGCTACTATAAAGGTTTCTCTTTTCTAATTCTAAAGTCAAGTTGATTTCTATACACTAGACAAATGCCATAATCCACTTTGTCTCAGAACCTAAAATAATAATAACAAACTATTATTATTATTATTATTATTATTTATTATTATACCTTAGCTTCACAAGGTTCTATAATAAAATATTTTTTTAAAAACATTAACCCCTCTATCAGTCTTGCCACAGGAAATGAAATTCCCACATCATTCACTCCTTGCTGCTTTGCTTCCTTGCTCCCAAGCCCTGTAAGTACATGATAAAATTTAAGACAATTATCTGCTTTTAACACTAATGTGTTTAACCATCATCCAGACTGCAGTATCTTAGGTTGAACTATTTTACCAAACTGTACAGCCCTTGAAAGCTAGCAGTCGTGATGATAGCTTTTATTGAGGAAAGTGGACAAGAGAATTTGCCTGGCACATGGGGCACAGATTTGGATAAGAGTATCATATAAGCCCTAAGGTACATTTCCTAGGCCATAGTCTATCCATCATAGATAGTTCTGGAATATAAATTTAGTAGGTCACCCAAGATTCCTCATGATTTTTGGAGCTCACTTGATATTGAATAATTTCTACCCTAACCAGTCAAACCAATATAATGGGAGACAACAGTCACAATGTTAAAATAGCACCTCAGAATTTCATTTACTTTTCTGCCTTTCCTTACCCAATCTAACCTTACCCTAACAAAATAATGCCTCTGGTACTAGGAAAGGGTCTATTTTGTCCCAGATGGACCCAATTCCAGCCTTATCTGAACTTGTTCCCCCCCAGGCATACTCAAGTGATCAGAAGAAATTTTAGAAGGGTGGGCCAAAAAGATAGATGGAAACTAGAAGAAATGTCATCCCAGAGTCCAAAGAAAGAAAAAAATTCAAGAACGATGGGTTGAGCAAGAATATCAAAGTTCAAGAGGGACAAAAACCAAACTAGAGTCATGACCTTGATGTGTTTGAGAAGCAACAAGTAGTTCAGAATGGTAAAAGACAAGGATGCAAAAGAGAATAGTAGGAATCTTCTCTCTAAGAGGTTGGATTATGTACTCTTGCAAGCCAAATAAGTATGATGGGAATCTATCTACATTTTTGAAAGCACATTCTGACTTCTTTGTGAAGAAATGACTATAAAGAGTACTCCTGCCCCTTGAAAACCAGAAAACATTTTAGGAGGCTATTACATGGGTCTAGTTGAAAGGTGGTACCAGTTTGGTGCCAGGGGGATAGAAGAGAAGATAGCAAGAAATCATCAAATTAAGGAAAATGCTTTTAAAGTGAAGCTGGAAAGACAGATATAGAGAGTAAGGGGAGGAAAGAAATTAAAAATGACTATGAAATTTTTGGTCTTAACAAATGGATAAATAATAGTGCCCTTTAATTGTAGGGAACAATTTGGGTAATAGCAGATTTAAGGAAGTTGATAAAGAGTTCTTTGTTGGATGGTTATGTTTGAGATGTCAATTAGACACTGAATGTGAGGTATCAAGTAGGAAACTGGAGTTTAGAGGAGAGGTTAGGGCTAATAATATAAATATGGGTGTCATCAGGATATACATGATATTTAAACAATGGGAATTAGTGAAAACATCTGTAGAGTGATAGTAGGTAGAAAAGGTGAGGACTAAGCAAGCTCTCAGGCACTCCAACCTAAACTAAGTTGTATAAAATCCATTCTCTGTATGTCTCTAGATTACATTTGGACAAAAGAGAAATTTGCATGCAGAATGAAGCAGTAGCCATCACTCTCTGAAGGTAATCAAAGTTAGATACAGTGAGAGACAGACACAGAATTTGTCAACTTGTACCTCTCTCTCCTCTCCCTCTGCATGTAGCTCTTCTTCCTTACTACCAGCTCTGCTGATACAACCCCTGCCCCATCACCAGGTCCATAGGCAACAGGCTTCCATAGACTTCTCCTTTAGCTCTGCTTTATGGCCCCACTCTGGCAGCTGGACATGCCTGGCTTTCCAGAAGTCTCTGACTTATTCACACATACCAGTGTTTCAGAAGAGTGATTAGTGACTTTTCTGTGATCCTCCAATTCCCCTTTTTGTGGCCTTATTTCCCAGCTTTTCCCCCATAATTTCTATAGTTAATCCCTTATTCCATAATATTCATTTGGTTTCCCTGAGTACAAGTATAAAATTGGTACAAGTATAAAACATTTCAAGGAGGGGTGCCTGTGTGGCTCAGTCGTTAAGTGTCTGCCTTCGGCTCAGGTCATGATCCCAGGGCCCTGGGATTGAGCCCCACGTTGGGCTCCCTGCTCAGAGGGAAGCCTGCTTCTCCCTCTACTACTCCCCCTGCTTGTGTTCCCTCTCTCGCTGTGTCTCTCTCTGTCAAATAAATAAATAAAATATTTTTAAAAAAAAGTTCAAGGAGTTTTGTTCTAAAGGGAAGGAGAGAAATATGAAACATCTGGATGTAGACATAGAGTCAAGAACAAGTTTCTTTAATTTTTAAGATCAGAAATATTATGGCATGTTGGTATGCCAATGGGATTGATTCAAAAGAAGAAATTGATGATGCAGGACAGAAAGGAGATACTTCAGAAGTGAAATCCTTGAGTAAGCAAATGGGGACCCAACAAAGGGTTGGTCTTAAATAGATTCTGAGGCAGTTCATCTAACATAATGGAAGGCTGAAAATAGGAGCACAAATGCAGAGGAATTGATAAATAAGGAGACAATAAATTACAAGGAGGTTTGTGTCCTGATTGCTTTATTAGCTCAAAGTGAAAAATAAGAAATGGATGTTGAAGGTTTGAGAAGAAGGAGAAACTGCAAAATAGATGTTGAAGCATAGGAGAAAAAAATGACTAGGGAAACGTAGTGGAACAGTTGGACAGAGCTCAGGGAAAGCTTGAAATCTGTGAAAAACAGGACCAGTCCACTGAGTTTTCTGTTGGTTGGTTGGTTGGTTGGTTGGTTGGTTGTTTTGTTGTTGTTGTTTTTTTCAACATGTCCATCTGTTAGTTACAGATGTGGAGCAGAAGACTTGGAAAGGAGTTTGGTAAATTTAGACAATAAAGAAATGTAGATGCATCCAAGGGGATGATTTTAGTAATATGCTCTAAGTATGGTAAAGGGAAAAATTAGCACATGAAGGAGAGCATTATGGAGAAAATAACATTAAATTTCTCAATTAGGCATAAGAATTTATCCAGTGAGGAAACTAGAGAGAGTAAGCTAGAAAGTTAGTAGAGTTAATAAAAAGTGGGATGCTTGACATCTATCTATGTATTAGATAGTCTTTGGTAATAACAAAGTCTATGGTTTACCATTAAAAAGGGGAGGGGATTAAAAGAAAGATCTTTGGAAGACATGTCTGTCAAGTCAAGGAACTGAGATGCATTGGCATGGGATAAACCATCCTTAAGGAAGTTGATCCTGCCAAATAGTGTCATAATGGAAGGAAAGACAGCAGATCTGGGACTAAGGTGAGGCAAGCAAGGCACTCGGGATATAAAACTTAACGAGGCATGTACTCCCAAGTGCTGATCTTGCACTTGTGTTACCTCATTAATGTTAACCTGAATATTAAGAAGCACGAAAAATAGAAAATAAGTACCATCCATTGAAATAATAGAATCACATAATTTTTTATAATTAAAATTTATATTCTTTAATGGGCATAATTTTCTTAGATCAGTAAGAGGTCTGCTCATAATAATCAATGTGATATTAATATGAGAAATACTCAATAAATCAGAGTACTCCAGCATAACATAACTGCATTGTTGACACATGGACCTGAAACAGTCTCACTCCCTTTATGTCTCATTAACTTCGGGAAGGTTGAGTGGTTAGCAGCTAGGGTTAGGAAGTAAAGCCATTGTCTCTTTTATAACATACAGACTTCTGATTTTGCTGTTTCCTATTCCCTGACAATAAATTTAGGAATTGACTTTAGATAACTACAGAACTAAAACTAACTTCATGAATTCTTTCTGATCAATGGTCATTTTTTCTTGAACCTAATGAATCTCTAATTACTTTCCTAACCTTACAGGCCCACAAATACCCATTTACTCTCTCACTTAGATTTGTCACAGTATTTCTAACACATATATTAATCTGGTAAGAAAGGAAAAAATGGGATATTCCACTGACAATGAGGGAAATATAAGTATCAATCATGAGAAAAAATATTAGGATGGGATTTGGTTTCTTAAACGTATTCAAAATTCTTCTGAGAACTCTAGTCAGACTAATGAAAATTGTTCTATTTTCCCAATTAAAAAGAAACTATTTTTATCTGTAAATAGATCTACCTCATGCAGGCTTTTGTTTCTACCTAAATCCACACTGAGGCTCCTGGTGTCCCATCAGATACAGTGTTAACCTGCACTGCTTTGAGAAAAATAATGACATCCTATAGCCCAATCTTCCATTTCAGAGCAATCATCATAAAAACCTCCTCATGCCCTCAATGCAACTTAAAACTGTGTAAACCACAGTGTATGTAATGAATGGAGATAATGGCTTTGGTAGCCAAAAAGATACTGCCCCTGACTTTTAGAAAAAAACATAATAGAATCCACTATGCTGAGCCAAAACGTAATCATAAGTGATATTTGCCATCCCAGGGATGTAATTAGATTCCTTTAGAGAATGAACAAAGGCAAAAATTACCTGAAATAATTACTTTACAAGTCAAAGAAATGAAAAATACCCAAAATTCCTATTTATGTTAGACCTTTATGAGATGACGCTCATGTTCCATTTCATTGAAATAAGAGGAAATTAGTTCAGGTCCTCCTAGAAGTAGATCCTAGATGGGATTAAAGATGTAAAGATTTTATTAAGGAAAATACCTGTGTGGGGAAATGGGGAGGGAGCCAGGGAGACCAGGAGAGACAGCAAGACCTGATACAAGCCTGACTCCAAGTGAAGGAGAGTCAAAAGAAATGTTGGGTGAAAGCATCCTAGACTTCCATACAGTTCGAGGAAGCTTCAACCAGACGGACAAGATGGCCAAGCCCAGTCACCCATCAGAGGAGTCCTGTGTTTGGTAAGAACAGGCTTGCCTTAGTGTCCCTGCTGTGCTGCTACAACTAGAAACAGCCCATGGGAAGCATGGGCTCTGTGAAAATGCCTTGGTCTCACGGCAGGGGAGCAGGGGCCCTCTCCATTACGTGCCCTGCAGACGGAGGTCTGTGACACACGTTCTCATGGCTGCCAGAAGTAGGCACATGACCAATATTCTACTCAGTAGCTGACTCATACCTATATTTCAAGCTCACTGGCATTTTATGTATTTCTTAATTGCACTGTTATTGTTAATGAGAATGATCACTGAAATAGCAACAGAACTTGCACATTAGGCACACACATATAATAATGATTTTAATCAAGAATTCAAAGCGGCATCTCGGTCTTATTCCTGCCCAAATACATAACTTCAGTTCTAAGATGCTTTACTGTATTTTTTCTTCATTCCCACTTTTGTTTAAAAAGTTTTTCAACCTTCTTTCAGATTATAATTTTATATATTAATGTTGTAGTAGAGCCTTTGGTTCTATTTTACTCAAATGAGTCATTTAAATTTCTACCTAAACAATTTTAGGGCTTATCTGTGTGCCCACTTGTTATTAGAAACATTTAGTAAAGCATCCTTCACCATCCTAAAATTAAATGTAACAATTTTTTTGCCATTTTGAAATTAAAGTCATAGACATATCACTTACTTACTTACACATATAATTTCAAACTGCAATATAGGAGGGAATAGAATAAAAGCATTCCTAATAAATAATTTTAAAATATCAACATAAAAATATTTGGGGATGACTATATTAAATAATACCATGAAATAATTATGTACTTGCACTTACTTAAAAATCCTAAAAGTAAAACAAAAAGAAGAAAAGCCATTCTGTACAAGAAATTTGGGGAAATTTTAAAGAGTGCTGATATGGATAAACAGTAAAATAAAACTAATGCAAAAATAAATTGTATTATCTTACTTATTTGTACATGATAAAAAAAAGAGGGAAATAACTTTAACTGAAATAGAAGTAACATAACAAGAAAAATGACTGAAGTAAAGGAAATAACAAGTTATTGCAAATGAAATGGGTCTCATTTATGAGTTTTTTATCCAGTTACCTTCCTATATGATGACATGTGTGGTAGGTTAGAATTCTAAATTCTATAATGACTCACACCCTTGTGTAATCTCTTTCCTATGAATGTGAATGAAACCTGTAACTTACTTCTAACCAATAGCATATAATAAAGGTGACAGAGTATCATTTCATGAGATGTGACATGACAAAAGGCATTTTGCATATGTAACTGAGGTCCCCAGTCAGTTGGATTTGAGTTAATAGAAAAGGAAATTATCCTGGGTGGGCCTGATCTACTCAGGTGAGGCCTTTAACAATAACATAGAAGTCAGAGAGATTCTATTGCTGGCCTTGAAGAGGTAAGGCTCTATGAGTTCTGTGAGCTGCAAGGAAATAAGTTGTGCTAAAAAACACATGAGCTTGGACGGTTCTCAATCTTTATGTGATAGTCTAACCCTGGCCAACACTGATTATAGTCTTGTTAGACACTGAGCAGCATACCCAGCAAAGTTGTACCTGGAATCCTGACCCACAGAAACTGTGGGACAATAAATGCACGCTGATTTAAGCCTTTAAAATTATTATGCAGCAATAAGGCCAACACAACATATGATAGAGTAGTGATTAAGAATCACAGAAAACTAATCCTTATCTTACCTTAACACATATTCAGCATCTACCACTTCAAAAGACCCTGGAAGAACACACCTTCAACAAGTGATGGAGACATGAAGAATGGATTGGAAAAAGAACTAATAATGAAAGAATATACAGCAAATCTCTGAGGACAGCATCAGAATAAGATTAAAAAACACCAGGTAAGCCATTATTAAACAAATGATTCCCATATCTAATTTCATAACATAAATTTCTTATTGTGCTATAAAAATTAAACATTGTAAGCTTAAAATAATATGAAATACTTAAAAAAAATCCTGCATTAATCTAATGCAATAAGATCCCAGAATCTCTACTTACTTCATAATGTTTTATTTGAATCCCATCTTTTAAAAGACTCAAATATCCTCTTATACATTTCAAGTCATTATTTGGTAGCTGAAATGAACAAAACAGAAAAAGATCCTTCATGCCGTGGAGCTTATATTCTAGGAAGGACAGATAGAAAGTAAATATAAACAGTAAATAATATATAGTGTGTTATAGGGCAATAAATGTACAGAAAAAAAAATAACTATAAAGGAGGACGGAGGAGAGATTGCTGTCATAAAATAAGGTGGCATGGATAGGACTTATTAACCAAAGACTCAATGGAGATAAGGCAGTAAGTTGAAGTTTTTCATGGAGAAATATTTTTTTTCTTTGAAGATTTTTTAGATTTATTTATTTGAGGGAGAAAGAGAGAGCCAGAGAGAGAGCGATCGTGAGCAGGGGCAAGGGTAGAGGGAGAAGTTGACTCCCCGCTGAGCAAAGAGCCCGATGCGAGACTGGATCCCAGGAGGATCACGACCTGAGCTGAAGGCAACCGGTTAACCAACTGAGCCACCCAGGTGCCCCTCATGGAGAAAGACTTTTATCCAGGGAAAGGCAATAGCTAGAGCAAAGGCACCAGGGTAAGAGCTTATCAGACCCACTGGAGAAACAGCAAGAAAGCTATTGTGACTGCTCTGGGGTGAGCAAGAGGAGGGAATGAGATAGAAGCTGAGAGAATTAACACTGAGGAGCCAGATCACACAGGTCACATAGGGATTTTGGATTTTTCCCCTGGGTGAAACTGGAAACCATTGCAGAGTTTTGAACGAAGAAAGATCCAATTTACATGACTTACCACAGGAGCCAGATAATTTTGTCTCCTATTTTGAGAAGAAAGGGACAGGCAGCAAGGGTGGAAGCAGGGAGACCCGTTAGGAGTCTATTGTAATCACCCCAAAAGAACAGAGTAATGGTCATGGAGGTGTTGAGCAGGGGTCAGATTCTGAATAGAGAGACAGTAAGATTTCTTGAAGGATCAGATGTGGGGTTTGAAAGAAAAAGATGTATCAAGAATGGCTCCAAAGCTTTTGGCTTAGAAGGATGATGTTACCACCAACTGAGCTGGAAAAGACCAAGGTGGAGATTTTTAAATCTGACCCATTAAACCTTTTTAAAGAGCATTCAAGTAAAAGCAGTATTTTCAAGTCAGTCTTTAAATCTATTCTAAGTAAGTTAAATAAATGGCTGCAAATATGGAAATGGAAAATTCTTGGTAAGCAAATGTGTTTGCTTAAAATAAGCTTATTTATAAATCACAAATTTCCCTTTATTTAATGAAATTAATCTCATATCCTTGAGGATTTGCAAATGCGTTCAAAAGCTATCATATTATTTGCACAATTTCACTAATAATATCATTTATGATGTTTATTTTTTTAAAGATTTATTTGTTTATTTTAGAAAGAGAGAGGGAAAGAGAGAAAGTAGCAGGGGCAGAGGGAGAGGGAGAGAGACCCTCAAGCAGACTCTGCACTGAGCACAGAGCCTAACACGGGTCTCAGTCTTACTGCCCAGAGATCACAACCTGAGCTGAAACCAAGAGTCAGATGCTCAACCACTGTACTATCCAGGTGCCCCCCCCCAATTATGCTGTTTATTCTTTTATTGATTGAATAAAAAATATAAAACAATGTATTTTTAAATGTTAAACTATTTACTTTGAGAGAGTCATCAACTGTGTGTAGAATGAGACTGTTCTACAATAGATGAAATAATCAAGTGGTCAATCAGATATTTTTTAATAGAATTAAAAAAAACATTCATTAATTTGTTGACTCTTTCACTCAGACCCCTTAGATTAAGAGTTGTCGAAGTATGAGGCAATGAATTCCTACAACATCTGGTGCTAGTTTTTAAAATGGATTGAAAACTTGTATAGTGAGTAATCATAGCTTGTGCTACACCTCTGGTGTAAACAATGACACTGGATAAAAGGATTATTTTTCTGTGAAATAACTTATAAATATTTTATAAATTAACAACCCTATATAGCCATCATGAGTAATTTTGAAAGTAACATTTACACTATGATTATTTCGTGCTTGCTTCGGCAACACATATACACTACGACTATTCCTTATGAACCTTTTATATGCCAGAAGTAAAACTGCATTATCAAGATGAAAATTCACTTGACTGCAGTTCATTACATTAATTTCAACATTTTTCACCATCTTGACAATATTACTCAAACTTCACTCATAAATAAAACAGACAAGGTTATTGCATTTGGATTTTGGTCAATTTGTAGAAAGGTTATTTTTCCCCTTATATTGTATCAATTACAGTACTTTGCAATTCTTTGAGCTATTTCGTTAAGAAATAGTGTTCATCCTTCTGATAAGAATATTCCAAGAAGTATCTTTAACCCTCTGATAAATGAAATATCTTCTATATCTTCCCATTTTATCAACATTTTTGCTTCTAAAACTTTCACTTAATCTTGACTGTTTTGTTGCTTTATTAGGAAAACAGTGTATTGGCAGGGTAAGCATTCAATACCTGTTCAGTTGTGGGAAATGTCATTAAAATCCAGTATCAATTTTCTAATGAAATATTAAAAATACTTTTTCTCTATATTTGACATTTTAAAATAATGGACAAATGAAGAGAGGTGGTCCAAGATGGTGATGAAGTTAAATCCTGAACTCCCCTCCTCCCGCAGACACACCAAATCTATGGCTACATATCTAGCAACTCCTTCTGAAAAAGACCTGAGAACCACCTGTATAGCTCCTTCACAGTAAATGAGAAAGGGGCCACATCCAGGCAGGTAGGAGAAGCTGAGACAATCCCCCCACAATCAGGGGGGAACAAAGAAATCGGAGCTTCTCCCTGAGGAGCAAAGGACTTGTTCTCCACATTAAGCAACCCAACACTTAAGACTTGCACCTGAGCTATGAGCCCCCAGAACCTCTGGCTTTGAAAACCAAAGGACTCACGTCCACAAAACCCGAAGGGCTGTTGTACACCTGAAACTAATATAATATTATCTGTCAATTATACCTCAATAAAAAATAAGAAAATAAATAGATAATAAAAATAATGAATACTTTGTTATAAACAAATGCATATGCAGATGTGTTGTGTTAATGAATTCACAACCATAAACTGTGATGTGATTTCCAATATGGGGAATAATTTTTGGAAAATTCTTAACACAGACAAAATACTACGCATAATACATATTCCGTACCCATTTTTTAAAATATATTTTTATATTTTCAATTTACAAGAGTCCTTTGCCTATTAGAAATATTGACCATCAGGGACTCCTGGGTAGCTCTGTCAGTTAAACGTCTGCCTTTGGCTCAGGTCATGATCCCGGGGTCCGGGGATCAAGTCCCACATCAGGCTCCTTGCTCAGTGGGGAGCTTGCTTCTCCCTCTCCCTCTGCCACTCCCCATGCTTGTGCTCGCTCTCTCTCTGACAAATAAATAAATAAATAAAATCTTTTAAAAACATATAAATAAATTTAAAAAAAGAAATATTGACCATCAGACTGACACAGATAATGTTCTTCCCAGACAAGTTTGCCTTTTGACTGTGATATAGCCTTGTCATTCAAACTTTTCACTCTTCCTTCTCAAATCAAATATATTTATCTTCTCTGAGTTTCCTATCTGTTGAATCACAGACCTGTACCTCTGAAACAAATAATACATTATATGTTAAAAAAAAAAAAAAAGAAGATAGCAGGAGGGGAAGAATGAAGGGGGGGAAATCGGAGGAGGAGATGAACCATGACAGACTATGGACTCTGAGAAACAAACTGAGGGTTCTAGAGGGGAGGAGAAGTGGGGGGTGGGTCAGCCTGGTGATGGGTATTAAGGAGGGCACGTACTGCATGGAGCACTGGGTGTTATACGCAAACAATGAATCATGGAACACTACATCAAAAACTAATGATGTAATGTATGGTGATTAACATAACATAATAATAAAAAAAACAGTATTATTTAAGTCACAGCAATTATATTCATTTTCTTCTATATTTTTCTAAAATGTTCTTAATAAACATATAAATCAGGTTTCAAAAAAAAGATTTCCTTTATATTGGTATAATAATTACACATTTCTTATTATTAGATTTTTACCTTTGATCTTCTAAAATCTCAGCTTTGTTAAAGTCTTTGCCAGGTGGATAATCAACTAGGTCAGTATCTTTAATTAAATAACTTGTTCTTTTTCCACTAAATTGTAGTATTATCTTCACATTATTTTAAATCTCTTTATGCCCTTGATTTTATACCTCGGTTCCTACCGCGTTAACTAATCTGCTTTTCTATTCCTGTGCTGATGCCATGCTTTTTAATTACAATGGTTTGGTAGTAAGTTTCAGTATCAGCGACGACAAGTTTCCACTTAAAAGTCTTTTTCTCATACCTTTCTTGAATATTCTATAACATTTACTCTTTCATACATATTTGCAAATAATTTTATCTAATTTTTGAAAACGCTGCTATTCTGCCTGGAATTACATTAAATATATAAATCAAAAGAACTGCTAGGTTATATTGTTTTCCCACCCAGCACCAGTGTCTCTCAATTTCTCTAGTTTATATTTTATGTCCTTTAATAAGATTGCATTTTTGCTTTCTTTTTAAAATTATGGAATATAATGCACCAAGACAAAAGTAAACAATATATAAACATATAATGTAATGAATAAAGAAATAGTGAACACCTTTGTGTATACTACATAGATCAAGAAATAGCATATTACCATCACCCAAAAGTCCCTCAACCAATGTGTCTCTGCCCAGATATACTGCAGTGAGCACACCTTCTAACTTCCATCAACATGCCCTGCCTCCACCCCCAGCACACACACATACACATACCTGTTTTTGATTGACCTGAGAGAAGGCTGGAGGGAGTAGAAACAAGAGATACAGCTTTCTTTAATCTCCTCCTACACTTTTTTTTTTAATGAACATATAGAGAAGGAAGCTTAAATGAAATATTGCTAAAACACTATAGATTTAGCTTTGATATAATATTAATTTTATTAAATAAAATATTCCTAATGCACTTTATATTTGCCTTTTGGCTTTGAGATAATATTCATTTTGGTTATTTTTTAACAATAATTCTTTTTTTAAGATTTTATTTATTTATTTGAGGGAGAATGAGAGTGAGAGAGATCACAGAAGGAGAAGGAGAAGCAGACTCTCCTGCTGAGCAGAGAGCCCGACGTGGGGCTCAATCCCAGGACCCTGAGATCATGACCTGAGCCGAAGGCAGACGCTTAACCAACTGAGCCACCCAGACGCCCCATATTTAACAATAACTCTTAACTGCAGTCCCACATGATGTAAAAAAGTATGTTTGCATGTTTAAGTATATAGGACTTGATATTAAAAATTGAAAATATAATCCAAATAATTAGGCTAAACAGGTAAAAAATATCGGAAGATACAGTTGATTGAAATATAGTTTTCTCTGGAATAATTCAAGTAATTATCTCAATTATCCACTTCAGGTAATATATTTAGATTCCAGCTAAACAGTTACTTGGAATACCTTAACAGTTCTTGAAACAAATAACATAAAAAATGTTTTTTTAATTGCCTGTATGCCAACACAGAGCAACTGCACATATTTTAAATAATTTAAAGTCTAATGAGCCCATTAGTTAAATGTATATAATAATCATCACTATGATGCACATATGTGCTTTAATCTTCTTAAATTAAAAAGAACCTCCAATCTCAAATGAAGGCACAAAATTTAAAAATATACATAACACTGACCCCAAATACTTACATATAATTTATAATGTAATTTAGCTAATTTTAGCTATACATTGTATAGTTTTATTTCTCAGTCTTCCTGCAACAGAAATTTGACTTTGAGTCCCTAAAGAGACTTAAAGGCAATTTATATATGAAACAGTATTATATTTTTGTCTCCATCTGAAAAATCAGTTTCTCCTCCTGTGTGTGTGTGTGTGTGTGTGTGTGTGTGTGTGTGAGAAAAAGAGAGACAGAGACAGAGAAGGACGGTGGGAGAGAAAGTCAAAATTAATACATAATGATAATTAGGGAAATTGGGGTAATGGAAGAACCAGAATTTGGGACCTCAGTGATCTCAAATGACAAGTGAAAGAAAAGTTGAATAGAAAGAAACACATAACGGCAAGTAACCTTTAGGAAATCTTCAATATGAAAATGTCCTGATAACATAATCTCAGAACTGTAAAATCCCATTTAAATTTAGGTAGACTTTCTAATGAAAAGGACTAAAAATAACGGGACATAAAAATGTGGACCAAAAACTATCATCAGTTTTACGCAGTTCTTTTACTGATCAAATTGATTTTGCTCTTTTCACCTGCTCCTTTTAAATCTTCATGCCTTTTTCCCATAGACACAAAGGGCACAAAAGAAGCCAAGCCCAGGGGAAGAGAGGAAAAAATAAAACAAGACGAAATCAGAGAGGGAGACAAACCATAAGAGACTCTTAATCATAGCAAACAAACTGAGGGTTGCTAGAGGGAGGCGGGGTGAGGGGATGGGGTAATTGGGTGCTGGGCATTAAGGAGGGCCCATGATGTAATGAGCACTGGGTGATACATAAGACTGCTGAATCACTGAACTCTAATTCTGAAACTAATAATATATTATATGTTAATTAACTGAATTTAAATTTAAAAAAAACTTTATTTAAAAAAAATAAACATAATTGCTAACCTAAAAAAAAAAAGAAAAGAAGCCAAGCCCAGGCTGTTCTCAGTGAGTGTGCTGGAGGAGGCTGGATCTGAGAGGAACAGCTGGTGCAGTCCTCCCAGATGTCCCTGCCTTGAAGTAGAGTGAAACAATTCCATTTCGAGTTGTATCTCCAGTACCTGCCCAGTACCTGACATATGATAGGTGCCCTGTAAATATTACTAATAAATGAATCATTGACACTGAACTTAATGTATCCAATTACATTTTAATTGTAACAGTGTCTGAAAATCAGCATCACCTTGTGAATGTGAGGTGTGAACACATTTGGCCAATAAATTGTTCAGTGGTCAAGGACAAGGACAAGACCGAAACTGACACTGGCTCTGCCACCCACAACTTACATAACATTCAGTTTACATAAACTCTCCATGCTTCAGTTTTGTCATCGGTAATAAAGGTAGTATTTAGTATCTGTATCATGACCATTTTGTTTCAGTTAAAGAGAGAATTAGGCAAGTTTTAGGGCTTAATGCTAACAATTATAATGAATGGCAGCATGTATTTGGATGCTGGTCAAAGGACAAATTTGTCCCCGTAACAGTCCTGAGTCCAAGATAAAGATACGATTTAGGGTGTGATCAGGTAAATGAGTTACCTTAACCTAACAACACTATGCGTATCAGTGCCTTATTAGGATTATCAAGCAACCATCCCAGTATACCTAGCCCAGTTTTACAATGAATGGAGCAGGCATTTTAATAAGCAAAGAACAAGTAATTTTAGTTTCATCAAAAGACTGTGATAATTCCTTTCCACATTCCTTATCACTGAAGAACTATGTAAACTCACTGAAATCAGAAAGGATTTTAAAGCACATTAGTTCCATATATTATGTATCAGGATAAAAAATAGCAAAATTCTAAATCGAAACAGCAAAATTAACCCAATGATGCAGACATACATAAATAGATATGTATTTCTATGTATGAAAGGTTTAATTGGCTATAAAGCAATTATGACACTACCTGGAGTTAAGTCAGATTTCACAGGTTAAGGCCACAATCCTCTCTAACAAGACATCCCTCACTTTAGATACCAGCCAAGCTCTGGGGCTCCCAAGCTACCTACACATCTGAGCATTTGGCTACAAATTCAGGAGTTCCCACTACCTCATCAGGCTCAATAACTGGCTGAGATGATTCACAGAACTTAGGAAAACACTATACTTATAATTATAATTTTATTATAATTGGTATAAATAAGGACCATCAAAATGAAAAGATACATAGGATGAGATCCAGGAGGGTCCTAAATGCAAAATTTCTGTGTCCTCAGGACATATCATACTCCTAGCAAATTGATATGTATCACCAAACAGAAAGTTCACCCAAGCTTCAGATGCCCAAAGTTTTATTGGAATTTCATTACGCAGGCATAATTGATTGAGTCACTCAACTCAATCTCCAGCTCCCCTCTGACCCTCAAGGTCAGGTGTCCAGTCTTATATCACATGGTTCAAAACCCTAACCGTCTAATCAGCTGCCGTGCTGGAATTATCTAGGGCCCACCATGAGTCACCTTCTTAGCATAAACTCAGGTGTGATCCCAGGTGTCCACCATTAATAACAAAGACAATCCTAGAGTTTGGGAAATTCCAGGACCTAAGGTCAGCCAAATACTTTATTTTACAACATTAGCATTAAATAAAATTGTTCAACATATCTTTGAAAGGCACAGAAATAAAGTAAGTTACCGACGTGTTATGTAGTAGAATTTCCTAGCCATTAACAAATTCATATATATAGTTTTTATAAATAATGTCAAATGTCGGGGCACCTGGGTGGCTCAATTGGTTAAGCAACTGCCTTCGGCTCTGGTCATGATCCTGGAGTCCTGGGATCGAGCCCTGCATCAGGCTCCCTGATCGGCGGGGAGTCTGCTTCTCCCTTTGACCTTCACCCCTCTCATGCTATCTCCCTCTTTCTCTCTCTCAAATAAATAAATAAAATCTTAAAAAAAAAAGTCGTATGTCCACGCAACAACTCTCACTGGAATTTAATCTCTATCAATTGTAAATCTATCCATTAATGTGAGAGTAATGACTCTCTACAGTTTTTAAGGTTTCTTTTCCTCATGTAAATCCAAAAGGAAGGCAGGTGCCTAGTTTGACTAAAATTAAAGTTTGATTTTAAAAGTTGTACACCATGATACCTTAAAGACAAAAATTGCAATTGCAAAGCACCACTGGGTCCTTAATGCTTAGTCTAAGTGACACCATTTGGTATAACTCCTGCAAGAAAACGAATCAGCCATCATGAAGGGCTAATAACTAGAGAACTTACTGTTGTGTGATGTTGACCTGTTTTCCAGCCATGCCAGCTTACTAACCCTCTTGCTTGAATCTGAGTAAGATCCTTGTTTATCAGATACAAACTTTGGTAAAGTTCATATGACAATGTTCCCAGGATTCTTTCCAAGAAATCAAATCTGCCTGGTCTTAATAAAACTGCTTTCAGCCTGACTGCTGAGAGGGACCTAGGAAACAAAAGATGGAAGCTATTATAGCCACAGTGGAAGCAGGAGGTCACTACTACAGTCTTTCAGCTGTCATGAAAATAGCAGTGAACCCAAATAATCCCAAATAAAGCAAATTTAAGTGTGTGAACAAAAACAAAGAAAAAGAAAACAATGTAGTTTTTGAAAACCAGTTTGTCAATGAACAAGATCAAAGCATCAGGATTTTCTTATAGACTAGCCCACTCTGTTGTAAAAAATAAACATGCAAATGAATTTTTCTACCACATTAAGTCTTCAAAGAGAAAATCCCAACCTTATTTAGGATATGAGTAGCATTACTCCCATTCCACATATTAAAAAAATTAAGAAATAATAAATTCCTAAAGCACAACCGTGAGTGGAAACATTTATGTTCATCTAACAAATCAGGCCACACCATTTCTAAAGGAGGTAACAGCACAAATGTGTGCTATTTCCCAGTTGTGGATAAAAATAGGCCACTGTATGATGCTCATTGATCTGAAAGAACTGAGAGAGAATGAACGTGTTTGTGGACCCTAAAGGAGAGAAAGCATCCACTCATATCCTTTTTATTCTTAACTTTCCTTTAACAAGATCTTTCATTCCTCATGTGTGGAAATTATTCAATTCTACTTATCATTTAAAATGTTCTATCTCTGTTTCTAATGTGTATTAGTTTCCTATTACTTCTGTAACAAAGTGCCATAAACTTTGTGGCCTAAAACAACTCAGGTTTAAGTGTCTTACTTACACTTCTGGAGGTCAGAGGCCTGAAATCGGCCTCACTGAGCTAAAATCAAGTTGTCTGCAGAGCTGCATTCTTTCTAAGGCTCTGGGGAGAATCTGTTTTCTCTGGGCTTTTCACCTTTCTAGAGGCTGCCTGCATTCCTTAACTCCTGGCCCTGTTGGTCCGTATTCAAAGCCAGGAATGGCCATTAAATCTTTCCCATGTCACATCTTCCTGATCCTGACCCTGACTCCTCCACCTCTCTCTTCCACATTTAAGGGCCCTTGTAATTATACTGGGCAACACCTGGATAATACAGGAGACACTCCCTAAATTCAACTGATTAACAAATTTAATTCCATCTATAACTTTAATTATCCTTTGCTATGTAATGTAACATATCCAAAGTTTCCAGGGATGAGGATAAAATCATCTTGTGGGGGGCGCCTGGGTGGCTCAGTTGGTTAAAATCATCTTGTGGGGGAGGAGGTTGTCAAAAGTTTTATTTACATTATAAGAGTATGGTCTAGTTGGGTATGAAAACACAACACTAGGAGTACCTAAGCCTTCAATCTGGTTCTGGCCTGACAACAAATAAATTTTATGATCTTGATCAAACAAATCATACAGCCTCTCTGGACCTCAACTTCTCCATCTAGTAACTTTTTAAATAGTCATTATTTCTGAAACAATTAAACTGAATTCATTTATTTGCACTATTAAATAATGAATTCTAAATGAATCATAGAAAACATAAGATAGGTACTTAACAAAGGACTCAGTTTCATATACATGTCACCTTAAAACTATCTTCCTATTAATTTTTATCAGTAATGAAAACAGTCTGATTATCAAGTCATTATCTCTAGTAATTATAATCTTGAGAAACCTACCTAGAAGTGTTTGTTCAGTACGTGATATTTCTAAAATTCATTTTATTGAGCACAGGAAACACCTTCCAATTTGTTTATATGTTAGTCTTATTGTTAACTTATATGTTTAAATTATTAGTCTATCATTTAATTATTCAAAAGCTTGATTTCTCAGGGTGCCTGGGTGGCTCAGTCAGTGAAGTGTCCGACTCTCGATTTTGGCTCAGGTCATGATCTCATCAAGGTCGTGAGACTGAGCCCTGCGGCTGGCTCTGTGCTGGGCGTGGAGCCTGCTTAGGATTCTCTGTCACGGCATTAAAACTGTACCTGTATTGAATCAAACCATGCAGAAAGGGGAATAAAATAACTCAAATATTACAAATAATGCTACAGCTAAGATGTTGAGGTATATATATTCATTTCACTATTATTCACATTAACACAGTTCACTTGAAGTATATACTTGTGTTAATTACATATGTATAAATTTTTATATATATTTATTTATGTATATAAATTTAAGATTTCAAGTGAAAGGGTGAATAATCTGGGCCTCAAACACTGAAAGTATTGTAACAGAGTCAAATTGGGTCTCTTCTCTACTGTAATTAAAATTGAAATCTTTTTCTATTTTATGTCAATATTTTTTGAGAAACAAAAAACTAATGCTGGAGAATTTCCTCTAATAAGAAAGCAAGCATATTCAACATGTAAGGAGACACTGGTGTCTTGGTTAGTCTTACCAACATAACAGCCAGAAAGCAAGTGTAAATTGAGTTTCTCTAAAAGACAATATCTAAATAGTCTGTTTTGCACAGAATATAACCTACCTAGCATTAGAAAACAGGAAAAAGTATAGAATATTTCATATATCTCTGCAGGAACACAACAATAACAACAACAAAACAAGAAAAACAACCCAATTTAGATCTCTATCTTTGTACTAGTTGTGCCTTTATGTTAGACCATTATTTCCTATTTCACATTTGTTTACTCTATAAAATTCTGATAAGAAGGTTTCAATTCAGTTAAACTAGTACTTTTTTAAAAAAATAGAACATGATATATCCCCACTTGGGAGGGCAAGTCCAGAAAAGACATGTCCCTTATCATGTAATGAATGATTCATGACTTTTTAAATTTCTCTCAGATCAGGACACTGAAAAATTTTTAAGAATGAAGTCTCTTCTCCAGAATTAAATTATGTAAACCACGCATAACCATGAGAAAGTACTGGTCAAAGACTCCTATTTATACTGTTAAGAAAAAAAAATCATAGAATATTGTGATGCCAGAGGGAGGAAAATATAACTAAAAGGAGTGTGAGAAAAAAGTGAAACTTATTGAAGTAAAGATTCAGAATCGTGAGATTATTTTAAAAGTAATTTATAAAGTTAGATTATATCAGATGCAAAAATACATTTATGGAACCATTCTAGGAAGTTTCCCCTACAGGAATTGCTTTAGCAAATAAGAGTGATAATTGTTTTTTCCTCTAAACAGATCATTCATTTTCATACATTTTCATTTACATTTGCTGCTTAACTCTTTTAGAAAAATACAAAGAATGGTAGCCAATGACTTAATTTGAAATCTGAGAAAATCCCACGTATCTACTTTACACCCATCCAAACAAGCATTTGTTACATAAGCCTGGACAATCAGGCTTGTTGACCCATTGGCTAAAGCAATGATGACCAGCCTCCACAAGGCCTGGTTTCCTCAAGACAGTTTCTTTTTCTGCCAGAATAAAAATCTGCAGAGCAAAAGCATATGGTAATTGTCCCACAAACATTAGCTCCCTTCGGTTTCCATTTTTTTCTTTTATGGAAAAATAATAATCTAATTCCTATTTGTGGATTGCAGAGGCACAGCCAAGGTCGTAGCTAATGAGATCTAGCTGATGCCTGGATAAGAGCTGTAGAGATAACAGTGTAATGTGGCCTGTTACTCGAGTCCACTTCTAGCTGTGTTTTGGTTAATGAAGCCTATCGGCCAAGAATTCAAGCACTTCGAAACGACTGCTCTAGCACTTGTACAGATGTACCTTATGAAACGCCACTGGAAATCTGCAATGACTACTTTGTTCTAATTTTAATTTCCTGATCACCAAGAACAACATAAATGAATAAAGACCCCTTCTCAAACCACTTGTATTGAGTCCTCTGTTTTCTTGGCTCTCAATCTTATCAATCTTCATAACATTGCAGTTTTCTTTAATTTTTGCAGCCTTATACTTTTCTAAATAGTTGTGGAGCCTTTTATACAAACAAGAACTTTTTAATTCTACTTCAAAACACCAAAGATTCGAAGTAAACTACATACATTTTTTTTCACACAGACTATTAAATGAAGGAAAAAAAGATAAAATTTGAGTATACAAGGCCTAATGTTGAAAAGATGTAAATTAGGTTAGAGAGCAGAAATGTCAGGAATTTTCCAAACTGTTTTGTAATGGAATTGTTATTTAAGAACTCACTCACCTGGGGTGCCTGGGTGGCTCAGTTGTTTAAGTTTCTGACTCCATTTCAGCCAAGGTCATGATCTTAGGGTGGTGAGATCGAGCCCTGCGTCAGTAGGCTCTACGCTGGGGCATGGAGCCTGCTTAAGATTCTCTCTCTCCCTCTCTTTGCCCCTTCCACCCCATCTCTCTCTCATCTTCTCTTAAAAAAGAAAAAAAAAAAAAAGAACTCACTCACATTCACCATATTTTATGAAAAAATGGGAGAGGGGAGACATGAACATTTAGGTTTGGCTGATATTCCACAGAATAGAGTTTTACCCTGAAAATGCAAGTAGAAGTAGAAATAGGATTTGATGATTTAATCAAGAATTTTAAGATGAGATAGGTAAGGAAGTATCTCAGACTATAGCTCTGAATCACATTTTTCAGGCTTCAATATGTTGTATGAATACCTTGTGATGCAAAAATACTAATTTAAAAGGCGCCTGTGTTTCTAAAAGGAAAATTTCCCAGCCCGCCCCCCAATGTAATCTACTGAAAAAGTTAAATTCCAACTGGATATTTTTCTCTTTTCTTTCCAACTGCCACTTACAGGTATTAGACTAAACAGATAGAAGTGACTTAAAATAATTAAAATGGACTTGCTTTAGGGAATAAAATAATAATAACTCAGGTATATTCAGATCTGGCACTCCCATGCATACTTTATTAGGAAAATAATTGTGTTATAGAAATGTATGGTTTATTCCTACATAATCAGGAACACTATAACATTCTGTAAATGTCAATTTCTCCTCTATTATTGTGAGAAATTGAGAAATTGGTTAAAAGAGAATCTTAAAAAAAAGCATTTGGAGGGGCGCCTGGGTGGCTCAGTCATTAAGCATCTGCCTTCGGCTCAGGTCATGATCCCAGGGTCCAGGGATCGAGCCCCGCATCAGGCTCTCTGCTCAGCGGAAAGCCTGCTTCTCCCTCTCCCACTCCCCCTGCTTGTGTTCCCTCTCTCACTGTGTCTCTCTCTGTCAAATAAATAACTAAAATCTTAAAAAAAAAAAAAAAAAGCATTTTGAGTAAGAAATATTAATTCAGTTGTGAAACTGTAAAGACTTAACAGGCTAAAACTATTTTGAGGAACTCATGAAGGATTTCATATTAAATCAAGATACACATAGTCTTAGTTTTATGCTATTTTTCCTAGGAAGAACATCAGAATTTCCTATATGATATTAAAAAAAAATTTACTACACTTCAGATTTAAATATTTGGGTCTCTACTGCAAAATCAACTTATAAATTGAAGTTAATCAAATAATTGGGAAGTAAGACATTTTTTAAAATCTTAATTTTTTTTATTCACAAGAAATGATTATTCCAGAGCAAACTGAACATAAAAGATATTTTGAGAGATGTTTTACTCATCAACAAATACCTAAAATCAAAGCATGACACAAAGCAGGCACTCAAGATTTTTTACTGTTAATAAAGCAGATGAATGTTTATATGTATATATGTTCATTAACCTAATTTTCATAAAACTTGACATATGATTATTCCTGCAAAAAAAAATTCAAATCAGCACCCAAAAATGTATTACATCCCTTATTCACTATGTTGATAGAACTTGGGGTTGAAAACACTCCTGTAAAATACATTTGTGATTTGCTACAACATACTATTAAAAGCTCAAATTGTGCTTTTTGGTGCCAATGGGGGGAAATGCCACTAGCAGTTTTAAACTGAGTTTTATCTTAAACATCTGAATTAAATTATATTTTTCTTGGTTTCAGATGAATAAACACATTTCCCCCATGGCATTATGCCAGTAGAATAATGCACCTGGAATATGTTAATTTTCTTAATGACCTCACATTCTGTCATAATAAGCTAATCATATCCAGACAACAAGATTAGCATGATTTGTACATTCAGAAAAAATACCAGCTTAATTATTATTGAAATTCATCTCATTTATAAATTTAAGGTCCAAATTTTGTATGACAGTGTTTCCTCCTAAACTTCATTTTTTGATACTATTTAATCATCAGGTTGGTTTGACATAAACTCTTAAAACGATGTTTAGAATTGTATGCCTTTATTTAAAATGCTGGGGAATTTAAAAGGGTCTATGTGTTCAAGTCAGGCTAATGGCACCACATATGTTTTCTGTTATGATATGGTTACAATTTTACATGTAGAATATATGGAATATATGTATTTTTTCAATTCTTTTTATCCACATCCTCTAAAGCTTATACCCCCCGATGCAATCTTATGCTCAGCACTACCCAAAGAATTGAACCAAAACAATCCATTCTCTTATTTTTGTCCCATCAGGACCACCAGATTTCACTGGCAGCAGAACTCCTAAATAAGTTAGAATTTGTTACACCTATATAAAGCAGTAAACAAAGTATTTACTCCCTGATTTTTCACCTAATGTGCTTTACATTACCGCAAATAAGAAATTAATAAATATATTCCCTGTGGCCACAATTATTTGACCTCTATATGCAAAAAAAAAGAAATATAATTAAAGTAGTTCAGGACTATAATTCACTAGATTTAACCATTTTGAAACCTAAGCTGTAAATACATGCAGATTTAATTTTATTTCAAATCATTATAAACCAGTTTATAATTGCTTCAGGGTTTGATTCAGTCAGGCAAGTTAAAGCCTTATTACACAGGGAAAAAATTGATGACAAAAGTGACAATCCACAGATATGTCATCCCGGAAAATTTTGTAATTCTTAGAAAAGTTCATTTCACTGTCAGCTTGTTAAAGAGAGCCAGTGATTTGTCACAAAAGAACTAAAGTATTACAAATATTTCTACAAGTCTGGAGTTCTTGTGTAGCTGCTAATTTCTCTCCAAATGAAGTTAGTGTCAAAGAGTAGAATAACAACAGGAACTCTAGCAGAAGTCTGCCATTAGAAGGAACCAAAAGGAACTAGCATCAAGGGATATGGCAGGATAGGGGGTCATTTTGGTTGATATATCCCTTGTTACACTGGGGCCTATAATAAGCTCAAAAATTTGTTCACTGTCCTGCTGGCTTAATGTCATTCTTTGCTTTTGTCACATAAAAATATTAGCCTTTGGAAAATAGTGGCCTGGACAGAAGAAATTAGGAGAGGAATTAACATTTTTCCACACGTGCCAAAGGGATATAACGTATCTGGTCACAACTGAGAGTGCTTTTAGCCCCAGGTCCCCTATAAAACTTTGTTGATTTCTTGAAGTGGGTCTGATTTTGGTATCTTACTTTCCCCTTACACAGATGATATTACATTAGACCTCCTCAATACCATCTTACCTAATGGGTTAATAAGGTGTTGCAAGTAGTTAATAACTTCTGAGAAAGATCTTAGTGCTATTAAAAAAAAAAAAGCCACAAAAATCAAGTAGATTCTTCTAAAGACACATTATGTCCTGATATTCTATATATAAAATACTAGGTAACATGGCTTAGCATAAGAAGCATGGGCTTTGGAACCCTGCAAACCTTATATTCACATGTCCAACTCTACTCCTTTCTAATTTCTAATTTCAGTCAAGCTATTTAACCATAGTGAATTTAATTTTCTCATTGGTAAAATGAGAATTGGATGGAAGAAGATATGAGAAGCAAAGTATCTCCCTTGGACCCCAGCATGCCTTTTTTCTCTGTGTTGCTGATATTCTAGATTTTAAATGCCACCTGGGGACAGAAGCTAGCACAGAGTCTGAATCATAGGATGTACTCAACTGATTTTATTTCTCTTTCCTGAGAGGTCATTAAAATTAATGACTTAATTACATCATTATATCATTACATACTAAGAGTATCAAAATACTAAATCACTCAAGCTTTGGCTGTCTTGTCACATAAAGCTATAAAGAGTTTGAAATATATTCATATATGTGAAATCAGTGACTTTGTAAATTATATTAGATTTTCATATTTCCTAGTTTGCCCAAGGCAATTAAATGTTCAGATACTGTAAGAAAAATAAATTGAACGCTGACTTCACCATTGCACTGGACAGTTGCACAGTAATAAATAGAGCCATCCTCAAGGGCAAAGACCAGATGATAATTATTGTAGGCTTTGCATTCCATACAGCCTTTGCTGCAACTACTGGACACAGTACAAAATCAGCTATAGACAACAGATAAACAAATGGTGTGGCTGCATTACAATAAAACTTTATTTACAAAAATTTGTGGTGAACCGTATTTGACTCGCAGCTCATGGTTTTCCAACCCCTGTTTAATACTGATGATCTCTCAATACTCAACCAATGACCACTTACATGATTTCTTATATTCCTGATATTTCCTGTTAGCAAGATAGTCACAACTATATGTAAAGATTTAGGGAACATATTAAAAGAACAATTACATATTGAAGATTAGGTATAAATGCTAATCATATTCTTCATCTTAAAAATGTTTATTAGAAAAATGTAGAAGAGTGGACAAAGAAAGGAAAATGGCTAAATTTATAATGAATAACATGATTCCAAACTAGCATAAAAACTGAATATAATACATCTTCCAACCCCAAAGTCCATAGTTTAAGGCTCCAGTCAATCAAAAGAATATTCCACATAATAATTTGTCATTAACTGGTATGCCAGTTATAAGTTATGCCAATAACCAGGCAAGAACAACAGAAAATTGTCACTAGGTAACTACAGTAGCTGGAGACCACATGAAAAACCAAACCAAAATATTTTTAATTTGTCCACCCACTTGCAATAGGATTAAGCCAAAGCATTATAAATCACTGATTCTACAAATGCAAAAGAATTTTTAGATGTTTGAACAAATGGAGAGAACAACAAAGATACCGCAAAACATTTGGTAATCCTCCTCCACAAAGCATGTTTCCAACCACAGAACTTGAAAACAAAGTTAAAAGAGTAAAAGATTTTTTTGTGAAATTGGTCAAATAGTTTTCTTTCACTAAAGGTCTTTCTAAAGATCAGCATTAAAACAATCAACTCATTTTTTCTAATTGGTCAATAAGCTCTCTCTTACTAGATTGGGAATTCACTGTCATGAACAATGTACTGTTCACCATCTCTATTAGTACAAGCTATGAGTAATATAGGTATACTGGCCAAAAATTTAAAAATAGTAGGTACTAAGCAAATTATTGTTCAATTACACTCAACCTACTAGCCCTGACGGAGTTATAGAAGTCACAAAGTTGCTCCTTATGTTGTTATCTCAAAACCCACTCATCTAAATAGCAAGATATTCCCTGAAAGTGTAAAACTCTGTCTCCTCTTTCTCAGTGATGTGATGCAAAGACCAGAGTTCTTACTAGAAGGCTAGAAAATTTAGAGCTGCACCGTTTGGCGGCTCAAAGCAGGCTCCTGTCCCTCTTAATTAAACAAATCCCTCAGCACTGTGCGAGCAAGCAGGCTGCTTTCCAGGATAAAAGAGATGTCACACAGATGTTTCCAACAAAATTTCCAAAAGCTTTACCTTTTTGGGAAAGAATGATTCCATTCAAAGTAAGAATTTTACCAATCCTCTAAGAATGAACACAAGCAGAAGGATTGGAATTTGCCTCCTTTTAAAGGAAAACACATACACAACGTACAACCAGACACTTATTCAGAATGTCCAGATGTCTTCACTGTGCAGGGGAATGATTTTTAAAATAAGAAAAGGCACTAAGAGAATGATGAGAAGGTGTTGCAAATCTGAGAAGTGAGAATACACAGACCTCTCTTGGATTGCCAACTTGATTAGCTCTTCTCCTATATGGAAAGATGCTTTAGCCATTGACATGCCAAAAGAAAAACCCAAAATTTGCCTGATTTCAGGTCAAAGGTGAAAGAAAGAAATGCCAAGAAGACAAATGCTTACAGAAGAGACCTGTGAAACAAGGCAGTAAAGATAGGTTTTATAGATCTGTAGTACAGAAGATGAAATCCAGCATGGAATAGATCATGTCTGCTTGTGAATTTTAATGCAGATGATGGAACAAGAGGGCATACATAAAAATTAGGGAGAATCTGATTTGAAACAGATGTCATGCAGCCCTTCATTGCAAAGAGTCATAAATGAATGTATGGAGTATCAGGCAGAAAAAAAACTATCCAGGTGAAGAACACTGAATGTTTTTTAAAAAATAAAAATATTGCATATCCTCCCAGGTTAGAAGAGATTATAAAATATTATGAGCCTTCATTGGATGACTAAAACCAATTTATTCAAATATGAGTGTTGACTTTATTTTTTATCACTGCAGAACAACACAGAACAAAGGCATTCACTAGTAATAAATGATGATAATAGAGCCCAGAATTAACATGTGGATGAAATTCTGCATATCTGATTTGGAGTTTGTCACTCTGCTGTCTTGGCATCATAGCTTCATATAGTGAATTGGGAGATTTCCAAATTACAAAATATTAGACTATTTTGAAGACTAGAGTTCTATAACATGTTGTATTTTTTATTTTTTAAAAAAGGTGGGGTACCTGGGTGGCTCGGTCAGTTCAGTGTCTGCCTTCAGCTCAGGTCATGATCCCAGGGTCCTGCTCAGCAGGGCGTCTGCCTCTCCCTACCTCCCTCTGCCCCTCTACCCTGCCCATGCTCTCTCTCTCTCTCTCTCTCTCAAATAAATAAAATCTTTTAAAAAAATAAAAATAAGAAAAAAAGGTAAGGAAAGAAAATAGTTTTTCCATTGTTCCTCTATTATAATCTAACGTTCTCCTGAGGAATTTTTGTTTTATTTAATGGACACTTGAAATTGAATAACTAAACATTTCTTTTTTGGTTACTAGAAATTTTAGAGCCACATTTAGCACTCACTCAAAGCAACTGAGTAACTTCTGACATAAGTATTTCTGTGCTGTGCCAACTCCCTCTCCATCTTAAGTCATTTCCTTACAGTGCTTTTACTTTCATCTTTTGCAAATATTTTTATCAGATTCTAATTTGTTCTATTTTCCATAGTTTTTAAGTCACTTTAAATGATTTGAAATAAAAGGAAGTACAATTAAATATTTAGTCTTTCATATAGAATCGCACCATAAAACATCACAGCCCTGATCACTCCTTTAGTTTATCTCAATTCAATTAATATTGACCTTATACAAGACATCCAGAAAACATAATTTACAAGGTAGCCAACACTGTCCTCTTCTGTCAAATAGGACTATACAGAGAGTTTCAAATGAGACTGTCATCAACAAAGCAAACATCAAATCCATAGAATGAACACAGAAACTGAGAATTCTCTGAAACATCCCATTTTATAAAATACCCACACATACACCCATGTTTCATAGAGATTCAGAAAGTGTCCTTTGCCCTTGCAGCTCCCAGCCCAATGTCTCAGCAATAAATCCTGATTTCAACATCATGGTGCCAAGCCCCCAGTCCTTGTCAGAATCCACATTTCATGACATTAATCTGATCACTGAAATTGGCATAGGTACATGGTATACCATTTATCATGAAATGAACAGAAAGGAGAAACCTCTTGTCTATATTCCCATAGTGGTACCATTTTTTTTTTCTTCTTTCATTTTTATTCTTCTCATCTCAGAAGCTCTTTTCTACAACTCAAAATCATAAAACTTAGTCCACATGGCCATGGTGGTACCCAGTGAATTCTCCCCTTATACACTACCTGCTTTTTGATTGCAAGTGTTTGGGAATGGAAGGAAATAACTAAGGTACACAGATTTCACAAATTCTGAAACTGTCATATACAATATCCTGCCCAAATCCATAGTTTGTATATCTCCTTTTTTGATAACCCAGGCATTAACATTTCCTTTTTTTAAAAGATTTTATTTATTTATTTGAGAGAGAAAATGAGAGAGAGAGCACGAGAGGGGGGAGGGTCAGAGGGAGAAGCAGACTCCCCGCTGAGCAGGGAGCCCGATGCAGGACTCGATCCTGGGAGTCCAGGATCATGACCTGAACCGAAGGCAGTCGCGTAACTGACTGAGCCACCCAGGCGCCCCTAGGCATTAACATTTCTTATCCTTGAACTCATCCTAGCAAAATAAAAACTACAAATTTGGTTTAATGGAAGGAACATATTTGCCTGCTATTTATCTTTGTACTGAAAAAAGGGTTCAACAAATTTCAGTTTTTTAAATGCTTATCAAATTTCTCATCTGTTTCTCACTGGAGAGAATGTCCTTATCTCTGATACAAATGTATATTTTATAAATTTTAAATAGAAATATAGCCATAGAACAGAGAAACAATAAAAAGGAGGAGGGGAAAATGACTTAGCAAGAGGATCACCATGATATCAGGGGAGCTTTTTCAAAATACATACACCTTTCTTTTCTATCCTACCCCCCAAATTGTGAGCTACACATTTTTCACATCGACTAAGCTAAGAACGGAAGAGAAGTGTTCCTAGTTTTATCTTCTCTTGTCAGAGTTCTCTGAAAGCCTAATTATTGTTTTAACCTCTGTGTACAAGTTCTGTGGGTGCACTTTATCCTTGATAACTTGCAAAGCTCTAATCTGGCTGTCATTTCAATCTACCAGAGGGGCAATCAGTTCCTGGGAATGTGGTGTGAGAGTAGACAAATACTATCATAAGGATCAAATTAAATTGACTTGGATTTGTCCACTGTTAGGACTTGGTCCATACAGAGAAGAGAACATTCTCAGCATAACCCATGTGATCATAAATTATTTCACATTACCAGACTGCTCAGGATTCTATGGTAGTAAAAAAATGCACAGAAATTATTTGCTAGAGAACAATAGGAAAAAAAGCTTTTTGCTGAAATAAACTGTAAACCATTCACTCATTGGAAACTGGTCAATTTTTAGACTAAAGTTTCCAATTCATAACATTCTTAATCTAACGAATATGAATTCAACACCAAAAACAGTAACTCTATACATTATGTATCACTTCGCAGCTCACAATGAAAAAGCAGATGATCACATTTGATAACAAAAATCCATTTTATTATCTCAAATTACAGACAGGAAAAATGAAGTTCAGAGACATTAAATTACTTGCCCTGAACCTGCCAGGTCTCTGGTTCTTGGTATAGTCTCTTATGCTCTATCTCCTAGAGGTTAATATTAATTTCATTCAATTAACACAATTTCAACAAGGTGACTCTGACAATATTCAGTTGTTTTTCTACAGGCTAGGTTTTCTTCATCTAAACATTATCTTCTTCCTGATATCTTTTTAACAATAAATTACTAGAAGAACTTCAATGTCACAGGCTGGACAGCAAAACTTACAGGAGGGATGTGAGAGTCACAAGGCAGGTTCTGAGGCTGGTGTGTGTTGGTCTCCTGAGAGCATCAGAAAGAAATGCTGGGACTCTTATTAACAAAGAAGTATTGACAGATGTTCTTATGGTTTGCATCTAAATGAGCACAAACAATGCCTGCGCTGCCAAAATGAAATTATTCTATCCTTTTAGCATGATGTACAATTAAATATTTTCTAAATATTGTTAAGGAGCTAAAAATAATACTGATTGACCAATACTGTGATAGTGCAGTGAACAGAGACTCAGTTATAAGGTGGATCAGATATAAGTTAATGGAGCTTGCCAGAGCCATGAAAGAGTGTATTCTCTTCACAAGTGTCAACAATTTATTTTTATGAGCAGTTATTCACTAGAGGGTCAGGGGCCATTACAGTCAATATAAGCTCCAGGAAGGGGCTTCTTTTCTGGCACATGCTATATTCCTCCTCAGCAATATAATGGTGATTTAAACAAACCTATAAAAGCCAATTTTCAAAAAAAAACCACTCTAAATTAACATAATCTCTTATAGAAGACAGGAATGTTTGTGTTTACCTATTAGTACTTTAGGATAAGCTAAGTTTTCTCTATGATATTTCAATTGCCTATGTACCTTGAGCTGCACAGCTAATATCACCTTACTGTTGATAAAAATAGAGATCAGTCACGAACAAGCTAAAATATTTGTTCAAAATTATGTTAGTCATTAATAGGATCAAAATTAGAGAAAGAATTTCACTAGCCCATGCCATTACAAAATCTAACAAAGCTGTTCCTTAAGTGCATACATTTTAAAGAAGAAAAGGTATGAAGGAGGAAAGAGAGAGAGAGAGGGGAAGAGGAGGAGGGGGAAGGAAGAAAGGAAGGCAGGCATATGAAACTATAATTTGATGAGCTACATTTCTCCTAAATATTTACTACTAGATATTATTCAAAGAATACAATGGAGCTTTTAGCGAAATAACTATAGCTCTTCAGCCACAATAATGTATGTCTCCAGACTATTTGTTTATTAATAATTCAGCTTTTATCACCAAATATGCTTAATCATCTCAAGTGTGAAACTCATGTAATGTCATTTCCATTCATCTTAGAATATCGTCTTGGCAGTCAGTGGAGAGAATTATAGGATTAAGACCCCTGGCTATATATAAAACAAGGCAGAAACATAAAAATCTCTTCTTCAATTGCTAGACTGATGTAATGATTTTAATGACTTGCATACTGTTGTTCTTCACTCTTAGGAATGGATTATATTTCTGGAAACTGACTTGACTGACTAGGTTTCATCCAGTCTCTCTGGATTTTGCTGCTGAATATGATCACTTCTATCATATGAACAGCAGGATCCAAGCATCTGCTTCTTTAGTGCAGCTTCCATGGTATTATTGTTGAATGTGTGAGCCAGTAGGATCTTGCTGAATGAAGTGCACAATTCAAATCATAAAATTTTTCATACACCAGAGAACACTGTGGAGGCAACCCAAAGGTGAAATATAATTTCTATCCCGATAAGCTATTTGCTACAGACCCCTGAGACACAAAAGAAAGAAAGCTTTAAGAGGAATGTTTCTCAAAGTGAAGTCTGTGACCAACTGCCTCAGAATTATCAACAGTGATGAATAAGAGATGAAGATTCCTGGGCACCTCTTCCGATTTAGACTCCCATAATTTCTAGACGTAAATCCCAAGCATCTGCACAAGCTCACCTGGTGATCCTAAAATTTGAAAAGCCACTGTTCTTGAACCTAAAACTGCCTTAAAAAATAAAGTCTTAATTAAAAAAAAAAAAAAGCCACTATCTTACTATTTTTCTCACTGTTTTAAAACCTTGAGTCTATACAACTCTCAGTCTCCAATGATGTTCCCTTGAAGAAGACTTACAAAGCATGTTTTTGAACTGGACCAGTTTCTTACTATAGGCTGTCACGTAACCCAAGTGGGTAGAGCGTAACAACGCTGGAAAAATGTCACGGTAGGTTGCCAAGCGTAAGACTTGAATGAAATAGTTTAATTCTTACTGCATCAAGATAGAAATCATGGAATAGAATTTTTCAAAAATATGTTATAAAATATGAACGTAGTTTAAGATTTCTTATTGACATGTCTTTCCCAAACTAGATGATAGTGTCGATGACACAGTATTAAGGTATACCCATATAGTGCATGGGTAGAAACATATGGCAGCAAAACGGCTGCTTTCTTTGCCATATCCACACTCGCCGCATATCCTGGAACTTATTAAAATTCTGTTGAAGTGGTCAGACTGTTCTTAGTGTGCTTGTTTTTTCTTGGGGAAATCCAGTGCCCTTTCAATGAGGAAACATTTAGTTACCAAGCTATTCCTGATTTAAAAATAATTTGCAAACTCTGCCTTGTAAACACTTACAGATCTACCACAGAAGTCCCTGGAGCTACCTTGGAAGTAGCCCAAGTTTATCTCAAACATATCTTGCTCATGTAAAATAAATACTGAAGCCATTATTCTAAAGAAACTATTTTTCTAAACCAGTTGCTTTTCAAACTTAAAGTCAAAGGTGTCACCGTGGAAGTTGGAAATGCCAAGTCATGTGTTGGGTGAAATTGCCAGCACAGAAGAGGGACTGGGGGTACAGCTGCATTGCCCCTCTTCCCACGGACACAGGCTCTGCCGTTCAGCGTCTCCTATCCTGTAGAAAAGAAGAAAAATGACTGCAAATAAAGAGCTGGGCTCTAATCTAGGCTTATTCTCATAAACTTTCCACCTCCCTTCAATATTTCCTCTAGAGCTCAGGTTACAAAACTATGGCCCGTGGGCTAATACATCCTTCAACCAGCTTTTGTAAACAAATTTTTATTGGAATGCAGCCACACACACTTATTTACACCTATAACTGCTTTCCCACTACAAAGTAAAAGGTGAGTAGTTGTGAAGACACCCTTGGGACCACGAAGCTAAAAATATTTACTATCTGGTCCTTTACAAATAAAGTTTGCTTACCACTGATCTAGAGCATAGTCAAAGTTGCCTCAGTAGTGACTGTCATCAGTAGAGGTAGGTAGAAGTAGAGGTGGTAGATGCCCAGCATGATACAGGAGAGATTTTACCTGAATGCTGTTGCAGGAAAAATAAATAGCTTGATCATCAAAACAATTCTATTCTTCTTAACAAAATAATTTCTTTCAAAAGTGAGGATTTCACTGAATCACTATATGGAAATGGAGGTCAAAAATTACCAAGACAGGGGTATCTGGGTGGCTCAGTTGGTTAAGAATCCAACTCTTGGTCTCAGCTCAGGTCTTGATCTCAGGTTTGTGAGTAAATTCAAGCCCCTCATTGGATTCCACCCCAGGCATAGAGCCTATTTTAAAAACAAAATGACCAAGACAAAATAATGACTGTGGAAATACTATATCCCCAAACTTTTCTCCATATACTACACCTGTTATTTTTGCTGTATGCTTGATCCTGATAAACATGTAACAGCCCTCCTAATTTCCCCAGATAAATACCGATACTTAAATATTTCTTCTTGCTCCCCTACATTCTCTCATTCATTCACTCACGCAACAATTATTTAACAAGTCAATTATTTAGTAAGTACCTAATACGTGTCAATTCCTGTGCTAGGCACTTGGTATACAATGGTGAACAAATGGACATGGGTCAGCTTTCACAGAAAGGCTTGTAAGGTATAAATTTTGAACCAGATGGTCTTATACTTAAAGAGAAAAGAAATCAAACTCATAAATGAATTTTTCTCAGATTAAGCATATTATTATGTTATGATAAGTAATCAAGCAATGCAACTTACTGCAAAATATCAGTCTATAATATAATAATACAGATTACTGTCATTAAATTTTCCACATCATGACTTTTTTTTACACTAGTCAAAACCATTTTGTTATTTAGTATTTTTGTTAAAAACTTTGGTAATCTCACTCCAGAAACCAATATTGCACTGTATTTAATAAGTAAAATTTTAATAAAATTAGAAAAATTAAAAAAAAAAAACACAACTTTGGTAATCCTACTCACAGAGCTTAGTAAAAGGAGATTCAGAAAAGTAAACCTGTAGATACATAGAGTATAATGAGTTTTAGGAGAGGGGAAGTACAGAACACTAGGGAAGCAATGTAGTAGAAAATTGGGGGAGAGGAGGTGCCTGACAGAGGGAATAGGAAATTTTTAAAAAGAGAAAATGAAGAGGAAATGAGGAGAGGAGAGGATACCAAATCGTACATGTCCGTGTTCACTGTGTTAAGAATTCTGGTTGTCTGTTTGGTTGGTTGGTTTTTTTAATTGAGTTAATGGGAAGCAATCAGAAGTCTTAAAAAAGGAGATGATCACATTTTTCTTCATAAAGACTACTCTGGCTGGACCAAAGAAAAGGATGGAAGAATGAGGACTGTGGGAAGCTGGGAATCACTTGGAAATCACATATTCAAGAACGAGATGATGGAGGCTGATCTACAGTGATATTAGTGGAGATGAAATTAAGTAGAGAGATTCAAAAGCATTAAAATAAACAGGAAATAATTATCTATCAGATTTGGGGGCTGAAGAAAAGAAGAGAAGCAATCAAGAATGAGTTTTAGTTGGGTTTTGTTTTTTGGGTTTTGGTTTTGTTCCTTTTTGCTTTTGTTGTTTTTGTTTTTGTTTTTGTTTTTGTCTTGGACAACTGCCTAAGTTGTTGTGACATTTGCTATGATTGGGACTGCAAAGGGATGGCAGGATAGGAGAAAACATGGTAAGTTCGACCCGGGACATGGAATGTTTGGTACCTGGGAAACATCCAGATGACTTATGGCATAGGCAGTAGGGTAGGCACACCTGAGGCTCAGGAGATTGGAAATGAGGATGAGTCATCAGTCTATCAATAATAATTGAGACAACTGGAATGATTGAGATTAGCCAGGCTGAAAGTTTGGAGAAGTTTGGAGTGAATAAAAAAGAACCCAGAGCAGAATCCACTGAGTAGAACATGAAAATTCTGCAAAAAAAAAAAAAAAAAAAAAAGGTTAGGAAGGTGTGGTTAAGTAGGTAGGAAAACATATATTGAGTTTTGAATCAGAGTGAAAAGAGAGAGTTTCATGAAGAAAAAAATGGTCGATCATATCATATAAGCCTGAGAAAAAAATTAAGATAAAACCTAAAATATGTTCCTTAGATTTACTGTCACTGTCAATTATGGTGACAGCAGTTAGGAGAGGGGCAGAAGCCATGCTGCAGATGGTTGAGAAATCAACAAAGAAATGAAATGGAACAACAAATTTAGATAATGTTTTTCATATGTTTAACTATGAAGAAGAAAAGAGAGATAGAGAGTAGCTAGAGAGAAACATTAGGAGGAAGTTATGACCAGGAAAGCACATAAGCCAGGCTTCTAGAGAGCTCCCAATATTTTGTGCTTAACTGGTGGTCACATAGTATCTTTGTATTTCAAATAATTAAGCTGAACTTTATGTTTTCTGCATTTTTTGTTTGTTTATAATATTTGCCAATTTAAAATATATACAAAGATATTTTTAAAACCACAAAAGAAACATAAAAGAGTAAACCTAAAAAAAAGTCTGTAAAATGTGTGTGAATAAATTTATAAATCCCCATTGAAAGTAATTTCTTTTTAAGATCCTCTCTATTTGGAAGGCATATCATGTTTTTGATAGGGATATCAAGAACGGTTGAGATGCAAATTCTCCCAAATTGATTTACAGATTAAAAGCAATTCCAGTCAAATTCCAAAAAGAATTTTTACTGGGATAAAACAAACGAATTCTAAAATCCATGTCAGCAAAAAGGCTTAGAAACAACAAAAATATGACTGAAAAATAATAAGCTAACTTGTCATATATCAAGACTTATTATAAGGTATCATAAATATAACAGATATAAAGTATCAAGATAAAGAATATGAGTGAATAGAGATAGAATAGAAATAAATCCACCCACACATATTTAAATGACTTCTTTTTTTAATTTAATTTTATTTTATTAAGTTATGTTAGTCACCATACATCATTAGTTTTTAATGTAGTGATCCACGATTCCTTGTTTTCGTATAACACCCAGTGCTCCATGCAGTATGTGCCTTCCTTTCTAACTAAGCGCACATTGCAGGTTGGTGGGGAAAGGCCTGGCTCTTCAGTAAAAATTCTGAGAGAGTTATTATTCATTCGAAAAAAAAAAAAACCAAGAAGAAAAAATAGGGTCCTTACTTCATACTACACACAAATCTGAAATTCCAGACATATTAAGTACTTCCTTTTTATAAAATAAAAATCTCTAAACCTTTAAGTTGACAGCAAGCTTGGGGTAGGAACAGATCTGTTAAGAAGATACAAAATATACAATCATAAAGAAAATGATAAATTCAGCTATTTAATTAAGGTTAAAAATTTCTGTTCCTGAAAATACATCATGAAGAGAATAAACAGACAAGATGTAACTTGGAAGAAAACATATGTAGCCTCTGTAAATGAGGATTAGCACTTAGTATAGGTAAAAGTTCTCATCAATCAAAAAGAAAAAGACAACCTAAAGTAAAAATTGCAATAGGCATAAAAAAGCATTTTGTAAGAGGAAGCAAATGCATCATAAACATGTGAAAATGTGTCCGTCCTCATTTGTAATCAGGAAATATAATTTAAAACCACAAGGAGGTAAAATGTCATGTAAAAATTTTAAAGTGAGTCAATATCTATTTGTGCCAGAATGTGGGACAAGAGGACTTGTCCACTTATTCACTGCTGGTGCTTATGTAAATTGGTACAAATATTTTGGAAAATATTTGGCATGTAAAGTTGAACATACGCATATGCTACAGCCCTGTAATTTTACTCCTAAGAGAAAAATCTTACATCTACATACTGGGAGACTTGTATAAGAACATGCATAGCAGCATTGTTCTTAACAACAAACCACAAATGTTTATCAAAACAAATGTTCAACAAAATGTGTTAAGTTATTGTTGCTACACTGTTATGTGTGCTATGTGGAGTGGAGAAATAAATTGTGGTGCATTCACATACTGAGATTTCCTACAGCAATGAAAATGAGTGATACAGTACTGCATAGCAACAAAAGTGAATCTCGAACAATGTTGCCCAAAAGATGTAAGGCAAGGAAAACATACATCATGCATTATGATTCCATTTTCATAAAGCTTAATACCAGTAAGCTAAACATACTGTTACGTTATATACATGTAGCTGGACACAAAATACAAACAAGGAAAAGAATGTGATCTGGGAAGTGTACACAGGCATGTTTTATTTCTTAACCTGGATGATGAATACGTGGCTGTTTCTTTTATTTTTATAATTTTACAGTACATACGAATTTATCTACTCCTTCATATAATGTATTTTCTAAATGTTTCTAAGGAAAATATCATATGCCTTAAAAGATATGGAATCTTTGATGAGAAAAAAATTTTTTAACCAATAGACTTTATTTGCCCCTTTGAACATTTCGAGACTGACTTTTTTTGTTTTTTAAATCCCTTAACATAAGATAGGGAAGTAGTAAATAGCTAAGAAAAAACTAA
Organism: Phoca vitulina; assembly: GCF_004348235.1. NCBI lineage: Eukaryota > Metazoa > Chordata > Mammalia > Carnivora > Phocidae > Phoca > Phoca vitulina. The sequence goes on from NW_022589717.1 coordinate 6,124,101, forward strand.
AATAGTCCGACAAAAATGGCCACTAGGGAAAAAATTATTTAAAAAAAAAAGACTCTTGGGGGTGCCTGGGTGGCCCAGATAGTTAAACATCTGCCTTTGGCTCAGGTCCTGACCTCCAGGTCCTTGGATCGAGCCCCATATCAGGCTCCCAGCTCAGCAGGGAGTCTGCTTCTCCCTCTCCCTCTGCCTCTACCCCTGCTTGTGCTCTGTCTCTCTCTCAAGTGAATAAATAAAATCTTTTAAAAAAAGACTCTAAATGGACTAAAGCAGAAGGATACAAGGGATTAAAAAATATTAAACAAAGTATTAACAAAAATTGGCACAATGCTTTCTACATGTCACTTTATGTCACCTCTAAAAATATAATGAATTAAAGATTCAAAAACCATATGAAAAAATAAAATCTCTATTTTTGTAGAAAAAGCAGAAGAAAATTACTAGCTTCACTTTGTAAGTATTCATGGGGAAAAAGTTTACTGTTTGTTTTCATAAGTCATGTTTCATCAGTGTGAAAATTATAGGCAAGAAGAAAAGAATATTTCAACATGAATATACTTAAAATTTTCCTCATCTTTTAAACTAATGTCATGTAACAAACACATGCAAAGAGATTTGCCATAGTAAAAGAATATTTCTTTACATGGCCGTGTACAACTGTCAACCTGCAAAAAAGCCAAAATCCTAGAGGGTGTAAGATTAGATTTAGGTGGTATTATGTATTTTCTTCACAGGAGGTAGCTGGTTACTTGAAGGAACTAGAAATGAGTTTCCCCACTTTGAACCTAGTCCAAGTGGTGAATGAGTCATGACCAAATATTTTCACAACCTACTAGACATTCAGTGATCTTTGAGACACGAGCTGATGGTCTTCCATCATTCTTTGGTGGGCAGGTGTCACCACCACTAATTAGGCTTTTGCTTAAAATCTGCCCCGGGGGAGGGGAGGGCAGAAATCAAGGAGGTCTTTTGACTGAACAGCCCATTCATGGCCTGTGGTGGTCCCAGCCAGGCTGGCACAGAGGCTCCTGGCCAAGGCTGGCTGGTAAATGTAGTATGTCCGGTGTAATAAAGAGGGGGTATTACCTGGTAGATCTGTCAGTCTGGCTCCTTTACCAACATTCACTTGGCACTGACAAATTTTAAAAATGTAGGTGCATTGCTGAATAAGCCTTTATCTGAATCAGCCATTTTGAAAATCTCAGTCCCATAAACTTTATATCTGACATCTCATACAATTCACTTGGTACATTCTAGTAAAAATCTATCAGCCACAGATCAGAAGAATCTTAGGATAGTATGTAAGCAGGTAAATGCGCTTCATAAATAGCAGGGTTACACTATAGATGTAGTCTTAAAAAAAAAAAACAGGCCAGAAAACAACATTCTCAAAATAATGATACTTTCCCATTATATAGAATTATACAATTTATCAAATGATTTGACATATCACAAGAGGGAAAAATTTTAATTTTAGAGGTAAACATTTTGCCCAAGCTCAGATAGGTAATAGAGGACTGAATCAGGACATATTCTGAGCAGAAGTTAAAGTCCAGTGCTGGATGCACTGCACCACGGATGCCTAGAACTAGTAACAAGAATAGTGATAGCAGCTGCCATGTTTAGCGACACCTACTAAGTGTGAGGCATTGTGTTATGCACTCTGTACTTCTGTGTCTAAATTTAAAATACTGAATTATATTTATCTATTTTTTTAAGATCTTACTTATTTGACAGAGAGAGAGACAGCGAGAGAGGGAACACAAGCAGGGGGAGTGGGAGAGGGAGAAGCAGGCTTCCCACCAAGCAGGGAGCCCGATGCGGGGCTCGATCCCAGGACCCTGGGACCATGACCTGAGCCGAAGGCAGACGCTTAACGACTGAGCCACCCAGGCGCCCCTGAATTATATTTAAATGTATAGCAAGACCTGCCTATATCCTTTTATTATAATAAAGATTTCTTATCAGTTTTATAAGCTTAAATGTCCATGTTTTGCTCTCTTTAACTGGACCATAATTGTACTGATTACATATATGTAAAATACATATAATTATATGATTGGTATTATATTCCTAGATGATATATGTTATATATTATAATGTAATTTATTTATTATGTTGTTTATTTTATATTTATACAATTTATATTATAAATAATTATATATAAAAGCATATATGTGAAATTGGCCACAAGAACAGGGATTGATCATTTTACCAAACTGTAAAAGAAATTTTTGAAAGATCAATATTTAAAACTAAAATTTTTCTTGGTCATTATTTTTATTTTATTCTTTGCCCTTAGTATCAGAAAAGGCAATTGCTTGGTATAAAAGTGAAAAGTAGGCAAAGTCCCCTCTAAATTAAAAGTGTTATCTACATACCTGCTGATAACATTATTTATGAAAACCATCACAATTACCCTAGAGGGTTCTATTTAACAGATATTTATTGAAAGTCTACTGTGTTATAAAAGCAGGAGATATGCAAAAGTGAGATCAGATAGTACGTATCTTTAAGGACTTTATACTCTAGTAAGAAGAGTAAGAAACACAAGTTGAAGATAATGAGAATTGAGCAGAATCAAATATTTAATGTCCTTAAGTTCTTCTAATAGAAAAGACAGTATATTTTAAATTAACATAAAATACATCAAAATTAACATTTCAGCAATAGTAATCCTTTAAATCATCTAACTGTCCTCAGAGTGGGTTGAAATAGCATTAGTTGTTAGTCACAAAATTGACCCCTGGGAATAAAGAAGGATGAGAGACAGGTAGTGCCTCTTCATTCTCATTGATTTATTTCAGCACAATTAATTGTATTTGTCCGTATAACCAGCAGAAAACTTTTCATTCTGGTATTTTTCATTCAATACACAAGCCCTCAAATGTGCACTAAAAGGCAGAGGTAATAAACTAAAAGCTCTGCTCCAAGTACAATATCTAAGAAGGAGAATCTCAAAATCATTAGCCCACTTAAATATTCTTCCTTATTTCCCATCCCAATCTCCCTCCCTCCTCCTGACAACACACCCATACACAACTTAAACCAGTTATTCTGATATATAAAATCCTGATTGTACATCTAATACTTTTAAGTCCACTTTTATTTTAACCTGAACCAGAACTTTGTTACTGATAAATAGTATATAATTCGTGGCAATTTAGTATGAATCCTTTAACATGGCCCCATATGCTAGAGAAGCAGAGAAAATAACATGATACAGACTTCTGAATCTTTTAGCTCAGAAATCTTATCATGCAATAATTAAAGGCATACTAAAAAATCCAAATAAAGAGACCATTTGCTGTATAGATCTTTAAACTGGATATTGGTGTTACAGATGCCAAAACACAGTTAGGAAGATTAGCTCTCAGCTCCATTCCTGCTGAGGAAGTTCCCTGAAGGATGAAAGAGTCCTGGAACAAAGTGAGATGCTTTAGCTGATCAAGCCCTATTTGGTCACTTTCATCTTTGCGATGCATGGAAAAGGAGCCCCTTTCCTGCCAGCTCTTGGCACTGTGACCAGGGAGAGACATAAAGGGAGGCAAGGCAAGACCAGTACAAAAGGGGAAGTGGTTAAAGGCAGCAGCCCATTCCAGAGAAACAAAGGTGCTGGCAGGAGATGTTAACAAGGAAGATGCTTGTGCCTGCATGGTAAATAGAATGGCAATGGCCTAATAATAAACCTCAAAGACACAAGTGAGGATGGCTGCATGCAAAGTGGGGGGAAACCTCCCAATTACTGCTTTAGACAGCCCTATTAATCCTTAGGAGCACTCCCGACAAAAAGTCTATTCAATTTTCCCTCAATGTGTTCTGTCTAATGGGAGCAGTATTATGTCTGACACGGAGGGTAATTACCTCATGAGAATTTCACATACAGAGAAGTAAAGTCTTTAATTTTCTGCAGGTGTCTTGGACACATTCTGCATAATTCTTTGCCCCAAAATGAGGTGCACATTCCTCTTCTGCAGAGCTGCTTTCAGATTGGGATGGTTTGCATTTGAGGACTAATAGTCATTTATCTCAACCATCATGGAAAGCAGCACATAGTATATTCTCCCTTCATCACATCACAAGTGTCATTAACATCTTCGACAAAGCTTAAAAATATAGGTATCTTTATATGCAGTATTTATGTGTATATATACATACATATGAATCTTACGAAAATACTCCTCTGGGTCACAACCATTAGCAGCAGATAAGTAGTTAGGAACCTCGCTCTACACATTAGTTATGAGAGTTCCAACAAGACTATAACCCTGCAGGGAGGCACTTAACTGTTTACTCCTGCCAGTTCATGAAACTGGGAAACAACTGAAATTATACAGGAAAGAGGGTAAATGGAAAGGGCAGTATTTAAGGCCACTTTGTTTCCTGAAATAATTACATATGTAGCATGTCTTGTTGATTTATTCTAAAGACTCTTCACTCAAACATAAAGGGATTACATTTTGCTGAATTACACAGAGCAGTTTTATTATTTTAGCATCACCTGACAGCAGAGATATGACGCAGGGAAGGTTTAATATAACAGCTTAGTAAAATATACACCAGGGAGAAAAAGACTTTAAAAAAAATTGTTTTTCAATGATGGAGCAGTCGAGTGTACAGAAATAGGTTGTAATTGGCAAACTTCACTCAAAAGAAAAATGATTAAACATTTCTTGGAGTTGGTGACTTTACTAATGAGACATTCTTACAGTATAAGAATAAAGTTAATTTTATTTATTTTCTACTAGTGCGTAAACTACATGAACAAAACCATGCCAATTTAGCGTGATATATGTTCTTTATTATCCAGTGTTTTCTTAAAAATCCACATAATTAACTAGGAAAAAATGGCACTTAAGTCATCATAGTATGGTTCGTGGAAACTGACATAACTGGATCCTTTTATTTCTAAATTGCTCCCACCTCTACAGTGATTTTATATTTCAGAATCTATGACTGCAGGGGGCATTCATATTGTTGCCCCAAAATACTCCTACCCCCAGCACTATCTGTTGTGGAAGGCCTCACAAATAGCCCAAACTGTTCACATTTCTTTTTTATCCAGGCGTCAAACACTGTGGAACATTCTGATTATGTTCAGGTCCCACAAAACCTGACCCAGTCTAATGAGAACTTTTTTATGAATGTTCACTTTAGGCAAAAATTAACATCTCCTGGAGAGCAAGTTATCTTTAATTTTCATTGTGAAAGGATGTAAAACTTTAATAAATTATCCCTAGGCAGAGTTGTCTTCTTTTCAAAAGCCCAAGGCATCCTCTCAGAGAGAAGACCAAGAATGTACTCATGTTCTTCTCCCTCTTCTCTCAACCTGAAAACCCCAGGACAAGCAGCCATCGGAGCTCTGGTAAATACGAGGACATGCTGTCCTTGACTTCCATTATTTCCCCGTCTACCCAGGCAGGACAAGACATCCATCAAGGCATCAAGTCTTAAGTTTTCGGTATCTCTTAAAACGTCCCCAAAATTTTCCCAAGGCTAAACAGACTCTGAAAACAGACCTGGAAAATTCCGTAACTAAATGTATATACAATACATATTTTATAACTCAATAAGAAGTATAGACTTGCTAATGCCAGATTACCCTACATGTTCAGGGTTAATCCCTAAGGTTGCTCTAATTTCTTAATGCAAATGTCACAGGCAAAGGTGAAGATGCTTCCAGTTACCTACTCACTTCTGTGCTTAGAGGATACCACCAATGCACTATGTTTCTCTTTTATATGAAGGCTGAAGGTAAACTTTGGTTATCAGCTTATTTATATAACATGATTCTTTATGAAATCTTTATGCACAAGTTCTAAATTTCTCTCTGTGAACTTGTTATCATGGCTATCAAATATTGCACTGTCATATAATTTTCCCGTGTATTTTTAAAAAGACACTGACTTCTAAATTAGATCAAGTTAGTAAACACTAAGACTGGCTGAACTTAAATCTCAAAAATAATTCCACATAAAATATTCAAAGTAGGATAACTTTCACTAATACCCATAATGTTCACTATTTCTTCATAAGAGGTTTTTAAAATACCCAAACCCTTGGCAATTCAGAACAGACGCAGGAAAGAACATTACTTCTTACTCAAGAATTAGCTCCAAACTAATACAGATGATGGAACAAGAAGGCATACATGGGAAATAAAATATGAAACATATGGCAGGAAGCCCTATGTGAGGAATTATACATGCATAGATGATCTGACCAAAGAAATTCTGGTACAAACCCTGGGTCCATTCAAAAGATAGTCAAGAAGAAAGATGAAGTGAAATAGTCTAACCAATAAGTGGTCATCATTAGGCAACAAATATATTTAAAGTTTACTTCTTGTGATGTAATTCACATTAAGGTATTCTGGTCTCTAGGAAGAAATTAAAACAGAACGTGCATTATTCATCCTCATTTGCATGCAATAATTCCCATAAAAGTGAACTGAGTGGGACATGTGTTCAAAGGCTGCGTGGACTCCTATATGTCACAAGAAAAAGCTTTATAACAGAGAAATATTATTCATGGGTTTATGACAATTGCATGAAAGGATGAATGAAGGTTCAGAATGTGTGTGCTGCGTATAAAGAAGAATGTATTTATTAGCACCCAGATTATTTTTCTATCTCTGAGCTGATTTATTTTAGGTGTCTCTGAGGTCTAATGCGTCCTGAAAGTTCTAGTCAATCTCCTTTATTTTTACTTCGGTCTTCCTTGTGGCAGCTGTACATGCTTTGCATTTCATAAGCACTTAAAACAATAACATGGAGGAGGACTCCAAAATGAAATTATGAAATTTCAACAGCTTACAAAAATCATATTTAAGGGGTAATGGAGGTGGATTTATGCAACACATTTTTGACACTTCCATTTCTCATTCTAGTCAATGTAGCACAATGATGACTTTCACAAAGTATATGGGGACTGTCAGCTTTAGTCACACTTAAAAAATATTAAGACAAAATAACTCCTTCCCAGCCTTTTTAAAATTTTTGATTTTGTGCTAAAAACTATATGAAGATGAAAGTACTGGAGAATCATTATTTTATTGAGCACTTATTACATGCTAGCCACTCTTCTATTGGCTTCACATATAGTAGTAGCTCCTTTATTTTTTTTATAGTAGGTCCTTTAATCTAGAATTATGTACTGCTACTTATCCCTATTTTATAGATAAGGAGGTTGAGTGAGCTTTCCATAGTCAGAGTCAAGTAGCAGAACTGAAATCCAAACCTAGCTCCAAAATTCATTCACAAAACTGTTATACTATATTATTTTTCAATACCTAACAGAACCATAAATATTCTTCTTTAATTCCTAACAAATGTAAGAAAGCATTGCTGATTATCAGTAAGGGATCTATGTCTGTAGTTCCCTATTGAAATAGTCTTTGCCTTGGATTAGTTTATTCATCTGTTATTCTCTGTCATCTAAAACTAAAGAATATCTCTTTTGAAAACATTCCTCTTACTAGACCTAAATGAGTAAAATATCCTGATTACCCACTAAACTATTCTCTGTAAATTTATACCCACAATTGAGTGACTGAATGAATGAATGAATGAATGTGTGTTCATGTGTTTATGTGGGGTGCTGTTTATCCCTCCAACTGGAATCAATAGGAATTGCTTTGAGACTTACATACTCTAATACTTAATTCTTTTACACAGCTATACCACAAATTGATAACATTTTATTTTGTTCATTTGTTTGTTTATTATTTTTAAGTAATCTCTACAACCAAAACAGGGCTCAGACTTATGACCCCAAGATCAAGAATCGCATGCTCTACCGACTGAGCCAGCCAAGAACTGCTGTAAGATTTTATACTAATCTTGCAAAGTCATCTTATTGTCAGATATTATAGTTAATTAACTCTCTGACATCCAATTCATAGTTTTCTTTTATATACATTTTTAAATTTTAAAACCTGTATATATTACTCAGTTAAAATATTAAATTGAAAGGTAGAAATTTTAGAACAAAAACTTCCAGGTATTACAAAGGCCGGTATTTTCCGCACTTCTTCACAATTTTTCCCATATCTCTATACTTATCTGTATACAGTCTGCTCTTGTAAATGTTAATCACACCTAAAAAATACCTTCAGAGCAACACCTTGACTGGTGTTTGACCAAACAACTGGATATTGTAGCCTGGTCAAGTTGACACATAAAACTAACCATCACATCTCCTCATGTGTATATTTCCAATTTGGGGAACTTTGAACATCACAAGACCAATATTAGTGAAACTGGTTTTGTTATTCTCAATTTTAAGTAAATCTTAAGGTTTCAATGATTCTGTAAACCTGAGCATATCAAACCTTGAGTAATTATACAAAAATTCTTTCCACATAATGAACACAATTCTACTGAGGAACAACACTACTAATGCAAAGGAAAGACATTTAGAGCTTGAATTGGAATTTGCAGACCACACAAAATACTGCAGTGTCCTATATCATATGCCATTTCAGCAACTGGAAAGAGAGTCTTGGCCTGACATCATAATGTTGTTATGGCTTCCTTCCAACAGATGATGGGACAGGGAAAATTGGGAGTCACTACTGTACCCAGAAGCAACATATTAATGTCAAGTATAAATCTGATAGTACTGCATACATTACATTAGTCATCACATTCACACCTAATTTCATTACAAAATTAAGACTGGAAACTCCTAGAATTCTGGCATGTAGTTTCAGGGCACTGTCAAAACCTCATGTCACCTGAGGCACTCCAGGCAAAATTCCAGACTGCCTAAAGCACTACCTGATTTGCCTATGCAGTTGCATATTTTTGCTGCGAAGATAAAGAGTGCAGCAGTGATATTTTCTTGCATTTGCATGTTACCAGATAAGTTGCTTCAAAGGGCTTGTTTGTTCCATCTTTCACACAATAAAATTCTGAAATCATCAGTTCTGTATTTGCTTTCTGAGGGAGAAGTTGACCTTGGCTTGTATTTAATTTAAGTGTTCTGCCCACAGCGATTAAGGCTGATTTGTAGTATATACTTTGCTAAAAATCCTTTCTCTAGCATATTCATTCAGAATATTACCACGAAAATATTTAAAACAATTGTAATATAATATTGATTGTTGTCTCTCTGTTGTTTAGTGGATTAAATGCAAAATATTTATGATCAACCCTTTCTTTTTAAAAAAAAAGATTTTATTTATTTATTTGACAGAGAGAGACACAGCGAGAGAGGGAAGACAAGCAGGGGGGATTGGGAGAAGGAGAAGCAGGCTCCCCACTGAGCAGGATCCCAGGACCCTGGGATCATGACCTGAGCCAAAGGCAGATGCTTAACGGCTGAGCCACCCAGGCCCCCTATGATCAACTCTTTCAATAGTTATAAATGAAAAAAATCTCAGATTTAATAACTATCCTTTAAATATTCTCTGTGTTTGGCCTTTTCTCATGTATGCATAATACATTCAGTCAGCCATGCCATCATTCAACAGAAATTAATGAGCATTACTTTGTTATAGACATGGGCACACAGGACACTCATGGAAAAACAGGACACAGCCCCTCAAGAAGCCTACAACCTTCTAAGGGAGAAAGAGAAGTAACAAATTAAAACACAGCACAGGCTAGTGTTGAGTACCAGGGGAGTTTGGGAAACTGCAAATCTCTTAGTATGACCAGGCTCAGACTTAACATGAAGTGAATAAAGCTATCTATGAAGCAGTATAAGGATTAAGAGACACTATTGAAAGCCTAATTCTGAAGCATGATTCTGTAATGATAGAAATCTATATAATACATATAGACTAATAAATATAGACTGTTCTTGTTTAATCTTACCATATCATGTCATTCTGATTATAACCATTCTGATTGTAATAAATGATGTAACTGGGACTCAGAGGCATTTATCCAGCCAATTTTATTGAGTACTGTGGTAGACAGAATAATTGCTCCCCAAAGATATCCACATCCTAATCCCTAGAACTTGTGAATATATCACCTTACACGGCAAAAGGGAATTTGCAGATGTGATTAAGTTAAAGATCTTGACATGGGGAGATTATCCTGGATTATCCTGATAAACCCAATAAAAGGGAGGCAGGAAAGTCAGACTAGAGGAGAGGTGACAGTAAAAGAGTTGGGAGGAAGGGGCCCTGAGGTGAGGAATGTGGGTCGCCTCTAGAAGCTGGAAGAGCAAGGAAACATATTCTCCCCTGGAACCTCTAGAAGGAATACAGCACTCTGGAACCTTGACCTCCTAACTGTAAGATAATGTGCATTATTTTAAACCACTAATGTGCCCGGCATTATTATAGCGCTTTGCATGAATGAAATCATTGCAGACTCACTTACCATGAATCAGGTACTGCTAAGGAATTTGTGTTATATTTAATCATCACAACAATCCCTATAATGTAGGCATTAACTTTATTGATATTTTACGTGCGTGAAAGCCAGGGCATGAAGAGTTAAAGTAATTTGCCTAAGGTCCGACAGCTAGTCACTAACAAGCCTTGAGCCTGAACCCAAGCAATCTAGGCTACCTCTTGATTTGAAGTGAGTCTTTTTTCCCATGTCCACACACTTAGTAAATCTTTAAAACAGTGTCTTACACTGTATTTCCTTAAGAAGGCAGAACCTGAGGGGAAAGTTTGTGTGCAGGTAATTTACTTTAGGTATAGATCCTAAGAGACAGGAATAGAAAATATCATAGTGGTGAGGGAGAGAAGAAGCTAAAAGCAAGTTCAAGGATGCCTTATAAAGCTGGTCTAAATGATAACAACAGGGGTTTCATCCCACTGGTACCTCTGAGGAGTGTAAAGAATGCATCTCAGAATTGACTATTCTAGTGACAGCAGAACCAAATATTTATCCACATTCCCCACTGATCAAAGGTTCCCCACTTAGTTTTAACTTCTCACATTTTGAGGGCTGCACACCCATCAGAGTGGTTGAGTGGGTTTCCATATCTCCCACGTGGAGGCATCTGAGAAGATGCATTGTGACAGATATTCAATGCAATTGAGGTGAGGTTCTGTCAGGTTACTCCCGCCTCAGCTACTTGCTATAGCAACAAATGGGGGGGGCATGGAATATAGGCTGAAAGAAGGTAACTTTGGGCAGAACAGGAATCTGACACAGTTAGTCTTTTGATTCCTAATCCTAGATTCTTCCTGTTGTGTCATCATGCATCTCCCCAAGTAGTCACTTGTTTTTGCATTGATATGATGTGATATTTTGAAAGATTAGGTTTCTGTGAGAACAGCTGACCAATAAAATGTAGTCTTACAATATATTCCATGAAAGGTGGGTTATGCTGTTTTATATGGATGACTTCTGCCTCACTCAATGGATGTTAAATTCCTACAGGCAGATGTAATAATAGATACCACTCTTGTTTTTTCTGCAATGTCCAGTTTAACAATATACTCAAAATAGGAATTCAAAAAATATATACTAATTAATGTTTATTTGAATTTCAACTTCTCAGATAGTTTTATTAATAATTATGGCTGGAATTTAAGTGGCCCCACTAAGGATTTTTATAAAATACTTTCTTCATGTTCTCATGATCCTTTCAAACCTGTTGCCATTCTTTCTTCTTCTAATTTTAATAGCTTAATGTTTTCACCCAAACATAGCACATAGTTTGATTTCCATTAACTGGACAGCAGAATCACCAAGAACCAAGCCTGCAAACCCTGCAAACCCCCAAACCCCAAGCCTGCAAAGAAAAATGTTTCTTTCCAGATAGACCACAATCAAAATTTAACAAAATAAAGCTTCAAAAAAATTCCCAAGTATAATTCTATTTTTATAACTTTGTCATTTTTATAAAGAACATTTCTTCTCAATTAGACAAAATGTATACTGCAGCAGACCATTTCAACAATGGCAGCATTAGAATATAAGATAATATGGAGCATCTGGGTAGCTCAGTCAGTTAAGCGTCTTCCATTAGCTCAGGTCATGATCCCAGGGTCCTGGGATCGAGCCCCGCATCGGGCTCCCTGCTCAGCAGGGAGTCTGCTTCTCCCTCTCCCTCTGCCTGCTGCTCTGTCTACTTGTGCTGTCTCTGCCAAATAAATAAATAAAATCTTAAAAAAAGAATATAAGATAATATGACTGTGACTATCAGTTATTAATTTGAGTCCAATTAAATAGCTGTAATGGAAACTAATCAGTTGTGATATATTACTATGTAACATATCTGGCCAGTAAGTGAAAGACAGCCAGGTGTTTTGTATGTTAGCATCATGGGAACATTTCTTAGGATACGAAACCCTCTTTTTTTAAAGTACTCTATATTTACTGTACTTCCAAGACAAAAATATTCCCATGAAGAAATACACAGACTAACATAATTAGAGAAATACAGAAAGTAAGCTTAGTTATAAATAATCAGATTTGCTTGAGATTTTTCAATCCCTTCTTGGTTATTACACCTATCAGAATAGTGTTTGGTTTAGGATAAAATAAAACAAAAAAGTCCCACTGAGAATCACTGTCATTTGGGACCACAAAAAGTTAAATGAAATTTTATACCAAAGACTTTTATCATTGGGAATACACTAATCTGCATAATTGGCTAGTTACTTTGAAAATTTATTCTTGAGTATAATTTAATTTAATGGATAGTTACATATAATTTTCTATACATATGCATCATTCATGAGTTATTTCTGTATATTCATCATTTTAAAATCATTTAAAGTTATTCAAATAAAAGAAACTTATCTTTAATTTTATCTACATGTAATAGAAATGTTTTCTAGAATACAACCATATAAAAGTCTTAAAAATTACGGTTTCATTAAAATTTTTTAAGTAATTAACACTTGTTAAGGACAAGCCACACACTTAGGATTTTGGAGACTCTAGGATTTTGTGAGGCTCATTAATCATGATCAAGTACACCTTGAAAAAAAATCCCATGCCAATGAAAAGAACTATTCAACTGTGGTAATAAATCATCAATTCACAAGGAAATGTGTGGCGTCAGTTTTTATAGGTTCATCGGAAAGACCTGCACACCATAAACACATATACTTGGTATTTGGTGTTATTGCTTTTAAAATATGGGGAAAGGAAAAAATCCTATCTTCCAAGTAAAAAGATTAATCCAAGATTCCAAAGTTTGAGAATCATTGACTCGTAGTTTCTTAAGAACGGGCACATATCTTTAAGGAAGGGTCTTTGGAGGCCTGATGCAATTGTTCAAATGACAGAGAACACAAATCTTAAACCAATTTTTCAAAGGTAAAAACACAGTCTTTGAAGAGCAATATTTTTTTTAAACTAACCAAATATTTCCTCATGTTTCATTAGGGAAAAAGAGGCTATCACAATGCAGTTGCAAGTTGCAATTTTACATGAAGTTTTTCATTCATAATGATACTATGTTTCTCCATTCACCTGTTAGGGTCCCACATCTTTCCTATTCCTGCAGTGAGATTTCAGAGAATTGCCTCCAATTTCTGAATACATCAATGAGCATGTACTAGAGAGTAAGGCTCAGTAGAGCTTCTGCAATGCTGGGAACACCAGGGAAAATGTGTGAAACATAACATATACCAACTTACCCTGTCTCAGCCCACCTCTGGCTGGTTGAAAATTGTTTCTACCATATGTATCAAATAATTCAATTATCCAACAACCCTAAAAAGTATGCAAGTAATATCAGGAATGATATTAAATGCTGAAGAACCTAAGGTCTGCTGCACTGGGAAAAGTAGAACAATGGAGAAGATTGAAACCCAAAGAAATGTAAAACAGAAACTTTCACATAACATAAAGACTTAGTCATCCAACATCCCATCCAATAATTAAAATAAATAAAGTATCCATATGTCATGGTATAGCATCTGGAATTCTTAGAGGAATAGTTTCTGACAGTGTTCTGAGAAATTAACTCTGTTCACTCCTATTAAATAATCTCAAACCGGATGTATGATAATCAGCCAGGTTTAGGTGGAAAGAAGATTTTTATTCTCATTAACCTGTTAATGGATAAGAATGTCAGCAATGCCATGCAGTACCATTTGATGTAAGGGAATAGAGGGATATATTCCTCCAATTTCAATAATTTCTTAATACATATTATTTGTTGTTCCTTCTTCCTATAACTTTTCATTTCAAACAAATATACTTTCATCACATACTTTTCTTCTTGAATCTATTTGAGTTTTCATTGTTTTACAAACTTTCTATTATAATTATGTATGTCCTCAGCTGAGTGGTATGCTAAAATCCCAGACGGAAAAAAAGTAGGAAAAAAAGGAAGAAACTAGGAACAGTGCCAAGTTTAGGAGGTAAACTCTGCTTCAATGCAGACTTATAATTTCAATTAATAAAGAGATATAAATCAAATGAAACATAGGAAAAATACTTAATTTTTTGTCAATTTTATACAAAATGCTTACATTCAGATAATGTAAAACACTCCAATGATGTCATCAGTTTCAAACTGGTTATGAAGATTATGAAATCAGAGGATTTAAGATCAGACACTGCACCAAAAAAAAGTTGTTATATTCTGAGAAAGCTTATACAATGAAACTTGATAGAGGTTTTCCTCTTTTTGATAGCAACCTTAAACATTGTCAAAAGATTACCAGTGATGATTTGTAGAGATGAAAGTTTTTCTAAACTGTCAATAATATATATGTAATCAACCATGCTAGAGGAAAGATTGAATTACCCTTCTATTTTCCTCTATGAAAAGTACTACAAAATTGTTTTATTTGAAAAAGTGATCAAAGTGTATGCAAGCATAAAATGTAAGAAAACACTATTATAGAGGTATGACAGACAATGAATAAAAATATAATATTATACTTCTGAATTTGGAGGATGATTGTACTATTTGTAAGATTTCTTAAGTTAATAACTTTTCATGATTTTTCAATTGTAAATAAATAATCACTTTATACCTAATTCTTTATTTGGAATTTGGAATTCTTTTTCTTAGAGAGAATTCTCTAACTTGTATGCACTTTAGGCTGCACAGATGCTGGAGCCATTCTTATTTTGAAATTGAACATCAATCAGCAACTTGGAAGGAACAGAGACACCAGGAAGAAACAGCCAGCAAAGGAGACAAGAGTAAGCAGACAGCCAATGACTGATGCTTAGAATTCTAGAAAGCTGCAGGGGACTCGGGAACTAGGATGTCTTCCTGGTTCCCAGAGTGGTCTTTAACTTGAGAAGAAAATGCAGAATTAGGGGAGCCTGGGTGGCTCAGTCGGTTAAGCGTTAGCCTTCGGCTCAGGTCATGATCCCAGGGTCCTGGGAGTGAGCCTCACATCATGCTCCCTGCTCAGCGGGAAGCCTGCTTCTCCCTCTCCCACTCCCCCTGCTTGTGTTTCCTTTCTCGCTGTATCTCTATCTGTCAAATAAGTAAATAAAATCTTTAAAAAAAAAAAAAAGAAAATGTAGAATTCTGTTGTGTAAAGGTGCCAAGGTCACCCAAGGCAAAAGATAATCCCATTTTTAGGGTAGTAAGATTACTTCCAAACCCCACCAGATGGCTTGAGAGGAGACTCTTAGGAGTGTAGAAGCCCTCTTCTTATCAGCAGGATTAGGAATAGCAGTTTCATTTTAACTTGAAGTGTCCTAAGAGTACATCCTTGACCATTTGTTTGATGTAAGGTTACAGGATTTCCTCTGATTATAAGTCACTGATTGGTATACTACATCTTTTCAAGAAACTATACCCATGCCACTGAGTTTATAATTTTTAGTTTCATTTTCTGTTAAGTAAAATTAAAACTGGGAGAATCTCACAAAATAACTTGCTTGTGGACTCCTATATTTCTGACATTTCCAACCATTTATATTAGTGTTTTCCACATAGAATGGTCAATTTTTAACCATTTTGACCTATAAAAAATGGTCATTTCATAACATTCATTTATAACCTACAAAAATAGCAATATTTATATACTTTGCAACTAATTTGGTTTTTAACACTTTAATTTTTGACTCTAAAACACAATTTAGTTTCCATAGGAAAAAAAATTATCTTCTTCTGAATGTATCTTATGTAGATTTAAATAATGTTTAACTAAACAATAACTATAATCTCTATAACAGGTTTAGTGAAATCTATAATATGCTGCTCAGACTCCCCTTTGGGACTAAAGGCCTTATTCTTCCAGTGTCTGGGAGTGTGTACAAACAGCCCCCAGCTGCCAGCCCTCACTGGGAACTGCCTCTGCTAAAGAGAAAGCCACTTTTGGGGTAGCCCACAGCCAATGACCTGTCAACACAGGGGGAATGAGGTCTGGCAGCGCCTGCCGGCCCCCAACTAGAGAAATCTCTCAAGAGCCATTCCAGGTTCACCTTTCTGTGGAGGTGGACCACAAGTTTTTTGAGACTGCGAAGTAGCCCAACTTCTCCCTCTGCTTGAAGCCTGCTCCCTTCCCTCACCTTCTACAGGTGTTAATTCCATAGCACGCCCTAACAAACTTCTGGTAGGCCAATCTCCATCTCAGAATTTGCTTCCCAAGCACCTTAACTGTGAATAAAACAACTGACTCTTTATTATAATAACTTAAAATTTATAGGAACAAAGGTACATAATAACATCACAGAGGAGCTAGCTCGCAGGAAGCTTGCACATGCTCTGGGCCCTGATCAGTATGTTTTACAGAGAACAAGGAGGAATTGGCAGGTCGGTTAAAAGATCCCTGAAGACATCTACTGTCCTCTACTGAGCTTGGTCAGGACTGCCTCTAGCACTGTAGGAGAGGGAGTCTGGATGGCAAATGTTTCCTAGTTATAATTCATCCTATGAACACAAAGGCCAAACAATGGAATCAATTAATTTGACTCCTTCAATGAGTGAGTTAGATCATCCACACAGTAATCTAATTTACCATTGATGTATGTTCATTATGTGGGCAGGAAACTCCCAAGTGGCACAAGGACAGCCTATCTCATTTTGATATGACTCTCACCACAAACTGTCTGAGCAAAGAATGTTTCAAATGTTTCTTTGAGCTTTTTATTTTCCATAGTACTCTTGTTTATAAGTAAACAATTGAAAAGTATAAAGCATTTATTATAGTGGAAAACCACCACAATTCAAAAAAGTGAGCAAGTTCAAGATGTTTATATTCAAGAAGAAATGCATGTAATTTTTATGACTAGTCCATTTAATTATGTATGTACTAATTCCTATTAGTAAGAAGAAACCAGGGATAAGGCACAATTTTGGTATTTCCACATATTTCTAGGCCTATCGCCTGTTCCACACTCTTTGAAGAGATAGCATAACAATCCCAACAGGATATTTTGGCTGTCTACTTGAGCAAGGGTGAAAAAAAACTAAATCTGAAGGCTGGAATGTCATCCTATGACAGACATTATGGAATGGACAAATCAGTTCAGTATATATTTTACTAAAGGATCAAAGTAGGAAGTTACTGCCAACCAAATTCTCAAACTAGTCTTTTCTATTTTTGCCAGCATGTATATACATCTCTAGAGTCTATCTCCTCAGGTGTAAGCACATTATAATCTAAAAATATATCTGAATTTCTCTTCTTCTGTCAGTTAAAAATAAACCCCAGAAGCCAAATAAATATCCCCATAGTGTTACATCATATCTTTGACTTTTGTGCAGACCGCAGGCATGACCATCATTCTCTATGTCTATTGAATTAAAGTAGGGGAGTGCCTGGGTGGCTCAGTCAGTTATGCATCCAACTCTTGGTTTCAGCTCCGGTCACGATCTCAGGGTGGTGAGATCCAGCCCCATGTCAGGCTCCGTACTGAGAGTGGAGCCTGCTTGGGATTCTCTCCCTCTCCCTCTGTCCCTCCTCCTGCCCACTCACTCACACACGGACTCGCTCTCTCAAAAAAAAAAAAAAATATTAAAGTAGGAGTCCTAAAGAAATGAGATAATCACAACATATATTTATTTAGATGAACAAGACAGCCTGAATAAGCAAAATAATGAGACACATAAGGACTAGTATGCATTTTGGAAAGAAATTCCCAGAGGGTTCAGCTAACTACTACCTTAAAACAACTGCCTATATTCAGATGCCAACTGAAAGATTAAACCCATGGCTATGGCCATATTATTTGCCTCTTTAACACCACAGACAATGTGTCTGTCGTGACTGTGCTCGCAGCAGGGTATCAAGCATCCTGTCAAGCATTCTGCAAAGGATGATTTTGAGGGAATACAGTAGCTTTCAGGGGACAAAACTGCAGAGTAAAATATCAGAATGTTTTTTCTTTAGGTTATTTTGTACTTATGAATGAAAAGCCCAATGTCTTATGCCCTCCTTCTACACACACACACACACATACACACACACACACACACACACACACACACACACACACTTCATACTGATGAAATTATAACCAAACCATGATGATTGTGGTTTCTAAAAGTCAGATGTTGTCTTGACTCATGACTAATTCAGATGACTAAAATAAATTCAGACGAACACTCTACACTATAAAATGAAAAAGAAAAGCTTTTATATATATTCCTCCACCACGCACAAGCCAAGTGTATGTGTGGAATATGCATAGATCAGGAGACAAACTTTTCCACAGAGTAGCCTTTAATTTTCATTTTATTTCAAAATAAGAGTGAGACTTTCTCATGCAGAAAAGGGGAGAAGGACATTTGAAGCAGATGGAACAGGGAATGTAATACATAGAAATGCAAAAGAGCAATGGACATACAGGGAACAGCACATCAGCTCTCCCAAAGGCCATAGCTCTGATCCACCAATCACATGCATTTTCCTTCATCATCTGTTGTCTACAACATAGGCAACCCTGTGCTCAGCATGTCCCCTAGAAACACCCAGGCCAACGTTTCACCAAAACCAACCTATCATGCATAGCAGCTCAAACCTGATGCTGAACTCCCAAGACACAATCTCAGACGGAAGTTTTAAAGATGAATTAAGAAAAATATATCGGGGTGCTTGGGTGGCTCAGTCGGTTAAGTGTCTGCCTTCGGCTCAGGTCATGATCTCAGGATCCTGGGATCAAGCCCCACATTGTGCTCTCCACTCAGGAGAGTCTGCTTCTCCCTCTGCCACTCCCTCCCACTCGTGCTCTCTCTCTCTCTCAAATAAATAAAATCTTCTTTAAAAAGAAAGAAAAATATATCAAACATTCTAAATTAATAACTACAGGTCATAACAAAATGGAAGAGCATTTCCATATTTTGTGTTTCCCAATTGCAGTTCCCCAACGTAACCCTGCTTTGTACATATCTTGATGCCTTTCTGTAACCTGTTTCCTCTGGAAAAGTGTTCCTCTCCATGCTTCTACCCAGACAGGTGTAATTTTCTTTGTGTCCCTAGCTCAAAATGTTACCTGCTCTGTAAAACCTTTCTCCAGGGCACCTGGGTGGCTCAGTCGTTAACTGTCTGCCTTTGGCTCAGGTCATGATCCCAGGGTCCTGGGATCGAGCCCCACATCGGGCTCCCTGCTCCGCGGGAAGCCTGCTTCTCCCTCTCCCATTCCCCCTGCTTGTGTTCCCTCTCTTGCTGTGTCTCTCTGTCAAATAAATAAAATCTTAAAAAAAAAAAAAACACCTTTCTCCAATCCTGTTCTGTAATGTTTGAACAACCTAGACATCACTTTATATGTTTATTGTAATTTGTAATACTGGTTTTCAAATTTCCCCTCATCCTGCCCCTCATTCCCTCCTCTGCCCCAAATTATGACATTCTAAAGGACAGAGAGTATGATTTATTCTTTTTCTATCTCTTGTACTTAGTATAGTACTTTACAAACAGAAGGTTCCCAGTAGATGTATGACAGATAAATAATTTCTAGACTTGTGTTTGTTGTTCTTGGTTTCTTTTATTTAGATTTAGAAAGACAGGTATCTCACTTGGTAAGGATGATAATACTGGCTGACATATAACACCTCAACTCCTACTCCAACAAGGGTTGATTTATGAATGACTGGACTTAATTCTCTAGTGAAGAGCTGGCAGAAGTCTCTGGAATCCCACAAGGAGTGACCTTGGAATCACATTTTTGCACTGTGGACATGGAGTCAAAGTTCGCTCTCACTTGTAACTCTTACCATCCCTCTGGATGACAGCACAGAGTTGTAGCCTTAATTTCACCATATATTACTTCAGAAAATACATCTATAGTCTAAATGGTTCGTATAACCTTCTCAAAATTGCATACAAACACAAACACATACACTTAGGAAAAAAAAACAACTCTTTGCTCTTCAAGTTATTTAAAGACCCTACTTCAATAGTAAGTCAGTCCCAGAACACAAGTTGGCTCCATAAATAAGTATCAGAGTGAAGAAGAATCTTTTCCTTCTCAATTAGGAAATCTTTCCCTATAACATGAAGAGAAATAAGTCCAGGGACTGGTTTTTTATATTATATATTTTCCCAGTAGTTTTATATATTCCTTCTTTTAGCTTTATAAAACACTTACATATATAATTTCATCTTCACTCATCCATTCCATAATTTAACAAATAACTAACAGCAAGAAATGGTGATTAAAAAGAATTCTAATCAAACTACCTGACCTACTGGCCTTTGTTTCTGTTTTAATTAGTACCACATTCACACTAATTTTTAAACTATCTACTTAGAATGAACCTCATTATCCAACTCAAATCCATTCCTGAGTTTTGTGTGGTGGGTATTAAGATATCAAATAAAAGGCTTGTCAGAAACATTCTCAGAATCTCTGGTTCCTGAGTTTGGAAGATGAGGAACACCATACACAAGAAAGGATGATAGTGCAGGGAAACCCAATGGCAGCAAAAGAAGCAGAAAAGAATAGTGGTTAAGAGAGCACAGACTCCAGAGCCAGCCTGCTGAGGTCCAAATTCTATAATTACAGGCAAGTTACTTAATACTGTTTCCTTTTCTATAAAATGGTGATGGTAACAATACTACTTACTTCATAGGGTTATTGTGAGGATTTAATGAGCCTATACTTAAAATGCTGGTACTGAACACAAGGTAAGCTCTGAGTACTTGCTATTATAAATATTATTATCAATAATATATCCCACCGAAAACAAAACAAAAAAATGTGAGTAGATATCAAGTCTCTGAACTAAAAATTATTTTAACTGAAATGTACAGATTGGCCATTCTGGTCAACTAATCAAAAGCCAGGCCATGTTTTATCTTCAAGGCAAGGTGCCATGAATTTTAAAATTAGAAGAAAAACAATTGTGGATATATGTATCTCTCATATAAATGTATCTTTCTTAGTTTCATGATTCTTAAATGGCAGCTAGTCCACCTAAGAACTACATATTATATATCTGCTATTACACCATAAGCTATGGATAAAGAACAATGCAGCATAATATATAGTCACTTTCCTCACCAAATTTTGGTGAGGAAAAAAAGCTCATAGAAAGAAATTTGTCATTAAGTGATAGACACTAATTCAAAATTCAATGGGAATTCTGAAAAAGGAATGATCAATCTGGAGGGAAAGACTCTAAGGATGATAGAACAGCTTTTGAGTTCAGCTTTGAAAGGTGCAGAAAGTTTAAGAATTAAGTAAGAAAGGAAGAGGAGCAGGCCTCCTAGGCAGAGCGGATAACTTGGGCAGTAAGTTAGCACACACAGATATGTTCTTATTGGCTAGGAATGAGTGACAAAGTTAAAAATGACATTGAGGGAACTGGTCGTATGAGTATACACCCAGACCCTACGATTGAGGTTAGATTTTATGTTCCTCCATGTTTCCCTTCCAAATGGAAATGTGTTTTCATTTTATATGAAAGGGAAAGAAATGCTTTGATAGGTGACACTCTTAAAGAGATGTCAAGGCTTCAGAGAACAACCTTGAATATCATCTAGTTCTCTTGATATCTTGTACCCTGGTTTCTTTGCTTCCTTCATGTTAAATTACTATGGACATTTGCATGAAAAGGGGATCTTTGTTTCTCAGGGTTCATCTGCTCCAGTAGCCATTTACTCCTCACTTCATTGTCACTCATCTTCTCAGCAAAGAGAGGGTGACAACTCAAAGTAGAGAACAGTGGCAAGGGCACACATACTCCCAAGGACCAGAGACTCTGTTGTCATGTAAATAGGCTCATAAATAAAAGGGAAGAGAAGCACAGAGAATAGATTTTAGAAGCAACTAAATAAAATGGTTTCCATGGGGGCAAGAGTGGCTCTTTAATATTTATCAGTGTCACTGAGTCCTTTTTGCAACAGTAATTCATCATCATAAAGCCTATTTCCACATAGTTTCTTGGGTATTGCATCACAGTAAGGGTACTCCCCTTAAAAAAAGCCACTACTGATGGCTTTCCTGGTTTCAAAATGCTAGATTCCTGCTAATGGAGAAGATGAACAAAACAAAAGATGATAGATGCAAACAGACACATAACATTTTTCACAAGGAGAACTTAAGTTGAGCTGTGGACAATAATAAGGACCCTTAGTCTTTAAAATGGAAACATACAATCACACAAACCCTATATGTCATGGATTTATAGAAAACCATACCCATATGGACAAAATGGTAAAGACTGAAATGTGATCCATTTCACTGAAATTCTCTTTGTACAACATGAATTTCATTATACTGAAATGTGCAAGGAAACATGCACAACAGACTGTGAGAAAACGTTTGCTTATCTCTTTTCAAAGTGTTTAATGTGTTATGGATAAGAGAAAGGAGTCTTAAAAAGTTGCTGTCAGCAGCTACTCATTGACTGACAGATCCTTTAGCAAAAGCTAAAGGAGTGAGTAACCCTGGAAGCAGTTCATGCATGCATGCAGCATCAGTTTTAAGTGAGCCCTGGGTACATTTCACCCACTGAACTCCTTCTAATGGTAAACAATTTCACCATTGTATAATAAAAGAACCACTAAGGGAACCTAAAAACTATTGAGAGGACAAAGGAAGCTGAGAAGACAAGGGTAAGCACTTTAAAGTTATATAAGGCACCCTTTCCTTCAGAAACAAGCTCGACTTCTCTCTGAGTCAAAGAAGCTAGACAAGATGGAAAATAAAGATCATTACTTACCTTTAGAGTCAGTGAAAGAGCAACAAGAGGAAATTAAAAACCAAAAGAAGTTTTTGTTTGCCGTTGTTTTGGTTCCTCCCCGCCCCCCACTCTTGCCCACTGTTGTATGGCCCTGCATAGTATATGATAGCATTCAATAGGGAGATGTAGCTTGGAACGAGTGTGCCCCAACCAGCTGCCTCCCAGAGTCACCTTGAAGTCAAAGAACTACAAAATCAGAAATCCCTTAAGAGACTCTCTCACTACCGTAAATTTACACTGAGAGAGCCCCATAATTAAAGAATGATAATTAAGAAAAAAATAGGGCAATGCCAGATTCATTTGGAACCTAAAATAATTTGTTTCCATATCATCTTGCTTTATCTAGGGTCTTCTATGATTAGTTTAGACCTCATAATCAAAAGATAACACATTTTTGTGCTTCAAATCCAAAAGAACTAAAACTGGATTTATTACCTTCATCCGTCAAATTTGTTTCTCTCCCATGTTCTCTAGCTCAAGAAACCATTACCTTGACCATTACCAATCACCCAGACCAAAACCCCTGGTTCCTTCTCACCCAATCAGTTACCAATTCTTATTCATTCTACTGCTTTAGAATCTCTTTCAGAATTACCCCCCCCATACACACACACACTGTTTCTGCCCTAATTAAGGTACTGATAGCTCAACTATACCATTGAAACAACCCACTAACCTACTTTTATCCCCCAGATTTATTCCTAGCTAATAAATCCTGCACATGCTACCAAGGTACTTGTTTGGAAATTCTCATGGTCACTTCCCACGATCTACAGTATAAAACGCAGTATTTGATCCTTATCTGACAGTCCATGCTCGTATCCTACCCCCACACAGCTCCTCTGTACCAGCCATGCTAAACTACTAGTTGTCCCTTGAACTTGGCTTGTTCTCTCTTGTCTCCATGTACTTGCACAATTGGTCTCCCATCCTTCCCTTGGCCTACCCTACATGCCCATCAAGTTTCATATGAAACATATTCTCCCTTATGACGTCCTTCCTGATGCAGAGTCAGGACTCTCTCTTTCATCATCTCATTGTACCTTTATGTCCTGTACTTCACATTGCTAAAAACTGAGACTTGGTCTACAAATAAACGGACATTTGTTGTAAGGACAGGAATATAAATAAGAAAGAGAGGCCCCAAGAGAACGCCAGAATACCCACCCAGTCAGGCTTCAGGGAGACAGCATTTGCTGTCCAGGAAACAGAACAGCACTGAGAACCCAGGGCAGCTCCTTGATTTGTCATCTCATCATCCTCAGAAACAAGAATATGTTAAGCCCTTTTTTCATATCCTGTCTTTATTATACCACAGTATATCCCAGCTTCTGTTCCCATTATCAACTGCCTCACCTCTTCTATATATTGAGTTCAAACTATTTGGAAGAGAAGATCTTATCAGTGCCATTAGGCACCATGATCTCTGCGGAGGTCTTCTTTCCTACCACCCTGCCCCACAGGACACTGTCCAGATTGTAGATATGCTGTGTTAGGGGCAGGTCAAGTCAGCTGAAGCCAGAGTGGCAAATCATTGGTCAGCAGCATGTGATCCATGGTGAAGGAATCTCATAAAGGGGCTGTGGAGTGGCAGCATTCTGAGACTTGCCATATCCAATATAACCTTGCATATAATTTACAAGGAACTTATCACACTTACTATTACACTTGCTTGCTTAATTGCATGACTATCTTCCTAAAAGACTGTGAGCTCTTTGTGAGAACTTTTATTCTCTATGCTCCAGATCTACTCTAAGAATACAGCAGGTACACAGTAAATAGTTTACCGAATAAATGAATGATTTAAGGGTACACACACATATGTTAAAGAATTTTGATATAGAAAAGTTTATTTTATTAATAAAATTATTTTAAATATCTGCTTTTATATCCCATTAGCTGAAGCATGTTATCCAAACCTGCATTGTAAATCTCCTGGAGAACTACCAAGTGGAAACTCCCTTAAATCATAGGCAGAGAAACCCTGTAACAAAAACAGCAGTTCCAGTCTGCCTGGAAGATCATGAAATCATAAACTTTCAGGGCTGGAAGGGATCTGAGAGCCATGTCCTCAACCTCTATCCATGAGCACACATACAACAGGTACTATTTACATGAGTAACATACTTCTCCATAGGTAAAGGGGACCACAAGCTCTCAGTTCACTGTATGCACAATGCAAGTCCACTTCTTTCTTTCCCATAGATCCATTTCGCAGTTGAGACACTTGATAACACCTTGAGATCAGGAAACCTAAGCCTTTAAAAGACAAATTGTTTGTTCAAGGTCACAGAGCTCCCTAATGGCAAAGCCAGATTCCAGGCCTCCTCACCCAGCCAACATTCTTTTCCAGTTCTCTGTTTAGCTTTCCTCAGTGCCAAGGCCCAAACTAATGTTTTAGCCTAATATTTTAATGCAAATGTCCAACTTAACCATTTGCCAGCAGAGATGTAAAAGCAAACATAAGTGCACACAGAGAATTCAGCAAACTGCATTTAAGAGAAAACACCCATTTGCATATAATGCAGGGGCAAGGGCAAGAGCAGAGACACAGGAAAAAGTACAACTCTAAGAAATTCTTCCTGTAATTCAGTGAATTGGTCATTCAGTAAATTGACTTCTGGCAAATTGACCTACAACCACTACCTAAATGCACAGCTGTCAAACACACATATAGTTATGAGGTTACTAATTCAGAAGTCTCACGTAAGCCATTATCTGTTCATATAAAATAGTGCATGATATAAAGCACAATAATTGTTCTTTCCCAACCTAGTTAACATTCAGTTGTTTTATAATTTAAAAAATACCAGATATCCAATTAATTTAAGCCCATTGTTTTCCAGGCTTTTAAGTTACAAATTAGCAAGTTTCTGCTATACATACACTTAGCATATCTGTGGTAATTGAGAACAGCATTTGGAGGCTTACTAATAGCAAGCACATGAAGGGGAATATGAAATTCTGGTTACATTCATGGATTAAAACAAGAATCTGTGGTGTGTGAAATATTTGGTATTTAAACTAAGAGCCGATGAAGATCAACATCAAAAGAAAATTTAAATTACTTACTATGAATTATACATTTGCAGAATCCAGAGTAAAAAACAAGGAAATGCAACTGAGAAATAAAAATGGCCAAAATATTGGCCTACACTCCATTTAAAATGCATACAGCATTTTTCACTAATCTTAGAGTTATTACTTAAATCTCCAAGCTAAAAGCTACATTTATACTACTTTTCACTATATGAGTACACATATGTATTAAGTATAAATATACATGAATGCAAAAAAAATAATTGAGAAAAAAAGAAACCCCAGACTCTCTCCCATTCACTCTTACTTGCCAAGTTTAGGAAATCCAGTCCCATCCGCATCTCCCTTTTTTCTCCAGGAAAGCACAGGGAATAGAGAACTAAGATGGGGATTCAGTAATAACCAAGGTGGGCATTTTCATGATTTCTGCTTCATTCTTCACATCAGGTTATCTATCACTCTCAAAACTCTTTACCTTTGGATTGTTGTTATTGTTCTTTCCCTTCTAAAATGGTCATTTTTTTTATTATGTTCAATTAGCCAGCATACAGTACATCATTAGTTTTTAACGTAGTGTTCAAGGATTCTAAAATGTTCATTTCTAAGAATCAGCTTCTGCTTTTCTGCTCATTAATCCACCGACTTCTTTCTCTCGAGAGAGAGAATCCAGAGAAATTCCTTCAAAGCAAGAAATAACCAGGATATTAGGCCTCATCCACACACTCCTCTCCAGGATGCAGGATTTTCTTGAATTTGTCCTGGGACTGGATACTATTTCTGGACCCAGCATCCGACTTCTCTGAGGCAGCCACTTCCTCACTACCCCACAAGAGGATCCACAAACCATGCCTACTTTGTACTATAGTTGCCAGATAAAATACAGGTTTCCATTAAATCCGAAATTCAAATAAATGATGAGTACTTTTTTTTACTACAGCTATGTTCCATGCAAAATTTGGGACATATTTATATTTTTAAAATATACATTATTTACCTGTAATTCCAATTTAACTGTATCACTTATTTGGTAAATCTAACAATCCTAACTTGTAGCCCTCCCTCTTTTTGAAAGCTTCTATTTCATTTTCCTCTAGGTTTTTCTCTCTCTTGAGTAACTGTTCAGCCCTATGTTCATTACTGTTTTCTATTTCTTTGGGAGATTTCTTGTGACAGATACAAATGTATGTGCATGAGTACATATGAGCAAACATATGTAATCAAATCAGTTTGATGTCAATAACCACAATAACATTGGGACAAAGGAGAAGCCACTATCAGGTGCCCCTCAAAATTTTTCTAATAATTTTCCATGTCATCCAACAGAAAATTCTTCCAAAATGGTCCTGCATTCTCTAATTTATGTCACCATCGCTCTTGAGAAGACAGTACCAGAGAGAAGACCTTCTTTGGTAAGGCTTACTGTGCAATCTGATTTGGTAGCCAGATCCAAGCATATATTGTCAACTGGTAAATAGAAATTGCCCAGATTTTGACTTGGCATAGCAAAGTCCTAAACTAAATACTCCAATGTTTTGACCTATCTGAAACAGTACACATTTTGTCAACACTCTAGATGTAAGAAAGAAAAGAAGCCAATAATTCCTGTTTCCCTCAATTTTTATTTTTCCCTTGAACTTTCTCCAGTTGCATTAGAGCTACAAGAAAGGAGAAGAGCTAGAAAGAAAATGCTATGCCATATACATACACACAACCATTTCAACTTTAAAGAGAAAAAATATATTGGAAAACATACCCTGAAATGCCAGTTAAACCAAAATAATCAGTAAATCGTGGATTTTCTTAGTGAATGTATGGATAAAAAGGATTTCCTAAAAGACAAATTCTCTTAAAAGCCAGAAGCCAAAATGGCCTAGAAATAAAGCCTGCTTTCTTCTGCCTTTTTTCTAAAGACTAATGCTCCAAGATGATGGCTCCAATGATGGCAGCTGCCCCCACTGCTGGCTTTCCTACAGCCAGAATTGTAGAGGAATTATAGAGGACTGGAAGGAAAGGTGGCTTTCTTTCCTATTTTTTCCTAAAGAAAACTAAAATAACTAAGTACCTAATGTGTAAAGAGGACATACTTGCCATATTTGATGTCCCTTTAAGACTCTAGCTATGCATTTATAAGATTAAAACTCATTCTTCTTATGGGAGTAGTGACTTAAGAAAACACTATTCATATATGTAGAGAATATAAATATCAGGCATGTGACAAATTCAAACATGTGAGAAATAATCAACACTTCTATAAAGCAACTTAATTTACATTTCAAGCTGTCATCCCCATAAGCCAGTGGGAAGCTTATGGTCAGGCATTAAAGAAGTTCTATGTCCAATGCCAATTTTTAGAGATGCTATACCAAAGAGCTGGTGCAGCATCAAGGTGTTGGGAAGCTATGGTTACCTATAGCGCCTATTAAACAAATTAGTAGGTCTGGTACGCCCAGATTAACACTGAGATGGATGTCTTGTGACTCTCCCAGCCTAGTCTCTTCATGTCCAGCAGCCTCTGATAATTTCTGCCATGCTTGGAAAGCTTTTGCAAAGTTGCCTGTTGTCTTGCCAAACTGGATACCCCACGAAGTCTCTACTCCCTAAGATCCAGCCCATATGCAGTCAAAAATCAAGGCAGCTCTGTTATGTTCTTGGGGCCATACACCCCTCCCATTTTCCTTCTCTAAGTAAATGTTAAAGACACATCAGAGGGAAACCATTTTCATCTCATGTTTCTTTAAGAGAATTATTTTATAACCAATAATTGCCATCTATTAAGTCCTTAAAGACATGTGGACTATTTCTATTATCTTGCCACAGGCCTCCCTGATGTCAGGCATTACATAATCACTGTCCATAGGAAGGAGTAGGTAATGGGATGAAGGGGAAAAATGCAGAAGACAAAAACTCACAGACGAATCTCTCAAAATATCACAGAACCAGATATCTAAACTCAAGCTCAACTAAAAGTTCCTAGTTTTAAAAGAGAGAAAATAAACCATTAATGGTCTAAAGCCAAGACTTTAGTTTTTATGTTTTTTAAAAATGTTTGACCTCAAAAAGGTCCACTGCAAAGAATATTTTCAAAGAGTCAGTGTTGACCAAAAGATAAGTTTCAAGAATACACAAGAATAGGATGTCTACATACTTTTTCATAAGGTGATGATATTGATATATAAAAGATAAGTATATCAAAATATTGTCTTACATAATTAGCCAAAATTAAATGCAGAACTTCCTGTTGTCATAGGTATTGATGAGCAGAAATGACATTCTCTTTGGTCTTAAGGATAGAAATGATGGTCAACATGAAAGCAACATCTCATTCTTTACATTCTGATAGATTTACAAACCAATAAACATCACACCAATGTTCTTTTAGGTGTACATGAACTGATGAATTTTTATTCCAAGAGACATATCTCTTTTGAATAGAAATATATAAGTTACCATCGACAGATGAATGGATAAAGAAGATGTGGTATATATCTACAATGGAATATTATGCAGCCATCAAAAGGAATGAAATCTTGCCATTTGCAATGACGTGGAGGAACTGGAGGGTATTATGCTGAGCGAAATAAGTCAATCAGAGAAAGACATGTATCATATGATCTCACTGATACGAGGAATTCTTAATCTCAGGAAACAAACTGAGGGTTGCTGGAGTGGTGGGGGGTGGGAGGGATGGGGTGGCTGGGTGATAGACACTGGGGAGGGTATGTGCTATGGTGAGCACTGTGAACTGTATAAGACTGTTGAATTACAGACCTGTACCTCTGAAACAAATAATACATTATATGTTAAAAAAAAAAAAAAAAGAAGAAGATAGCAGGAAGGGAAAAATGAAGGGAGGAAATCGGAGGGGGAGATGAACCATGAGAGACAATGGACTCTGAGAAACAAACTGAGGGTTCTAGAGGGGAGCGGGGTGGGGGGATGGGTTAGCCTGGTGATGGGTATTAAAGAGGGCACGTACTGAATGGAGCCCTGGGTGTTATACGCAAACAATGAATCATGGAACACTACATCAAAAACTAATGATGTAATGTATGGTGATTAAAATAACATAATAAAATAAAATAAAAAAGTGAAAAAAATAAATAAATGCCACTAGTTCACCTCAAAAAAAAAAAAAAAAAGAATATATAAGTTATCCAAACAAATCAAGTTGGGCAGGATGAAGCTGTAGATTTTTGAAGTGTGTGGTGTTTTACACTTACCTAAAAATAGAGAAACAGACCTCACTTCATAAATAGCTTCATTTTGGCTACCCATGATAGAACAGCTTTCTAAAGAGTAGTTCCAGGGGATGCATTTGCAGAAGAAAAAATGTGAGTGAGTAGTCTTGCTCTGGGTGTGCAGGTGAACAGGAGCGACACAGAAGGCTTCTGAGTAGCTCTGAAGGACTGTCTAGTATAATACACTGATCCAATGGACCAGATCCTATGACCATCTAGCAAATGAAGCGTTTCAAAGGGCAAACTCCCTTGACATGCTTTGCTGAAAATAGCAATAGCTTCTTTTTGCCTAAGCCTCAGACATGCCAAAATATAAAAGAATTAGATTAAGTTCTATCTAAGGAGTATGAAAAAGAAAACTGAAAAAGAAAAAGCCTAAAAGAATAAAGAATGAATAAAAATTTTCATAAGCTTCAGTTAGGATAAAGAGAGACCCTAAAAGGAGGGAAGAGCTGTTTCACATGCTCTGTTTAAATCCCAAATAGGCCAGAAGGTTAAAGCTCTTTGCTAAGGAACAATGCAACCCTGGCAGCAGAATGCTCAAAATGACCTAATGGGCCTCTTGAATTACTCCATGAT
The DNA here is from genome assembly GCF_004348235.1 of Phoca vitulina. Taxonomy (NCBI): domain Eukaryota; kingdom Metazoa; phylum Chordata; class Mammalia; order Carnivora; family Phocidae; genus Phoca; species Phoca vitulina. The sequence goes on from NW_022589717.1 coordinate 6,154,988, forward strand.
TCAAAAGTCATGTGCATCTGGTGTGTGTCCACCAAGGCTGGAGCACACGTGATGGGACAATTCATCACGGCATTGCCTGGTACCACATGTGAGTATGGCAGAGCATGTTTGAAGATAAAGAGTCTATTTTTAAAATGTGAGATTTACTATGACTCCTAAGCCTACTTTGAAAGTCTGCTTCTTTATTTGTACCAGCATGTTTATTTTAATTTTTGTTATATTTTAGAAACATGACATTATTCCAAGGAAATAAAGAGGAAGAAAGAAAATATTGAGTCAGAAGAGTTTCTGATCATTTGCTAAGCTTCTGGAGAAAGGAACAGAGACACAATGATTAGTGTAAGCACATACTACCTGATGGGAATAAATGTGTTTTGTTTTTTCCAAACTCTGTCAAGATGCCTTTTGTATTCAACTAGGCCTTAGAGAAATGTGACATTGCTTTAGTGGCCTGTAGGTTAAGTCATACTCTCCTTAGTCACAGGAAAGTAGAATCAAGTAGGTGTTGTGTTCTGCCTTTCTGTGGAAATCCCCTACGTACCTATATTGGCATTCCATTATTACTACACCCAGTTTTATCTCCCTCCAAACTTTTCTTCACATTGCAACCTGAATGCTTTTTCAAAATTTCAAGCCTAGTAAATACCAAAAACATTATCATGAAATAAATAATCGATAAGCAGGACTTTATTAAAATTAAAAACTTCTGCTCTGCAAAAGATATTATCAAAAGCATGAGAAGACAAGACACAGACTAGGAGAAAATATTTTGCAAAAGACACATTTTATAAAGGACTATTATCCAAAATATATAAAAACATTCTTAAAGCGTAACAATAAAAAAAAAACAAACAACCTGACTCAAAAATGGATGAAAGACCTGAACACATACTCACCAAAAAAAGAAAAAAACATATAACAAGCATAACAAGCATATGAAATGATGCACCATACAATATGTCCTCAGGGAAATACAAATTAAAACAACAATGAGATACCACTACACACCCCCTATTAGAATGTCCAAAATCCAAAACACTAACAACACAAAATGCTGGGGAAGATAAGGAACAGTAAGAACTCTCATTCACTGCTGGTGCGAATGCAAAAGAGTATAAACACTTTGGAAAGGAATTTGGTGACTACTCACAATATTAAACATATTCTTACCATACAATCCAGCCCTTTGGAAGGTACCCAAAGGAGCTGATAACATATGTCTACACAAAAACCTGCGCATGGGGCGCCTGGATGGCTCAGTCGTTAAGCGTCTGCCTTTGGCTCAGGTCATGATCCCAGGGTCCTGGGATCAAGCCCCGCATTGGGCTCCCTGCTCCACAAGAAGCCTGCTTCTCCCTCTCCCACTCCCCCTGCTTGTATTCCCTCTCTCACTGTGTCTCGCTATCAAATAAATTAATAAAATATTAAAAAAAAAACCTGCGCATGAATGTTCATAGCAGCTTTATTCATAATTGCCAAAACTTAGAAGCAATCAAGATGTCTTTCAGGAGGTAAATGAATAAACTGTGGTATATCCAGACAATGGAATGTTAATCAGTGATAAAATGAAATGAGGTATCAAGCCATGAAATGATACGGAGAAATTTGAAATGCATATCACTAAGTGAAGGAAGTCAATCTGAGAAGGCCACATACTATATGATTCAAACTATATGATATTCTGGAAAAAGGGAACTATGGAGACAGTAAAAATATCAGTGGTTGCCACTGATTGGGAATTGGGGAGGAAGGGATAAATAGGCAGAGCACATAGGATTTATGGAATAGTGAAAATACTCTGTATAATACCATAATGATGGATACCTGTCATTATACATTTGTCCAAACCCATAGGATATACAAAAGCAATAGAAAATCTTTAATGTAAACTATGAACTTAGAGTGATTATGATATGTCAATGCAGGTTCATCAATTGTAACTGATGTCTCACTCTGGTGGGGGATGTTGACAATGGGGGTGGCTATGCATGTGCAGGGGCAGGGAGTATATGGGAAATCTCTGTACCTTCTGCTTAATATTGCTGTAAACCTAAAACTTCTCTAATAATGGAGTTTTAACAACAATGACAAAATGCAAACCTAAACAGATTACCCATTGCTAATGTAAAGAAAATGTCTTTTCCATGACTCTTAGCATGAAAACCTCTATATGTAACATGAGTCTGGCCCAAGGCCTACCTCCTCAGTCTCATGCTGCCCTTCTCTGCTCATTGTGCTTCAAACTCACCTTCTTTATGTCCTTCAGACTTTATCATAATTTTAAATATGTACTTATCTGAGAATGTATTGTTTTCATATATATGTGTTTGCCACTAGTCTTGAGATCCATAACAATAAAGATCCTATATTCTTAATCATTAAAGCCACTTAAAGACAGAACAAAGGTGGCTCAGCCAGTTGGGTGTCAGACTCTTGGTTTCAGTTCAGGTCATGATCTCTAAGTCATGAGATCGTGCCCTGTGACAGGCTCTCCTCTCAGCACGGAGTCTGCTTCAGATTCTCTCTCCCTTTCCCTCTCCTTCCCCCTCTGCCCCTACCCCTCTTCGGGAGCATGCATGTGTGTGTGCTTGCTCTTTAAAAAAATAAATTAAAAAGGCAGAACAAAAACTGGATCCTGGGTTTCCTGCCTTCAACATCACTCCATCCTCTCTCCTTCTTATGTGTCTCTAAATCAATTCTGAAACCTTATGTGACTCTCAAGATACACCATCCAGATGAATTTCCCTAGGTTCCCAGCCCTGTTCTAGTTACTCTGATCTGCTCACTCTTTTACAAAGCAAGCTCTTCCCCACCTCCTTATCATTACTCATAATCTTCCCATAATTTGAAACATTTTGGATTGTTCAAAGCTAAACTGATACTTCATTTCTCTCTCAAATCTTCAATTGTACCCTTCTGTGACTTTTTACAGCACATTTGCTTAGTCTGACACAGTATTACACCATAGTTTTGCATATTTATTATTCTAACTTCTAGTATCTATTGGAAACTACTTAAAGACGGAGTCCATGAAGTATCACGATTCTGTACACCCCACAGCTTCCAGCACAGTGCTGAGTAGTACATGATTGGCTGATTTCATGAAAAGCCTTTCCAAAGGTAACCCGGCTCTTATCACATCTTATTCCAAGGAGCAAATCTTCATAAATCTTGGGCAAATCTTCTGCCTTCCTGAAAAATAGGTAGTTCTCAGGTTGCATTGTCTGTGTGAATCTTCCCCTGAGTTCAAAGAAGATTCATCATGCTGGGCTTTTAGGGGTTCCTTTTGAGAAAAACATTCTACATTTTGAATTCTATAGTATATATTGCCTAGAGCTCAAATAATAGAAAAAGAAAGAGAGAAGAAACAACACTATTAAGGAATCTAACAAAATTTTACATATGCCAGCTGTGAAAACAGTACATGCTGCCTTCTAAAGGATGTATATCTGAGTACACTCCTTGGAATGATGCTGGATAATTATAACATAATTTCGTGACTGGTCCAATATATCATTCTCCTAATGATAATGTAGTTTCCAAATGATTGTCTCCATAAAAATTATTTTTATTGAAAAGTATTTTAAATTTAATTTTACCAACAATAACAATAAATGGATTGATAGTTCCAAATTTCTGGGTCTGGTTGCCATTATTTGGCTCTTGGGTACCACTATATTAAAAAAGACTCATGTTACTGTCATCTATTTGAATAGTACATATAGAATACCTATATAGAGTAGAATAACCAAGAATTAATCCACAAAGGGCTGATTATCCAAGAAATTTCCTGGATAAGAACAACACTACCAAGAAAAGCAATAACTAGTAGCAGTTATCATTTACTGAATACCCCAATCATCAGATGTTTTAAAGTACGCCTTTTTAATCCTCACAGATATGCAAAGAAGTAAAGATATTATTCTCCCCATTTTACTGCTACGAAAACAGATCCAAAGAGTTCAAACAACTTAACAGGAAAAAAGAGGTCAGAATTTGGATACTCAAAAACCAGTCCTCTTTCTACCATAGAAATCAAGCAATTGATAGATCCTAAGAATTTAGAAAGCTATTCAAGGCCAAATGGGCACACTAAGGATTTTACTTTCAATCCCCAAATGTTCAACATAATGTGGAACATGCCATAGACGTGTTGCAAGTACATGAAAAGTTGAAGTTACTTCATTATAAAAATTGTTTTCTCTTTTAGTCACAATAATAACCAACATATTTTTATACCAACTGACAGAATCTATGCAGAAGTGACACAGACTGCATTTAGCACTACAATCTAGTTTTCTTTCTTTTTTTTTTAACTTGTTATTAACCTGTTCTGGCTGATCTTCCCTAAGAGAGGATTATACATTTCCCCACTATTGACCTTAGGAGTACCCATGTGACTTCCTATGGCAATGAACTATGAACAGCATTGTCACTGGTTACTTTTGGCTGGAAGCTTTGACAATTAGCATATGCTCTGCCATCCTCATTTCCCCCCATAGCCATGAGACTACAGATGTTCCAGACTAAAGCTGCTCTATCAACCTGGGTCCAAAAGTAAAGCCACAGCCAACCCTCAATGGACATGCAGCATGAGTGATATATAAACCCTTGTGGACATAAGCCACCGACATATTGCTTGTTTGTTGTCACAGCAAAACATCTTAACAGATACATCTTTAATTACTCTTTCGAACCAATCCCCATTTCATTTGCTTTCTGTTGCAATAATGTTGTACAATAATCAACCCCAAAACTCAGCACCCTTCAATAACAAGCTCTCATTTCTCACTCAAGGGTCTGAAGTTTGGCTGCAGATCTCTGTTCTTGGCTGGGATATTCTCAACCCACAAGATTATGGTCTGGGCTCAAAGATCATTCTACATGTCTCATTCTAGGACCAATACCTGCCTAAGGCACTTTCTTCTCATGGTAGATGGAAGAAATGTAAGAAGCCATTTAAACAATACAAGAACATCTAATACCTCTCTTTTTACCATACTGCTAACAAAGCCCTAAGTCTGTGATTGAGTCCAAAGTCAATGACTGCTCCTCAGGGAGGTACTGCAAGGTAGCATGGTACAGAGAAGGAGTGAAAATTGATGGCAATTATCCAATGTAACACAGCCCACCCACTTGGCCACAAACGTTCACTTTCTCACACAGAAAAAACTTATCTCTCTAAGACGTGCCAGAAAGTCTCAATAACAGCATTAGGCATAAAGTCCCGGATCTTGTGATCTACATTGGATCCACATGTAGTTGCTCTTCACCTAAAGACCTGTGAAACTATAAAGACAATATATCTACTCCCTTACTCCATACACCCAACATAAATGGTAGGAATAGGAAAAGATAACTGTAATAAGCATTACCATCTCAAAAGGGGAAGAATGGAAGGCACATACCAGCCACTGGTCTATAGCTATTCTAAGTCACTCTGGACAGTCCCCCCTACCCTGGCACAGAAAATGTGTCTTAATTAGGCCCAAGTCCTGCTTATTAGGAGAAACTTCCAAGTCCATTATTTTCCTTGGCTATGGGATCCATTCTTAAGATGTCCTTCCTCTTCCTTGGCCATATGTGAAGAAGCCAGTGGGGAATATCCCATCATCAGTTGATAAGCACCTTTCTCAGCCTGCTTCCTGGTTGTAGAATTTGGAGGATCAAAAGGTCCTTTTAATTGTTGAAGGGTTACTGTCTCTTTTAATCTATGCTGATGATACTTTGTAGCTCTCTCAAAAACTTTTTTGGTTTCTCTATGGATCTCTGTGTATTGGATTATACTCCATTCCGTCTGGCAAAAGCCACACTACAATTCTTTTTGAGACATCCCTCTTTCTCTGGACTCCACAAAGGCATTACCAGTGAGTTAGTACAGAGGTAAGTGGTGTATTCAAAGGGAAGGAAACAGCTGAGTGACTCTGAAGAAGAATACAAGGTTGTTAGATATATCAAATAACCTGATCTCTTCCAAATCTAAGTCTTCACCTCTAAATGGGAGAATAGTATATAATCTTTTAATGCAATTATAACTTTAATGTGATTATGACTATATATTTCAGTATATTTGGACTTGTTCCTTCCATCCTGTTTTCTTTGTTGTAGTCATTTTTTAGTAAACAATGCCTCTGGATGCTTCCCATGTACATTTCTTATTCTTGCTGGATTGATTAAATCTCATTTTATTCTCTTCCCTTTGGTGATTTGGGAGATAAACCTATTAATGTTAGTATACCAAGGTTCCTCCTTATATTTGTAACATGAATGCTTAAACATTCTATCAATTATTAGTACTGAAACAGTACCTGGGGTCGCCTGGGTGGCCCAGTCAAGTTAAGTGACTGACTCTTGGTTTTGACTCAGGTCAGATCTCAGGTCCTGAGATTGAGCCCCCTATGTCGGGCTCCATGCTCAGTGAGGAGTCAGCTTGAGATTATCCCTTCTTCTCCCTCTGCCCCTTCCACTAGTGCTCTCTTTCTCTCCCTATAAAATAAATAAATAAATCTTTCTAAGTAAATGCATAATAAATAAATAAAACAGTACCTTAAAAATAATATGTCCTAAATAAATCTTTAAGTAGTCATAACCACAATTTTAACACTATTTAAATAGTCTATTATCATTGTTTCTTTTGCCCTACATATTTCCTTTGTATTTGTGTTTTTCTTTCACTTTGCTTTAACAACCTTTTCTTTGTTACTTAGTACTTCTTTTAGAACATTTCTATGATTAGTAAACATCCTAAGCCTTTGCGAATCTGGAAAAAAATTAACTCTTTACCCCCACAAATTGTAAGCTAGCTTAAGAATGCTTAGAATCATGGATCTAAAATTATTTCTCTTTTAAACTCTGAAGATATTTCTTCATTTCCTTCTAGTCTCCAATGTTTCCATTGAGAAATCAAACATTAATCTGATTTCCATTTATCATAAGAAATATATTTTTTACTTTCTGAATCTTTAGAATTTTATTTTTTTCCTTGGTTTTGAGATTTCACTACATTAAACCTATCTGCATGTGGGTCTTTTTTCATTCACTTAGCTCTGCACTCACAGGCCATCTGAAAATTCATATTTATCTTCATTTCTGGAATTTTTTTCTATCATTTCTTCGTTATTTCTCACTTTCAGAAACTTCTATAACATTGATATTTAAATTTGCACTTATCTCGGGTTTTTTCATACTTTGCATCTATTTGCTCCTCTATACTATATGCTAGAATTATTCTGCTTAATCTTACAGCTCATTAATTCTTGCTTGAGTCATGTAGACTTGCTATTAAATCTATGTATTCAATTCTTTATCAATTATACTGTTTTTAATCTACAAGATTTCTTGTTTCATGGATGAGATATAGTTTCTCATCCCACTGGTAGCATTATTTACACTTATTTCCAAGCCCTTTTCAGTATACCTCATTGGCTTTCTTTTTTCGGGTATTACACTATTTAGTTCACTTCCACTAATGCATGATGATTCTTAGATGTATGTTTATGATTTTATTTGATTATCCTTGTTCACCTGTTTATAAATATTATTTCTAAAAAACAGTCTCTGCAACAAATGGTGTTGGGAAAATTGGACAGCCACATGCAGAAGAATGAAACTGGACCATTTGCTAACACCACACACAAAAATAGACTCAAAATGGATGAAAGACCTAAATGTGAGACAGGAATCCATCAAAATCGTAGAGGAGAACACAGGCAGCAACCTCTTCACCCTCAGCCACAGCAACTTCTTCCTAGAAACATTGCCAAAGGCAAGGGAGAACTTATCAAACTCAACACCTAAAGAACAAATAATCCAATCAAGAAATGGGCAGAAGATATGAACAGACATTTTTCCAAAGAAGACATCCAAATGGCCAAAAGACACATGAAAATGTACTCAACATCGCTCAGCCTCAGGGAAATCCAAATCAAAACCTCAATGAGATACCACCTCACACCAGTCAGAATGGCTAAAATTAACAAGGCAGGAAATGACAGATGTTGGCAAGGATGCAGAGAAAGGGGAACCCTCCTACACTGTTGGTGGGAATGCAAGCTGGTGCAGCCACTCTGGAAAACACTATGGAGGCTCCTCAAAAGGTTGAAAATAGAGCTACCCTACAACCCAGCAATTGCACTACTGGGTATTTACCCCAAAGATACAAATGTAGTGATCCAAAGGGGTATGTGCACCCCGATGTTTATAGCAGCAATGTCCACAATAGCCAAACTGTGGAAAGAGCCAAGATGTCCATCAACAGATGAATGGATAAAGAAGATGTGGTATATATATACAATGGAATATTATGCAGCCATCAAAAAAACCGAAATCTTGCCATTTGCAATGGCATGGATGGAACTAGAGGGTATTATGCTAAACGAAATAAGTCAATCAGAGAAAGACATGTATCATATGATCTCACTGATATGAGGAATTCTTAATCTCAGGAAACAAACTGAGGGTTGCTGGAGTGGTGGGGGGTGGGAGGGTTGGGGTGGCTGGGTGACAGGCATGGGAGAGGGTATGTGCTAGGATAAGCGCTGTGAATTGTGTAAGACTGATGAATCACAGACCTGTACCTCTGAAACAAATAATACATTATACGTTAAAAAAAAAAAAAAAAGAAGATAGTAGGAAGGGGGAAATCTGAAGGGAAGACGAACCATGAGAGACTATGGACTCTGAGAAACAAACTGAGGGTTCTAGAGGGGAGGGTGGTGGGGGGATGGGTTAGCCTGGTGATGGGTATTAAAGAGGGCACATTCTGCATGGAGCACTGGGTGTTACATGCAAACAATGAATCATGGAACACCACATCAAAAAATAAATAAATAAGAAAAAAATTTTTAAAAATAAATATTATTTCTATTTACTATGATCTGTATCTTGCCACCACAGTAAAGGAGTAGGACAATCTACCCAACAGGGAAGTACCAGCAAGCCATTTTACAGGAGTGAAGGCTTTCTTTTCTTTTCCTTTTTTTTTTTTTGTAGATTTTATTTATTTTGAGAGTGAGAGAGAGAGCATGTGGGAGGGAGTAGCAGAGGGAGAGGGAGAGAATCTCAAGCAGACTCCTTGCTGAGCGAGGAGCCCAATGCGGGCTTCCATCTCACGACCTTGAGATCATGACCTGAGTCAAAATCAAGAGTCAAACACGTAACCAAATGAGTCACCCAGGCACCCCCAGGAGTGAAGGCTTTCTATCCTATCCAGATATCATAAGCCACCAAGGACAAAACCTCATCTGTGACCTAAATCTTCACACTCACTATTCTAGGAAAAAATATCAGTGGCTTGGCACTCTGGAATTAGTTGTGGAATAGTTCATCTGCTTGTCCCAGGATGACATCCCAATTAACTGCTTTGACTTTTCCTCAGGGATTCCTCTGTCCCTTAGATCAGAAGTTCTTAAATGTAGAAGCCCCTTAGGAATCCCCCCATATATTTTGCATGATCCTATTGTGCAGTTTGGGGGCTGTAGTTTCCTCAGTCAACTAATTTCACGTTTTATTATATTCATTCTCTTTGTTTTATTGTGTTATTATGGATTTATTACTTTAAAATATCTAAATATTTTCTTTGTTTAATCTAGGAACTTGAGGTGGAATAGAATATAAAATCATGTGTTCATTTCTCCATCTTGATCCAATCTCCTCTACAGTCTCATTTAGTTTATGCTATTAGCATACTAATTTTATTGTCTTTGATAGATCATACTAAGATAAACTTTAGATCCACCTAAGTCAAAACAACACAAATTATGTATCAGTAGAGTTTAAATGGATGATGTTTTACTGCTGATAAATGAGGCTTTATCTATACAGCACCCAAACAAACCTGTCAACTCAAGGGAAAGACAGAATCAGTTGAACTCATTTTAAGAGATAATGCTTTGATTTTAAATAGTTGCAACGGTGCCATGTAGACACAGACTGCGTTGTACTTGACCTATGAAGTAACTGAAGCAGTTAGAGGTTATGTGATGTTCTTCAGATAACACAGCCAAGTAGCCACTTGATCAAGAGTAGCCCCCAATAAGTACTTGCCCTCTGAAAATTCTTCTGGATTTCTTTTTCAGCTCATTCAATCAATTTATGACTTTGTGCAGAGAGCCAAGAAAATGTATCATGCACCACCCTGTGAACTAAAGAACATTGAGTTCACATACCCTCCAGCTCTTGCTTTAACAAGCAGCAGTAACACCATAGCAGAAATTATCTCCAATCGTATTAATTCTCCTTAATATGTAACATGTGGCCAGGCAACGTGACCCTTCCAAAGCTGTGTTTTCTAGAACACTGTGCTTATTAAACCCTTCTCTAAGAACATATTATGAATAATCAATGACAATCTGCTTCTCATCTCCCCTAAAAATCCTCAAAATGTAGAATACCACCTTTGCCAGAAATGTCTCTCCATTTTAAAACTATTATACAAAGAAGAGTTTTTATTTGTGATCATATCTTCAATTTTGATGTTAGAAAGTAAGAAACTATTTGAAAAATAATGCCTCTGGACATCTGTGGTCTCAACATCTGCACTGGAGGCAGAATCTCAGCATGGATAGAAAGGGAATATCCTCAGAGTCAATTAGATACATCAGGATTTTTGATGAAAAGAAGCAATTCCTTCAATAACAAAGGCTGTTATTCTTCTTTCAAACAACAGCATGAAAGCAATTCTTTCACAAATAATCTAGCCATATTGCTGAAATACCCACAGAATCTATTATTACCCAGTATCCAAAGAAGAGAGTTCCTTCACCACTAAACAGTAAAACGATATATGGATTCCATCTACAAAGTTTTCTAAATTAGAAATGATTTCTTCAGAGGAAATATAGGAAAGACTGGAATGCAAGGGAATACATTTCAGAGAAATGAGACAGATCTATACCACATGGGAAGAGCCTTGTGGCACTAATAGCATCAAGCTTGTTTGTTAGAGAGGGAACATGGTGCTACCCAAAAGGATAGCAAAGCCAGGGGAAAATGTCAGAACATTGCTTCATGGGCACTGTTTTTTTAAATGCTCATATAATGAAACTTTAATCAAGACTTATAGCCTAATTTTCTCATTTGTATCCTTGTGTGGCAATAAAAAACATGTGATATATATATATATATATATATATGCAGTATGAGTTTGCACAGACACATGCTCCTACTTGAAATTATTTTCCTTTTATGAATGAACAGCACCACACTCTGATTGGAAATCTATTTATTTTTAGTGTTAAACCCACTGCGGAGGGACTGTATCCAATTGAGTGGTGAACTATACCCTCTATATTGATATATAATCTAGGAACAAGAGGGGAAAATGAGAACCAGATTCTCCCAGCACCTAAGTTACTACCTCATATAAATTAAGCAGTCTTGTAAGTTCAGTCCTACAGAGATATTTTCCATTATCTACCAGACCTACTTGAAAAATACCAAGCATTAGAAGTATTTATATCATTATAAGTGTTAAAGTTACATCTATAGCTATCTAACTTACCCACTGACTAGGACAGTACCAAAAGAATCTATGTCACCAAATCATGTTCAACATTCAGGTGTCCAGAAATTCTAACTTCAAAATTTGATTTTTTTAAACATCTCTTAATGATCCCTTATGCAAAATGAAGTAGTGGTATATTATTGTTCTTCCTTAAATTCAGCTTTCTCTAGTCCATCATTTTTCTGTTCATTCAAATTGCTTCTTCACATGAAAGCTTCCTTTTAAGTTCGTATTTCTTCCTATGAATAGACACTTGAAACCTGATAGCATGGCTTCTGGATCTACAAGAGCATATAGTTTATATTACTTGTACTTTACAGAGTCTAAAAATATTCTCAACTAAAGTCAAATAACCACAATAATATCTAGAAAACAATCTTATTGTGTCAGTCTCCACTGACAAAAATATATACATATATTAGATTTATATTTTGAAACAAATTCTATGTCAGCTTCCATTCCATTTTCCTCAATGCTTAATGTAGTAAATAGGTCATTTTATTTTTTATTTTTTTTTTTAAAGATTTTATTTATTTATTTGACAGAGACAGACACAGTGAGAGAGGGAACACAAGCAGTGGGAGTGAGAGAGGGAGAAGCAGGCTTCCTGCGGAGCATGGAGCCCGACGTGGGGCTCGATCCCAGGACCCCGGGATCATGACCCGAGCTGAAGGCAGACGCTTAACGACTGAGCCACCCAGGCGCCCCGTAAATAGGTCATTTTAGCATTGAGTTATATTTGATAAAGACTCTTGCTATGACCACTCCTAGACAAGGGAAATTTCGTGCTTAGGAGTTTCAGGGGAAATACCCTAAATGGTACCTTAATGCCCTAAATTCACCCAAAGACATTTCATTGAAATGAAAACCAAAAATGGACAAATAAACATATCAAGGTCAATTAGCACCTACAGCTCATTTCTCAAAAGAATTCTATATGATAAGGAGACAAAATCACTACCATTTTGTCAGTTAGGGAAAAGGGAATGAGATTTAAAAATTGGTCTAAATGAAAAAAAGAGGTACACTGAGAGACCAGAGATCAAGAAGAATAACAGAAATGGAAGGAATAGGAAGAGGGAGTTCATGAAAAAACCTGGCCTACAGGTGAGCTTTTCTGCAAATTGGCTAAGTCTACCATGGGTCTCTGGTTACCTCTTGGCAGACACAGCAAGCAGCTGCAGTCCTCTCCTCAATTCTTAAAACATCCTAGATTGACAACAGATTTTAATACACAGCTGAGGACACTATTTTCACTGTATATCTTTTATTATTAATCACTAAATTGTATGAGCAAAGGCAAGGGAGAAGACCTACCTTTGTTCTGATGAGAACTGATTATCTGAAACTACTAGCTCCTAGCTAGGGTACTTCCAAAGTCATTCTTTATACATTCTTCAGCAGTGAAGAGAGCAACTAGATTTAGCTCCATGGCTGCTGCAGATTCTGGTGTTCAAATATTCTTATCTAATAGGTACGCTTAGATTCTTGACTACCACATTTTTTACTGCTTATTACATACTACAGAACTTCATTTTAAAAATGTAAAACACAGACATGGCTTCCCCAAGCCAAATCTAAGCAGCATACTGGTGGCAGTCAGATCAGTCCTCAGGGCATACAGTGCTGACAAACCTGGCAATTGTAATGAAGGGCCTTTTAGATGTGTGTGCTTTCCAGGCTAACTGAAAAATAATACAAGGTATGTGAAAATGTCTTCATTGTGCATGAATGTATCTCAAAGCACAGGGACCTGTGAGGCAAAATGGATAAACTGCAGCAAAACTCGGCTCTGGAGCATTACTAGAGCTCTGTAATTCCAAAATCTAGGGAGGAAATTCCATGTATCAGACAGCAAAACTGAGGTTCAGAAAACTGGCAGTGGGTCACAATCATTCTCACAGGCAATCCAGCTTTAAGCTCTATAGAGTCTGAGCAGAACAGAGGAAGCAGAGGACACTTAAACTGTTGAAAATTTGTTTGTCTCTCACATGAAAAAGCAAGGTTGGAAAAGCACCAAATTTTCATTCTCCAGTGAGAATAAGCAGTTTTGTCCACACTTCGTCTCTTACGTTTGCACACCAATGAAGACTTTGAAAACTTACCCTCTAGCTCTGATCAGAAAAGTAAGAAAAATGTAACTCAATCTCATAAGAGGTCCTAGATTCAAAGTTAGAAATACTCCAGGGACAGCCAGCTCATGAATGCTCACAGAATACTTCAAGTACCAAGTAAAAGAGCAGACCACCCAAAACACCTTCACTATTTTTATCCACGAAGTCAGGAAGTTATTTCTTATTGAGTCTTGGAATTTGGAATATTTCTTTAGCACTCTCCTTCCTTCTCTCCATACCATCCTATGAAGAAAGTATGAACCCCATCTCACATCTCAGCAAAAATGGAAATTCTGACAAGATGATTGTTACATGATAGCTCCCTCTATATTGATAGGGTAAAGATGCATATTTTCTAAAGAGTGCCCCCAAAAGAAAAGTCACCTACGATACTGCCACACAAGGTTTTCCTTGAAAGGTTCTTTCTCTTCTCTGTTTACCATATTCAATTATATATCAATTCTTGTATCTTCTCTCTAGCAATGACTCTTCGGTTTTTCCTTTCCGTTTGCTCTATTATAAACACAGACGACTCTCCTCATTTCAACAAACAAGTGGAATAGCTTCCTAAACATTCTTTGCATCATTAGTACTTCCTCCTTTTCAGTCTACTCCTTCCTATCCTAGATTTGCCATTCTACAGGTTAGCTTCATTCCCCTGTTCACAAACCTTCAGAAGTTCCTCCACTGCTTTTCAAATAAAGCTCAGACTCTTTCTGCTCAGCACTAAAAGTCATCATGACCTTGATCACTACTTTTCCAGGCTTCCTCACATTCCTTGTACCCTACATTCCAGTCACCCTGGCATGCACACATATTATGAACATGCATTATTTTTCCTGTAATTTTTCCAAAGTGATGGGGCAAAATGAAGGGGTGAATTGCTCACTAACTCATAGACTTCCACTTAGAAATGTTTTAGTGGCCAACACAAGCCATATCTTCAAAGAGGCAATGAAAGACAAATATGACATAAGCCTAATAAAAGGAGAACTGGAGTACTGCTGAGCATACATGATGACCACCACACTCTAAAATCATGAGTTATTTGTTAAATGCAAATAGTTTATGAGAAATACTTAGAGATGAATCTAACAAAATAAGTGTGAGATTTTTATGCTGAATGCTATTAAAAAATCCCAAGAGAAATTTTAAAAGGCCTAAATAAATGGAGAGACATATGGTGTTCATTCATTGGAAAACTCAATATTGTTAAGAGATCAATTTTCTCCAAATTGACCAACAGATTTATCATATTCCCAAACAAAATTGCAACAGATTTTTTTGTAAAAATTTACAGGCTGATTTTAAACTTATACAACAGCAAAGGACATAGCATAGGTTAAAAAAAAATTTTTGAAAAAAAAAAACCAAAGTTGGAGAATCCACACTACCTGACTTTAATATTTATATAAGGCTATAGAAATCAAGGTAGTGTGATACTGTCATAAAGATTAGACATACAGATCAACAAAATTGAATGGAGAACCTAAATATAGGTCTACATAGATATGGTCACTTTATTTTTGACAAATGGTGCCAAGATAATTCAATGCAGATAGGATACTCTTTCTAAAAATTGTGCCATAACAACTGGACATTTATATGCCACAAAGGAAAAAAAGAATCTTCATGTTTACCTTGCACCTTATATAAGAATTGACTCCAAATGAATTACAGACCTAAATTATATTTTTAAAATCTGAACCATAAAAGAAAAAAAATTGACAAATTAAACCTCACCAAATTATAAACTTATGCTCTTCAAAAGACAATTTAAAAATTAAAACATAACCAACATTCAGGAAGAAAATATTTGCAATACCCACATCTCATAAAAGACCTGAATCTAAAATATATTCTAAAACTTTTGGAGTGATGTCACCAAGATGGTGATGTAGGTTGTTCCTGACTTCACTCTGCCTCACAAGAGCAACTAACAACTATTCAAGAACAAGATCCTACTGAGAGAATCCTAGAATACAGGGATGATGCTAAAGTACCCCCCTGCACCACATAGATCAAGACAGGCTGCATTAGAATGAGAAGCAGCAACATATTGACCACACCGCTCCTCCCCTTAGGCCAGTGCAGCACCATGCGGAAAGGTCTCCCCTGAGCCTCTGGTTCCTCCAGTGTAATAAAAGAACCCAGTGGGTACAACAAGCCCACCCCCCACGACTGTGTGCCACTTTGCCAGAGTCCCTGCTATGATCTTGCACTACAGGGATTGCAAAGGAATCTGTCATGCTCAATTGCTAGAAATCTATGATGGAGAAGGCAGGGAGGCACCTGAGATAACCAGTACATGGATCTTATCAGATGGAATTGATACCTTCAGTACCCAAGTTAATAATCCCAACCAGAAATTTTGCTTATCTGTAGAACCAAGTCAAGGGCACACTCCGTCCAGAGAATTTGCAGGGTATAGGTCTGCCAGATTCAGATCTTCAAATAAGGAGTTTTGTAGGCCCAAGAGCCTGGTTTGCTCAAGAAGCTGAAATATAGACTAATTCCACTGCAGAGAGTGTCTTCTAGCCCCATATGACCAGAAGGGCTGGGAACAATTTCTGGAAGCTGTGCTGGCCCAGCTGTGCTTGAAACATGAGGGAGGCAAGCAGAGTTGATTGCCATCCCCCATCCCTGAGAAAAGCCACTATGAGACATGGAGTATTACTAAGCTACCTACAGGCAAGGGGATAAATTCAGCCAAGGCTGAGGGTGGCTCCCAGCTCCTCCTAACTGGAGAGCCTGTTTGGGAAATTAAGAATAACCTGAAAGAGCCTCTCCCCCACCCACCCAGGCAAGGGAGTTGAGACACATCCCCACTCACTGTAGAGAGTGTCTTCTGACCCCATCTGACCTGAAAAGCAGGAGATAATTTCTGCAAAGCAAAGCCAATGGCCCTGTTTCATCAGGGAACTTGAGGTGCAGGTTGGTTTGAGTTAAGACAACAAGGAACTTTATTGACTTTAGAGCTGCTTCTCCCACTGCATCCAGGCGGGACTTTAATTCATAGTCTTGCTCACTGTAAAATACAACCTTCAGCCTAACCAAAGGTCAGAGAACCTAACCAAAGCACATGGGAAGATACGTAGCCCATTCAACAGTCTTATGTTCACTGGCACTTAAACGGAGAGCACAGCTCATGGCTTCCCCAATCTGCAGAGCATAACTGGTGGTCTCACCTGATCAGTGAATTCAGTGCACACTCTGGACTGATTCAGGTGCCCAAACAATGAGCTGTATAGGGCCTGGGTCCTATCCTGCTGCCCTGCCACAGCAGGGAAGCTAATTCATACCCCCATCTACTAGTGAGTATAGTACCCAGTCCCTAACATCTAGTAAACCTTACCAAAGAATCCAAGTGACTGTGAAGCCCAATCTGCAGTCTCACATGGGTAGGGAACCAAGCCAGCAATCCTATCCAACTGTTCTCAGCTATAGACACAACCCTCATCCCTAGCCTCAGAGCTTGAACTGTTGCCTTACCCCCAAAACAGACCATAATAGTAGGCCCCACAAGCCCAAGGACATTACTAGCAGCCACACCCAGAAACCCAAACTGAGCTGACTGGTGAAAAACTGTCTCTGCCAAAGCAAATCTGTAAAGTCTGAAAGAGGATCCTAATTATTCAAATGCACAGTTACCAATGTAAGGATCAAAGATCATGAAAAATCAGGTTAATATGACACCACCAAAGGAAACTGATAAAACTCAAATATGACCTTTAAAAAAAATGGAGCTCTATGAACTGTCAGACAAAGAACTCAGAATAATCAATCCTCTTAAGAAAATTTAGTGAACTATAAGAAAACACAGACAACCAAACAAAATTAGTAAAACAATGCATGAACAAAATGAGAATTTCAACAACGAAAGAGCAATCATCAAGAAAGAAAGAAAGAAAGAAAATCCTAGAGGTGAAAAATACAATAACTACTGAAAAATACAATAACTGAAGAATTCAACAGAGAGTTTCAAAAATAGAATCCATCATGCTGAAGAAAGAATCAGTGACCTGAAGGATAGGACATTGGAAAGTACCCAGTCAGAGGAACAAAGAGAAAAAAGAATGAAAAAGGGTAAAGAAAGGCTATGGAATGTATAAGACACAAAAAATAGCAATAATGCCTGAAAACTTCCCAGACCTGAAGAGAAATGGATACCCAGATTCACGAAACCCAAAAGATGCCAAATAGGTTAAACATGAATAAGGGTACACCAAGATATATAATTACATTGTCAAAAGTCAGGCAAAGAAAGAATTTTAAGGCCTGAAAGAGGAAAGACAGAAGTGACATATAAGAGAACCTCCACAACTAAAGTATATTTCTCAACAGAAAGTTTTCAGACCAGGAGAAAAAGGGATAACATATTCAAAATCCTGAATGAAAATAACTGTCCACCAAGAATTCTGTACCTGGCAAAACTGTCCTTTGAAATTAGGGATAAAGACTTTCCCAAACAAACAAAAGCTGACAGAGTTCATTACCACTATACCTGCCTTACAAGAAATGTTAAAGGGAGTCTTTAAGTGGAAGTAAAATAATGCTAATTAATATCACAAAAACAGAAAAAGGTAGTGTATATCTCACTGGTAATGGTAAATATATAGTCATATTTAGATTCTGCAATATGGTAATCGTGGTGCATAATTCACTTGAAAAAATAGTAAAATAATGATAACTACAATAATCTGTTATTAGTCACACAATATTAAAAACATGTAAATTGTAACTGCAGTAACCTAAAATAAAAATGTAAAGCTTACTAATTCTAATGAAGCTAACTTGCTTCAGTATAAAATAGGGAGCACTGGGTGTTATACGCAAACAATGAATCATGGAACACTACATCAAAAACTAATGATGTAATGTATGGTGATTAACATAACATAAAAAAATAAATTAAAATAAATAAAATAAAATAAAATAGGGTTTCTAAGCTTAATATATTTTATGTAAGCCTCATGGTAACTATAAGGGATAATCTTATAATAATTACACAAAAGAACATGATAAATAAGTTACAGTATACTGATACCAAAAGACATCAAAACACAAAAAAGGGTGCCTGGGTGGCTCAGTCGTTAAGCGTCTGCCTTCAGCTCAGGTCATGGTCCCAGGGTCCTGGGATCGAGCCCCGCATCAGGCTCCCTGCTCCGCAGGAAGCCTGCTTCTCCCTCTCCCACTCCCCCTGCTTGCGTTCCCTCTCTCGCTGTGTCTCTCTCTGTGAAATAAATAAATAAAATCTTTAAAAAAAAAAAAAAAAAACACAAAAAAGACAGCAGGATAAGAAGGAACAATGGATCTACAAAAACACCAGAAACTTATTAACAAAATAGCAATAGTAAGTACTTCCCCAACAATAATTACTTTAAATCCAAACTTCCTAAGGAGTAGGGCCGTACTTGACTCACTTTGCCCTTATTTCCACCCTCAACTCACCTCCCTTCCCTCCACCCTCACCCCTTATGCATCATTTTTCCTTCATTGTGCACACAATAAATATTTGTTGAAATAAATAAATAAACAAACAAATAAATAAATGAAACAGATTAAATTCTTCAACTAAAGACACAGAATGGCTGAGTGGATTAAAAAATCAGATCAAACAATAGGCTGCATACAAGAGACTCACTTTAGCCTTGAAGACAGACAGACTGAGAGTGAAGGAAAGGAAAAAGATATTTCAAGCAAGCAAATGGTAACCCCCAAAAAAGCAGTGGTAGCTGTACTTGTATCAGACAAAATAAACTTTAAACTAAAAATGATAAAAAGATACAGAGGAGCTCATTATATAACAATAAAGGGGCCAATCCATCAAGAAGATATAACAATTGCAAATATTTTTGTACCCAACCTGGAACACCTAAACATATAAAGCAAAAACTAACAGAACTAAAAGGAGACATAAACAGTAATACAATAATAGTTGGAGAATTTAATACCTCACTCTCAATAATGGATATATTATCCAGACAGGGAATCAATAAGAATACAAAATATCTGAACAGCCCTATAAACTAAATGGACCTAACAGGCATATACAAAACATTCTATACAACAAAAGAAGAATATACATTCGTCTTAAGCACAAATGGAACAAATGGAAATGTTTCTAGAATCAACAATAAGTTAGGTAACAAAACAAGTCTGAGCAAATTCAAGAAGACTAAAATCAAACCAAGTATATTCCCTGACCACAATGGCATGAATCTGAAATCAAAAACAAAAAGGAAAACTAGAAAATTCATGAACATATTAAAATTAAACAACACTCTCCTGAACAACCCAGTGGATAAAGGAAGAAATTAAAAAGAAAATTAAAAAGTTGCTTGAGACAAACAAAAATAAAACACAACATACCAGAATTTGTGGGATGCAGCAAAAGCAGTTGTAAGCAGGAAGTTCACAGCATTAAGTGCTTACATTAAGAAGCAAGAAAGATCCCAAATAAACAACCTAACTCTATGCCTTAAGTAATGAGAAAAAGAAGAGCAAAATGAGCGCAAAATTAGCAAAAGAAAGTAAATTATAAAGATTAGAGCAGAAATAAATAAAAGAGGGAACAAAAAACAATAGAAAAGATTAACCAAACTAAGAGTTGGTTCTTTTAAAAGATAAACAAAATTGACAAACCCTTAGCTACACTAAGTAAGGTAAAAAGAGAAAGGACATTGGGGAGGGTATGTGCTATGGTAGTGTTGTGAATTGTGCAAGACTGCTGAATCACAGATCTGTACCTCTGAAACAAATAATACATTTTATGTTAAAAAAAAAAAGAAGAAGATAGCAGGAGGGGAAGAATGAAGGGGGGGAAATCGGAGGGGAAGATGAACCATGAGAGACGATGGACTCTGAAAAACAAACTGAGGGTTCTAGAGGGGAGGGGGGTGGGAGGATGGGTTAGCCTGGTGATGGGTATTAAAGAGGGCACATTCTGCACGGAGCACTGGGTGTTATACGCAAACAATGAATCATGGAACACTACATCAAAAACTAATGATGTAATGTATGGTGATTAACATAACATAATAATAAAAAAAATAATTAAAAAAAAAGAGAAAGGACCCAAATTGACAAAATTACAAATGAAAAAGGAGAAATCACAACTGATACCACAGAAATTCAAAGGATTATAACGTTTTATGCCAACAAACTAAACAACCTAAAAAAAATGAAAAAATTCTCAGAGACATACAACTTGACAAGAGGGAATCAGGAAGAAATAGAAAATCTAAATAGAGGAGAGTCTGGGTGGCTCAGTCGGTTGGGCATCTGCCTTTAGCTCTGGCCATGATCCTGGGGTCCTGGGATCAAGCCTCGCATAGGGCTCCCTGCTTAGCCAGGAGTCTGCTTCTCCCTCCCCCTCTGCCCCTCCCCTCCTCTCCACTGGTGCTCTCTCTCTCTCTTTCTGTCAAATAAATAAAATCTTAAAGAAATAAAACAAAATTTAAATAGACAAATTACTAGTAAGGAGATTGAGTCAGTAATCAAAAATCTCTCAACAAAGAACAGCCCTGCACTAGATGTCTTCACCAGTAAATTTTACCAAATATTTAATGGAGAATTAACACCAATCCTTCTCAAACTCTTCCAAAATATCAAAGCAGAGGAAATACTCCCAAACTCATCTTATGAGACTAGTATTAATCCTGATACCAAACTGGAAAAGGACACTACTAGCAAAGAAAACTACAGGCCAATATCCCTGATGAATAGATATAAAAATTCTCGATAAAATATGAGCAAACCGAATTCAATAGCACATTAAAAGGATCACTCACCATAATCACATGGGATATATCCATGAAATGCAATGAAGGTTCAACACATGCAAATTAATCAATGTGATACATAACATTAATAGCATAAAAAAAAGAGTCAGATGATCATCTAAATAGACACAGAAAAAGCATTTGACAAAATTCAACATCCATTCATAATAAAAACTAACAAATTAGGCAAAGAAGGAACATATTCACTTAGAGTTCCACTAGAAGTTCTAGGTAGAGCAATAAGGTAAGAAAAAGAAATAAAAAGTATCAGAATTGGAAAGGAAGAATTAAAACTGTCTCTATTTGCAGATGACATGAATTTAAAAATAGAAAACCCTAAATCTCAATCAAAAAACTGTTAGATCTCATTAATTAATTCAATAAAGTTGCAAGATACAAAATTAACATACAAACTCAGTAGAATTTCTATACATTAACAATGAATTTTCTAAAAAAGAAGTTTAAAAATTGATAACATTTGCAATAGCACCAAAAACAATAATATACTTAGGAATAAATTTAACTAGGGAGTAAAAGATCTCTACTCTGCAAACTATAAAATACTGATGAAAGAAA
Source organism: Phoca vitulina (assembly GCF_004348235.1). Taxonomy (NCBI): domain Eukaryota; kingdom Metazoa; phylum Chordata; class Mammalia; order Carnivora; family Phocidae; genus Phoca; species Phoca vitulina. The sequence goes on from NW_022589717.1 coordinate 6,176,965, forward strand.
TCAAAGAAAATACAAGATAAATGGAAGGGTATCCCTTGTTCATGGATTGGAAGAATTAATATTGTTAAAATATTAATACTACCGAAGGCATTTGTAGATTCAATGCAATTCCTATCAAGATTCCAATGTCATTTTTTAACATAAGTAAATAAACACTCCTCAAATTTATACAGAACCACAGACTCTGAATAACCAAAAAATCCTGAGAAAGAAAAACAGAGCAGGAAGTATCACACTTCCTGATTTCAAGCTATACTATAAATCTGTAGTCATCAAAACAGCATGGTACTGGCATAAAAACAGAAAAATAGACCAATGGAACAGAATCAAGAGCCTAGAAATAAACTGAAAGATGCACAGTCAACTAATATTTGACAAAGAACTCAAAAATACTCAATGGAAAAAAGACAGACACTTCCATAAATTGTGCTGGGATAATTGCACATTCACATGTAAAAGAATGAAACTGGACCCAAATCTTATACCACTCACAAAAATTAACACAAAATCAATTAAAGACTTAAATGTAAAACCTGAAACTATGAAACTCCTAGAAGAATACATAGGAATAAAGACATGGATCTTGACAAATGGTATTTTGGATAAGACACCTAAAGCACAAGCAACAAAATCAAAAATAAACAAGTGGGATTATATCAAACTAAAAAACTGCACAGTGAAGATAACCATTTACAAAGTGAAAAGACAGCTTATAGAATGGGAAAAAATATTTACAAAACATATATCTGATAAGGGGTTAATATCCAAAATACATAAAGAACTCATAAACTCAATAGCAAAAAAACAAAATAACCCAATTTAAAAATGGGCAAAGAACCTGAACAGACATTTCTCCAAAGAAGATATACAAAAGACTAAAGGTACATCAAAATATGCCCAACATCACTAGTCATCAGGGAAATACAAATTAAAATCACAATGAGATATCACCACACTCCTGTTAGAATGGCCATCATCAAAAAGACAAGAGAGATCAAATGCTGGTGTAGATGTGGAGAAAGGGGGAACCCTTCTGCAGTGTTGGGGGAATAGTGACTTGGTACAGCCACTAGAGAAAACAGTATGGAGGATCTTCAAAAACTTAAAAGTAGAACTACTATATTATCCAGCAATTCCACTTCTGGGAATATATCCAAAAGAAGTGAAAATACTAACACAAAAAGATATCTGCACCCTTGTGCTCATAGCAGCATTATTTAAAATAACCAAGACATGGAAACAACCTAAGTGTACATAAATGGATGACTGAATAAAGAAGTCGAGATACATATATACTTACCATTATACACATCCACACATATACAATGGAACATTACTCAGTCATAAAATGAGGAAATCCTACCATTTGTGATAACATGGATGGACCTTGAAGGAACTATGCTAAGTGAAATAAGTCAGGCAGAAAGGTAAATGCCATATGATCTCATTTATATGTGGAACCTTAAAAAATGAAAAAAAAAATTATAGAAAAAAGGATCAGACTTGTGGTTGCCAGAGACAGAGGGTGGGGTAGGGGGAACTGGAAGAAGGTGGTCAAAAGATACAAACTTCCACTTACAAGATAAATAAGTACTATTAATATAATGTGACAACAAGATGACTACAGCTAACACTGCTATAGGATACATAGGAAATTTGTAAAGAGTAAATCCTAAGAGTTCTCATCACAATATTTTTTTTTCTTTTCTTCTTTTTTCTTCTTTTCTTTTTATTGTATCTATATGAGAAGATAGATGTTTGCTGAGCCTATTGTGGTAGTTATTTCACAATACGTAAATGAAATCATGACACTGTACCCCTTGAACTTATACAGTGATGTATGTCAATTATTTCTCAATAAAAATGAAAAGAAAAACTTTTACATCTTATTAAGACAACAACAACAACAACAACAACAACAACGTAGATGGGCAAAAACTTTCAAAAAGGATTCACCAAAAAAGATATACAAAAGGAAAAGAAATACATAAAATGTTGCTCAATATAACCAGTCCTTAGGGAAATGCCAATTCAAACCGCAGTAAGACACCACTACCTTTCCACTAGAATAGCTTAAAGAAAAAAAAAAAAAAAAAAACCTGACAAAACTAAGTGCTAGTGTAGCTGTGGAGCAACTGGAACTCATACATTACATTGTTGATAGGAATACAAAATGGTACAGCCACTCTGGAAAACAATTTGGCAGTTTCTTATTAATTAAAGTATATACTTACAACCTAAGAATCCTACTATTAGGTATTTACCCCCAAAAAAGAAAACATATAAATGAAAATGTATATATGTTCACATAGATACCCATATGTGACTATTCATAATCACCAAAAATTGGTCACAATCCAAATGTCCTTAACTGGTTAATGGATAAACAAATCAAGATCCATCCATATAATGGAATACTACTCAGCAATAAATAGGAACAAACTATGGATACATGCAATAATATAGTCAAATCTCAAATATATTATGCTAAGTTAAATTAACCAGACACCAAAAACTATATACTATATGGGTCTATTTATATAATATTCTGGAAAAGGCAAGTTCTAGGGATAGACATCAGATCAGAGGTTGCTTGGGATTGAGAGTGTGAGATAGAGGTTTTCCACAAATGGTCACAAGGGAGATCTTTAGGATGGTGGAAATGGTCTATATCTTGACTGAACTGGTGATGGCATGACCGTGTACATTTGTCAAAACTCAAACTGTACATTTAAAAGGTATTAAGTTTTATAACATGTAATTATACCTCAATAAACATGACTTAGAAAGCATATAAAGATTTTTTTAAGATTTTATTTATTTATTAGAAAGAAAGAGAAAGAGAGAGAGGGCACACTAATGGGGGGAAGGGGCAGAGGGAGAGGGAGAAGCAGGCTCCCTGTTGAGCAAGGAGCCCCACGCGGTACTTGATCCCAGGACCCTGGCTGGGATCATGACCTGAACCAAAGGCATTCGCTTAACCAACTGAACCACCCAAGCGTCCCGTGTATAAAGATTTTTAAAACACAAAGAGCAAGGCAAAACTGATTGTTTCGCTCATTGAGCCACTGCTATTATGAATCTTTTCCTCTACAATTTCTAGAGTTTGGGCTGTACAGTAAAATACCTAACCATTTTGCCTACCTGTTGGCAAAAATGATATAATAAATTACTTTATGATGATAAGCATCCATATCTTAGCGTCTTCCTTAACAATAGATGGACTAGAGGCACCTAAGTGGTGCAGTCAGTTAAGTGTCCAACTCTCGGTTTCAGCTCAGGTCGTGATCTCATTGTCATGAGATTGAACCTGGCATCAGGCTCCTCACTCAGTATAGACTCTGCTTGAGATTCTCTCTCTCCCTCTTCCCCTTCCCCTCATGTCCTCTCTCTCTCTCTCTAAAATAAATAAATCTTTAAAAAAAATAAATGGACTAATTTCACAGAAACATCAATCTTTTTCTTTAAAATTCTCCATGTCCTCTTAAAATCCTGACAGAGCTGCAAGAGAGAAAAGGACGTCTGTGCAAAATCTCTCTTCCTCCTAATTTCCCAGCAATAGGGTACATCCAATCCAAAGTTACATTAAATTTGTCTCATCTGCTTTTTTCTTATTTATAATTACTCTTTGACTCAAAAGTGTGTTATACTAACTTTTCTGTAGAGTGGGACATAACCAATATTTCTGTAGAATGAAAGCAGGCAATAGAAACTCTAAACTCACTTTTGATTTTGGATTATCTTATTTTGTTACTAAGAATATAAGAATGGCACTCAAACAGACTCACCAAAAATGCTCTCCAACTAAATAAAACCTACAGTCAATGGTTTTACCAATAAAGATGTATTTGTAAAATAAATAAGCAATTTACTCCCACTCCATCTCATCCTCATAACCTCCATTATATGCTTATGCCTAGATTTTTATATGACATTCATTAAAGGAAAATTACACCTTCATTCCTATAAAAATGTGTTTTATTGATTCATAAAGAATAACAACTCCCATTTTTGAATGTTTACTATGTGTTAGCCAAGCATCGTTCCAAGTACTTTAATTTACTCTTCGTAAAAATCTATGAGACAGATATTATTATTACCCTCATTTTGCAGAAATTTAGGAAATGGAAGCACATAAAATTTAGATCATTTGCCCAAGATAGCATAGCTGTTGAGTGAAGGAGCCAGAATTTGAACCTAGATAGTAATGGCACCTGAACCATCATCCATAACTGGGATTCAATAGTGCTTCTTAATGAGAAAGCTGTTAGTAAAACAAAAATATTTGCTTAAAAGCAAATATTTAATGAACACATACCATGTATTGAACACCTTTCTAGGAACTCGGGGAAAGACTGTTATCAATTCTTTTAACTCATCAATTCTGAAATAAAATTTTTAAGCAGTTGGAAACAAGTGTGTTTTCCCTTATAGATCTGCCAACAACCAGTTTGCATTTCCCTCAGTAAGTCGTTGGATTTACCAGAATTTTAATTTTTTCAACCCATGAATGAAGCAGTAACTCTTTAGGGTCATATTTGTTTTCTCCTATAACATTAAACTTAAAGCCCGTACAGATTGCAAAATTCTCAGAATTCACAGACAATTTCTTAGTTTTCTGTATCTGTCATGAATTTCCCACTCTACATAAATCATGGAGGTATAAAGGAAACTATAAACTCAACTAATTTTAGATTATTTTATGCTATTGATTATTTTATCTTTGTCATTGACTGTCACTTGAAAGAGGAGAGTATTGCAGTATAATTTTCCAACTTTTAAATCAGATTTTTAATTATGAATTGAATTCTTCAATCAGTTTAAACTACAAAAACACTATTTTAAAAAGAAAGAATAGAGGGAGGGAGACAGGAAGAGATAGGAAGAAAAAAAAATGAAAGGAAAAAAGAAACTCAGAGCTCCCTAGACCTTTTTATTTGTTTTGATTTTCACAGGGAGTGGGTGAAAAGGAGGTGGATTTGGACAGAATGATGCGATACTTCCCCCTAAAGTTTTACACAAGATTAAGTAAATTATCATTTCTTCTCAAATGGGAATGGCTCCTTCCCAGGAAGTGCCAATATCTGTTTAAAGAAAACATCTGTTAGGCAAGTGGAAATATTGGGAGATATGCTGTTTACTCAGACTGTTAGGACATAATGAAGAAATCATAATAAACTGGAAAATTAAGATTAGGATCTGGGCATAATTAGCAGTTCTTAAAGTGCCAAGTGCTGTATTTTTGAACACATAATGAGCTTGGAAGTTCCTAGTTATTGTCAGCAAGTCCAGCTGTTGGTAGTTCAATAATCTGTTCAGAAACATTTACCAGGTAGCGAGAAACAGGTTTACTTTAGGGTTATTGCTTACAAGTGAGCACACACTGAAATTTCATCAGCATGTATAATTTCCAGGCATAATCTACCATAAATCAACTCACTGTGAGAATATGAGGATTTTTATATTACTGACTCATAGTAGGAGGTGACTACTTTAAATATATGTAAACCTGTGTGTTTCATAAGTGCAAAGACAGTAATGATAACAAAAGCATTGTTATTTACATCTTTATCATTTTCTAAAGTTACATATGTATGATCTTCCCTGTTTCCAACAAACTGAGGCAGATTAGCCATTCAATCTCTCCATTTTAGAATGAGGAAACATCTCTAAGTAATTAAAGTTATTTGAGTCAGCTGTAGGGCTTAAGGTCATCGTAAAATTAAAATTTTAACACTGGAAGGAAGTAGAGGCGTTATCCAACATAGTCCCAACCAGATTCCCACAAAATACACACACACACACACACACACACTTACTTAAGGCTACAGCTCTTTATTGTATTTTCTAGAAAACCTCAAGTTCTGCTATGCCAGCACGCTAATTTCTTCCTTTCAATCAACCTGAAAAGAGATAAATTGAATCTGTAAAAAGTTATTTTCAAATGGTGTGGTTTTCAAGTTCCAAATTGAAAAAAAGATACATTTTCTTAAAATATTAATAATTTAAAATTTTATAATGATAAAAGATGTTTGTTTATAAAGAGAAATGAGTAAATTCCAAGACAACAGACTATAAGGCTTATTAAGGCTAAAATTCTAGGTTTTCAATAATTCCAAAAAACTGCTCTTCTCAATCTTTCCAAAAGAAGACTAAAGTACAGACAAGTCCAAACATCAATAAGAAAATATCCAATTTCTCCCCTATGATGGCCCAATGTCAGTACAGAAGAATGGCCTAACTGGTCCAGCTTTAGGCATTGCTTCTTGCATGGATAATGATGTCACTGTGTAATCCAGGGTCACCTGATTACTCGTCTATCTAAAATGATAGCAACTTCTATCCAGAGTCACTGCTGCTGCCGCTGCCATTTTAGCATTTTGTCAGAAATGTCTGCACTGCAAGGAGGAGCCCCTGCTGAGTTCCCTATGGGCCGTGTTCAGAAGATGAAGCTGTTCATTGGAAACCTGCCCAAGGAGGCCACAGACCAGATCTGCTAACTCTTTGAGCAGTATGGGAAGGTGCTGGAATGTGACATCATTAAGAACTATCATGTTGGGGGGTGCCTGGGTGGCTCAGTCGGTTAAGCCCCTGACTTTTGGTTTCTACTCAGGTCATGATCTCAAGGTCCTGGGATGGAGCCCCGCCTCTGCTGCACACTGGAGTCTGCTTGGAATTCTCTCTCCCTCTCCTTCTGCCCTCCCCCATTCCTGCTGTCTCTCTCTCTCTTGCTCTCTCTCAAATAAATTAAAGAAATCTTAAAAAAATAAAAAAGAACTATGGCTTTGGGCACATAGAGGACAAGACGGCAGCTGAGGATCCATACGCAACCTGCACCCTACAAGCCACGCAGGGTGAATATCAATGTGAAAGCCAACAAGAATGAGAGTAAAACCTCCACAGAGTTAAATGTGGGCAACATTTGTCCCACCTGTATCAACAAATAGCTTTGGGTCAAGTTTGAGGCGTATGGTCCAGTCATCAAATGTGACATTGTAAAAGATTATGCCTTCCTACACATGGAGCAGGCAGAGGATGCAGTGAAGGCCATCAGAGGCCTTGACAACACAGAGTTTCAAGGGGGGATGTGTGTGGGCTGAAATTCGGAGCTGGGGTTGTGCATGAGAATACACGCTTCATGGTATCCCATCTTTGGGACATTTTTGGCTCTGTAGGTTCAGTACGAAACTGTGGACCTTAATTTACCTTGCTAAATTCAGACTACCTCTTCCTTTCCTCCCTTCTGCCCATCTTCCTGTTTTTCTTGTTCTTCAATACTTCTGTAGTTTCCCATTTATGGTCTGTTCTCCCAGCAGGCCTCATTGTGTGCAGAAACTGTGGTGGGGGTTGTGCTGCTTCCCGGCTTCCTGCTTCCAATGGGTATTGAACTTGGGAATGACCTTGGTGAGAGTGTCGCTGCTCTTGAGTCTTTTTGGCCCAAAGGCTTGTGGCAGGTAGATACATAGAGTTGGATCACTTTTTTTTTTTCCGGTGAAATAAATGGTTTTTCAACTTAAAAAAAGAAAATGATAGCAAACATCTGCAAAAGAATTTTAACTAGTCGATAGGCGTATTAACCACTTAAAAGGTGTCCTAGGCTGTTAAAAATGTCAGGGACACAAAAGAAGTATAAGATGTGGTAAGTATTCTCTGGAAGCTTCCACCTACTTGGAAGAAAACTGGCATATGTAAATCAAAAAGTAGACAATAATTAAATCCTAAACAGGTTGGAAATAATCACAAATGCAATCTGAGTTCAGATAAAGACATATCTGTGTGACAATCCTCATCGTACCATAATTATGAATCTGTTTATTGAGCACCACATGTAAATTTTACATCAGTTTCTTCCTAACATTTTCAGAGTATATGAGGGTTTAGAGACCAACATTTTATAAGCAGAAGACTTCAAGCACAGCTACTCTTAACTTACACTTATTGTCATCTGGTGTTACAGTTGGTTCAAAATTATTTAAGAGAATTTTAAAGCTTTATTGATTTCTCCTCAGCCTTAGATCATTTGTGGTATATTCTACATGAGATAAAGATTTTTGGTTACTGATGTTCATACAAAACCTCTTATTTAACACGACTGCCAGAGTGAGAGCAGGTCACAAATTCTGAAAAATGAGAGACAATTTGAAAAAGCAAATATTTCTTAATAACTTTTGTATAATTTAGATATTTGGCTTATACCACAGAAAACAGGATATACTCCCAAAAGTCTGTCAATATACTGTAGTTGTCATAAATCACAAATGACATTGAAAGAAAATTGATCTTTTATAATGCTAAATAGAGATTTTTATTTTTGGTGAAGGTGGGAAACTGCTTACAACTTCTTTAAAATATTTCCAGATCACAATCACCTTAGCCTTAATTTAGGGGATGGAACTTTGGAGATTTAAGCAAATCTTCATTAAAATTCTGAAACACATTCATAAATATTTCTTGAGAAATATCCTCACCATGCTCACAGGTCCTGATGTAGTGGATTTATCCACCTCATGGACAAATAAATATATGCTGAGCCTTGTCTTGGGTCCTTAATTTTCACAAAGAAATGTCAACCGCATTGTGTGTTTCTTGGATTCTGAAGTATTTGTAGACAAGTATTCATCTATGACTGTAAAGGTAGACTTGACTCATAAATATATAAAAAAGTTAAAATGAAGATGAAAAACAAAATGTATAACATATAATGCAAAAGATTAGCATATTGACTATATTAAGAACTTTTAAATACTGCATTAAGAATTTTTGATCTCCTTAGGCAAGGTCAACAAAAGCAAAATAAACAGACTAAAACTACACCAAACTAAAAGCTTTTACACAGCAAAGGAAACTATCAACAAAACAAAAAGGCAATCTACTGAATGAGAGAATATATTTACAAATGATATATCCAATAAGGAGTTAATATCCAACATATATAAAGAACTTCTACAGCTCAACACCAAGGAAAGAAACAACACAATTTAAAAATGGGCAAGAGGGTCTGAATAGAGATTTTTCCAAAGAAGACATACAGATGGCCAACAGTCACATGAAAAGATGTTCAACATCACTAATCATCAGGGCAATGCAAAATAAAACCACAAAGAGACATCACATCATACCTGTCAGAATGACTAATATCAAAAAATAAAAACAAATAAGAAATAACAAGCGTTGGCAAGGATTTGGAGAAAAGGGAACTCTTGTGCACTTTGGTGCAAATGTAAATTGGTGCAGCCTCTACAGAAAACAGTATGAAGGTTCCTTAAAAAATTAAAAATAGAACTACCATATGACTGAGCAATTCTACTGGTTATTTATCTGAAGAAAACAAAGACATTAATTTGAAAAGATACAGGCACCCCTATGTTCAATGAAGCATTATTTATAATACCCAAGATACAGAAGCAACCTAAATGTCCATTGATAGATGAATGAATAAAGATGTGGTATATATATACAATGAAACATTATTCAACCATAAAAAAGAATGAAATCTTGCTATTTGCAGTGACATGGATGGAGCCAGACAGTATAGTGCTAAGTGAAACAAGCCAGTCAGAGAAAAATGCATACCATATAATTTCACCCATATGTGGAATTTAAGAAAAAAAAAAAAGGAAAGAGAGAGAGACACACACAAACCAAGAAACAGACCCTTAACTATGGAGAACAAACTGATGGTTATCAGAGATGAGGTGCGTGGGGGATGGATGAAATAGGTAATGGGGATTAAGGAGTGCACTTGTGATGACCACTGGGTGAAGTATAGAATTATTAAATCACTATATTGTAAACCTGAAACTAATATAACACTGCATATTAACTGAATTAGAATTAAAATTTAAAACTTTAAAACTTAATAAAAAAAGATGTTATACACACACACACACACACACACACACACACACACACACACAGAGTGGAATATTACTCAGCCATATAAAAGAATGAAATCTTTGCCATTCATGACAACATGGATGGACCTAGAGGGCACTGTGCTAAGTGAAATAAATCAGACAAATACCACATGATTTCACCACAAGAGGAATCTCAAAAAACAAAACAAATGAACAAAACAAAACAGAAACAAATTCATAAATACAGAGAATTAGTGGTTACCAGAAGTGAGGGGAGGAATGGGCCAAATAGGTGAAGGGGATTAAGAGATACAAACTTCCACTTATAAAATATATAAGTCACAGGGATGTAACTACAGCACAGGGAATATAGCCAATATATTGTAATAACTTTGTATGATGACAAATGGTAACTAGACATCATGGCGATGATTTTATAATGCATATAAATGTCAAATCACTATGTCGTACACCTGAAACTAATATAATATTGTATGTCAACTATGCTTCAACAACAACAAAAAGAATTCTTTAAAATGTGTGCTACAAAATCAATAAGAGTTTACAAGTGACACATTTCTAAAGGGCAATTTGGAAATATAATAATTGTAATAACTGCTAACATATATTGAACGCTACAAATGGTATTTAGTACTCTTAATTAATCAAGTGCAATCCTCACAGCAAACTTATAAGGAAAGTAATACTATAATCCCTAATTTTCAGATCAAAAAACTGAAGCACAAAAATGTTAAGTAACTTATTTAAAGTCACAGAGACATGAAGTTGGAGAGCCTATATTCAAATTCATGTAATTGGATATCAGGGCCTTAAAATTAGTTGTGACCTGTGACCCAGTAAAAATTTCTACTGTTTTCAAAAATTTTTTCCAGTAAATTATTAAGGTTTGACATAAAGATTTATACACAAGTATGCTGATGGCCATTTATAATAGCAAAACCCTGGAGACAAAATATATGTTTAGTACCAGGACACTGATTGAGTAAATTATGGTTATCTGTGTAAAGGTTATGCAGGCTAAAAAAATCATTTCTCAAAGAATTTTCAAAGGAATGGAAAATGGTCAGATATATTACACTGTGAAGAAAACAGTATGTGAAATATGAGCCCAAATTTGTATATAAAAGGTAGGTTTGTATTAATATAGAGCAAAATTGCTGAAATGATACATATCAAAATGTTAATAGTTACTTCTGGCTGGAAAAATTATAGGAGATTTTTATTTTTTATTTTATATAGTTTTCTGTGTTTTCACATTTTCTATTAACAAACATTCATTACATTTACTTTATAAGTTGAAAAAACTACATAATTGTGGCATAACCATAACAACTCTGTAAGTCCTAACTATATTCATTTACTTTCTCATTGGTTTCTACTTTTTTTTTTTTTATTTTATTATGTTAGTCACCATACATTACATCATTAGTGATGTAGTGTTCCATGATTCATTGTTTGCATATAACACCCAGTGCTCCATGCAGTACGTGCCCTCCTTAATACCCAGCACCAGGCTAATCCACCCCCCTACCCCCTCCCCTCTAAAACCCTCACTTTGTTTCTCAGAGTCCATAGTCTCTCATGGTTCGTCTATCCCTCCAAATTTCCCCCCTTCATTTTTCACATCCTACTATCTTCTTTTTTTCTTAAACATATAGTGTATCATTTGTTTCAGAGGTACTGGTCTGTGATTCATCAGTACATACCTTCCCCAATGTCCATCACCCAGCCACCCCATCCCTCCCACCCCCCACCACTCAGGCAACCCTGAGTTTGTTTCCTGAGATTAAGAGTCTCTTATGCTTTGTCTCCCTCTCTGGTTTCATTTGTTTCATTTTTTCTCCCTTTCCCCTATACTCCTCTGTCTTGTTTCTCAAATTCCTCATATCAGTGAGATCATATGATACTTGTCTTTCTCTGATTGACTTATTTCGCTCAGCATTATAACCTCTAGTTCCATCCACGTCATTGCATATGGCAAGATTTCAGGTTTTTTGATGGCTGCATAATATTCCATTGTGTATATATACCACTTCTTCTTCATCCATTCAACTGTTGATGGACATCTTGGCTCTTTCCATAGTTTGGCTATTGTGGACATTACTGCTATAAACATTGGGGTGCATGTACCCCTTCGGATCCCTACATTTGTATCTTTGGGGTAAATACCCAGTAGTGCAATTGCTGGGTCATAGAGTAGCTCTATTTTCAACTTTTTGAGGAACCTCCATCCAGAGTGGATGCACCAGCTAGCATCCCCACCAACACTGTAGGAAGGTTCCCTTTTATCACATCCTCGCCAACATCTGTCATTTCCTGACTTATTAATTTTAGCCATTCTGACTGGGGTGAGGTGGTATCTCATTGAGGTTTTGATTTGGATTTCCCTGAGGCCAAATGATGTTGAACGCTTTTTCATGTCTTTTGGCCATTTGGAAGTCTTCTTTGCAGAAATGTCTCTTCATGTCTTCTGCCCATTTCTTGATTGGATTATTTGTTCTTTGGGTGTTGAGTTTGATTAAGTTCTTTTTAGATTTTGGATACTAGCCCTTTATCTGATATGTCATTTGCAAATATCTTCTCCCATTCTGTCGGTTGTCTTTTGGTTTTGCTGGCTGTTTCCTTTGCTGTGCAAAAGATTTTTATCTTGATAAAATCCCAGTAGTTCATTTTTGCCCTTGCTTCCCTTGCCTTTGGTGATGTATCTAGGAAGAAGTTGCTGTGGCTGAGGTCGAAGAGGTTGCTGCCTGTGTTCTCCTTTAGGATTTTGATGGACTCCTGTCTCATATTTAGGTCTTTCAACCATTTTGAGTCTATTTTTGTGTGTGGTGTAAGGAAATGGTCCAGTTTCATTCTTCTGCATGTGGCTGTCCAATTTTCCAAACACCATTTGTTGAAGAGACTGTCTTTTTTCCATTGGACATTCTTTCCTGCTTTGTCGAAGATGAGTTGACCATAGAGTTGAGAGTCCATTTCTGGGCTCTCTATTCTGTTCCATTGATCTATGTGTCTGTTTTTGTGCAAGTACCATACTGTTTTGATGATTACAGCTTTGTAACAGCGCTTGAAGTCTGGAATTGTGATGCCACCAGCTTTGCTTTTCTTTTTCAACATTCCTCTGGCTATTTGGGGTCTTCTCAGGTTCCATAAATATTTTAGGATTATTTGTTCCATTTCTTTGAAAAAAGTGGATGGTATTTTGATAGGGATTGCACTGAAGGTGTAGATTGCTCTAGGTAGCATTGACATCTTCACAATATTTGTTCTTCCAGTCCATGAGCATGGAACGTTTTTCCATTTCTTTGTGTCTTCCTCAATTTCTTTCATGAGTATTTTATAGTTTTCTGAGTACAGATTCTTTGCCTCTTTGGTTAGATTTATTCCTAGGTATCTTATGGTTTTGGGTGCAATTGTAAATGAGATCGACTCCTTAATTTCTCTTTCTTCTGTCTTGTTGTTGGTGTATGGGAATGCCACTGATTTCTGTGCATTGATTTTATATCCTGCCACTTTACTGAATTCCTGTATGAGTTCTAGCAGTTTTGGGGTGGAGTCTTTTGGGTTTTCCACATAAAGTATCATATCATCTGCAAAGAGTGAGAGTTTGACTTCTTCTTTGCCAATTTGGATGCCTTTTATTTCTTTTTGTTGTCTGATTGCTGAGGCTAGGACTTCTAGTACTATGTTGAATAGCAATGGTGATAGTGGACATCCCTGCCATGTTCCTGAATTTAGGGAAAAGTTTTCAGTTTTTCCCCATTGAGAATGATATTTGCTGTGGGTTTTTCATAGATGGCTTTTATGCTATTGAGGTATGTACCCTCTATCCCTACACTCTGAACAGTTTTAATCAAGAAAAGATGCTGTGCTTTGTCAAATGCTTTTTCTGCATCTATTGAGAGGATCATATGGTTCTCGTTCTTTCTTTTATTAATGTATTGTATCACATTGATTGATTTGCGGATGTTGAACCAACCTTGCAGCCCAGGAATAAACCCCACTTGGTCGTGGTGAATAATCCTTTTAATGTACCGTTGGATCCTATTGGCTAGTATTTTGGTGAGAATTTTTGCACCCATGTTCATCAGGGATATTGATCTGTAATTCTCCTTTTTGATGGGGTCTTTGTCTGGTTTTGGGACCAAGGTAATCCTGGCCTCACAGAACGAGTTTGGAAGTTTTCCTCCATTTCTATTTTTTGGAACAGTTACAGAAGAATAGGTATTAATTCTTCTTTAAATGTTTGGTAGAATTCCCCTGGGAAGCCATCTGGCCTTGGGCTCTTGTTTGTTGGGAGATTTTTGATTGGTGTTCAATTTCCTTACTGGTTATGGGTCTGTTCAGGCTTTCTATTTCTTCCTGGTTCAGTTTTGGTAGTTTATACATCTCTAGGAATGCATCTATTTCTTTCAGGTTGTCTAATTTGCTGGCATATAGTTGCTCATAATATGTTCTTATAATTGTTTGTATTTCTTTGGTGTTGGTTGTGATCTCTCCTCTTTCATTCATGATTTTATTTGGGTCATTTCTCCTTTCTTTTTTAAGTCTGGCCAGAGGTCTATCAATCTTATTAATTCTTACAAAGAACTAGCTCCTAGTTTCGTTGATCTGTTCTATTGTTCTTTGGGTTTCTATTTCATTGATTTCTGCTCTGATCTTTATTATTTCTCTTCTCCTACTGGGTTTAGGCTTTATTTGCTGTTCTTTCTCCAGCTCCTTTAGGTGTAGGGTTAGGTTGTGTATATGAGACCTTTCTTGTTTCTTGAGGAAGGTCTGTATTGCTATATACCTTCCTCCTAGGACCACCTTTGCTGCATCCCAAAGATTTTGAACAGTTGTGTTTTCATTTTCATTGGTTTCCATGAATTTTTTTAATTCTTCTCTAATTTCCTGGTTGACCCATTCATTCTTTAGTAGGATGCTCTCTAGTCTCCATGTATTTGAGTTCTTTCCAACTTTTCTCTTGTGATTGAGTTCTCGTTTCAAAGCTCTGTGGTCCAAAAATATTCAGGGGATGATCCCAATCTTTTGGTACTGGTTGAGACTTGATTTGTGACCCAGGATGTGATCTTTCTGGAGAATGTTCCATGGGCACTAGAGAAGAATGTGTATTCTGTTGCTTTGGGATGGAATGCTCTGAATGTATCTGTGAAGTCCATCTGGTCCAGTGTGTCATTTAAAGTCTGTATTTCCTTGTTGATCTTTTGCTTAGATGATCTGTCCATTTCAGTGAGGGGGGTGTTAAAGTCCCCTACTATTGTTATATTTCTGTCAATGTGTTTCTTTGCTTTTGTTATTAATTGCCTTATATAATTGGCTGCTCCCAAGTTAGGGGCATAGATATTTACAATTGTTAGATCTTCTTGTTAGATAGACCCTTTAAGTAGGATATAGTGTCCTTCCTCATCTCTTATTACAGTCTTTGGTTTAAAATCTAATTTGTCTGATATAAGGATTGCCACCCCAGATTTCTTTTGATGTCCATTAGCATGGTAAATGGTTTTCCACCCCCTCGCTTTAAATCTGGAGGTGTCTTTGGGTCTAAAATGAGTCTCTTGCAGGCAGCGTATCGATGGGTCTTGTTTTTTTATCCAATCTGATACCCTGTGTCTTTTGATTGGGGCATTTAGCCCATTTACATTCAGGGTAACCATTGAAAGATATGAATTTAGTGCCATTGTATTGCCTGTAAGGTGACTGTTACTGTATATTGTCTCTATTTCTTTCTGGTCTATGTTACTTTTAGGCTCTCTTTGCTTAGGGGACCCCTTTCAATATTTCTTGTAGGGCTGGTTTCGTGTTTGCAAATTCCTTTAGTTTTTGTTTGTCCTGGAAGCTTTTTATCTCTCCATCTATTTTCAATGACAGCCTAGCTGGATATAGTATTCTTGGCTGCATATTTTTCTTGTTTAGTGCTCTGAATATATCATGCCAGTCATTTCTGGACTGCCAGGTCTCTGTGGATAGGTCTGCTGCCAATCTAATATTTGTACCATTGTAGGTTACAGACCTCTTGTACCGAGCTGCTTTTAGGATTTTCTCTTTGTCTCTGAGACTTGTAAGTTTTACTATTAGATGTCGGGGTGTTGACCTATTTTTATTGATTTTGAGGGGGGCTCTCTGTGCCTCCTGGATTTTGATGCCTGTTTCCTTCCTCAAATTAGGGAAGTTCTCCACTATAATTTGCTCCAATATACCTTCTGCCCCTCTCTCTCTTTCTTCTTCTTCTGGGATCCCAATTATTCTAATATTGTTTCATCTTATGGTATCACTTATCTCTCGAATTCTGCCCTCATGATCCAGTAATTATTTATCTCTCTTTTTCTCAACTTCTTTATTCTCCATCATTTGGTCTTCTATATCACTAATTCTCTCTTTTGCCTCATTTATCCTAGCAGTTAGAGCCTCCATTTTTGATTGCACCTCATTAATAGCCTTTTTGATTTCGACTTGGTTAGATTTTAGTTCTTTTATTTCTCCAGAAAGGGTTTCTCTAGTATCTTCATGCTTTCTTCAAGCCCAGATAGTATCTTTATAATCATCATTCTGAACTCTAGTTCCGACATCTTACTAATGTCCATATGGATTAGGTCCCTGGCAGTTGGTACTGCCTCTTGTTCTTTTTTTTTGAGGTGATTTTTTCCATCTTGTCATTCTGTCCAGAGGAGAATAGATGAATGAGAGAACAAATTGCTAAAAGGGTAACAACAACCCCAGAAAAATATACACTAAACAAATCAGAGGAGACTTTCCAGAAAGTGGTCGCTTTTTTGTTCATAGAGTTGCTGCTCTTCTTTTCTTCGATCTCCTGTGAGTTTGTAGGTGTTCAGAATGGTTTGATACCTATCTAGGTGAATTCCTGGGACCAGACGAGATTTAGGGCTCCTACTCCTCCGCCATCTTGCTCCTCCTCCTGGTTTCTACTTTTTATTGAATTTTTTCTTGAGTATAATTTTTTCAACTCCTTATTTATAGTTTACCATATACTGTTTGTACTTTCATTGTAAAATGTCTGAAATCCTAATAGAATCCAGGATAAACATTCAAAATGTAAATAGTTTAGTAGCCTCTTCTGAAACTCCCTTCACATCCATTACCAGATCTAAAACACATGACTAAAATAACACACAATCCTGAAAATGGTTCTTTTTAACCAAAAGCAAAACCACTATACTGTTCTTTCATGTTTAATCCTCCATCAGCTGAACATTTTACATAAATTTTCACAAAAACATCATTTGACTAAGAACATCTGCCAGAGCCTGGAACACATTTTTGCAGTCCTTGACTTGAAGTTTAGCATAAATACTATATATATGCTCTCCCAGAGACTTTGACGTATCTTAATATCCTTATACACAAATTTTGTTTGTGCTATTCATTTATATAGAAATCTAATCCTTCTAAAAGCACTTTCATATGCATTATTTCAATTAATCCTCACAACAAGGCTATAAAACAAGTACCACTGGACCAATTTAACAGATTAAAATGGCATGATAGGCACTTATCACTGCTTCCTGAGGCTATTATTTTTCTAGCAATAGCATGATATTTTCCTCAGCAGCACAAGCAGATCTGGAAATACTGACTCCACAATATATATCATCAATCAGTGATTTCAGAGAAGCATTTTGAGGACCACTAGAATTTTTGGTTCTGTCCAACTCAATATTATTTATTACAACCATGACCTAAGATTAAAAAAAATCCCTCGGAGCACACATAACATCCTCTACTCATATGTATATGTCTGTCATGCCAGACAGGACTGGACTGAAACATGTGTGTTTAGTGTATACTAAGCATACAAAAGACAAACAGAAAGAGGCTTTTTCTGTGGAGAATAATTAAGTTGAAGATGTGTTCTTCCTTTAAGATGAAATGCAGACTTCTCGTTAAAAGTAAAATCTTTCCTTTCAAAATACAGAAATGAATGTTCCTTTTTTAAAAACTCCAGATGGCTAAGTGTATGCTTTTTAAATTTTTCTGCTTGAGAGTATTCTTTTGCCTAACAATTCCCCTGAGACTCCTCTCTCGCTCGGTTCTCATGAGTCTCTTTCTAGACCTCAAACACTGTTTCCTTTAACGAGGATGGCCATTTCCTTTTCCTTCAAAGTTCCACTTCCATTGGTTCCTCAATGACTTTCCCTTCTCTCTAATGGCTCCCTTGACTGCTTGCATTCTAGAACATCAACTGATTCAGCCTCTGTCTTCTCTGCATTTGCACCACCCACATATCTTTGAAGACACTAGTGATACAGCTTCTAACAATATGTCTTGATCACGATGATATTTTCCCGAGTCAGATTTTAGCTTCTCCCTTAATTTTTCTGTTCTTAGGTACAATCAGGAATTACAAACACAAATGTGAATCTTCCCAATACCCTAGCCTTTGCCTACCACAAGATAGTAGGCACCACTGCATTTTAATAGAGATAATTCATGGATAATGACCACAGAACCAGAGAGCTATTTCAACAGCAAGAAAATCAATATGATGAAAAATAAAGTGTTTCTGGAGAGGGAAAGACCTAGGCCTATGTGATATCAAACTCGTTACAAATCCTGCAACAAATGAGACTTCTCTATATACTTTCAGCCCCTTTTCCTCCCCAAATAATTTTATTATAGGATTTTTTACTGAAGACATCAAATGAAAGATTCTTGAACAAATATATAAGCACTAAGGTGTTGGCATTATGGATGTATTTAATGCATCATATTTGAGTTCAGAGTTTCTAAGACAGGTAAAAATGTCTAAGTCGGCCTGATTAAGTGTCTATCTTAGGAAAGTAGTCAGAAATGTTGATGCTCTCAACCATTACTTAGAATTTGTGCAAAGCATTAACCATGATATTGAAAGATCCATAGTTGAGCCTTCTTTGCTCTCACATGTGCTTAGCTTTGACTTTGCCAAAAAAGTGGGCATTTTGCCTCCAAAAACAACAAGTGGTTGTATTCTGCATATTCTCATCTCCTCTTGATGACACCCCTGATTGCATCTAACCTGCCAGCAGAACTGGACTGAAAAATAAGAGCTTTCATTTGGCCACAAGAACAAAGAACAATTGTTTCTGTTAAGCAGTGAAGTTTCTAATGCAGCCAGAGGTTAGAGAAAAGAATCCTCATAAGGGAAGGAGAAAAAAAATCCCCATTATGTCAGCACTGTCAGTGACCAAAGCCATACTCCAATGTATGACCTATGGCCCTCAAAGCAGAGGAATATTTCTTCCTCTATAAAGTGAGTGTTATTTGATTAAATGAATGTTTCTCTAATAAATAGCATACTAAAGGTCTTTTGAAAAGCTCTGAACAATCCTCTCATCTGGAGCCAAATAAAAGATATACTGGCAAAAACAAAACTTTCATCCAAATTAATAATGTCTTTATATATCCCTGTCCAGATCTGCATTGGCTCAAGACTAGGAGGCATTTCTCCAGTAATCGTTCTCTAAAAATTGAGTTTTCGAGCAAAGCCAGCATCCTCTGTATTGAGGTTAACAGGTCCTATTTCTAAGGGTGTCTTTGTCTTCCTGACCATTACCACTGTGTGATATTAATTAGTCAATCACAAAAGAGTAGATAATTTTATATGTCGGTACAAAGGCACTTTGGATCCCATTTAAAATTCAAAAATAAAATATAACCTAACTTCACTACAGGACATAAACTGTCTCTCCCCACTCTTTTTTTGTCTTTACTCTTCTTTCATTTTTGAAATCTGATTTGTAGGAATGAATAGAATATCTGCACATTTTGAAAATGGCATTAGTAAAAAGAAAACTAGTGATACTTCAGGAACTTGAATGAGTTTATCATCTTGGACCATGACTTTTTGGGCACCATTCCAGACATAAAATCACTGTTCATTTGGGCACTAATCTGTATACTTCTTGGTGGTTGTTGGAGAATTAAGCAGGCAAATCACTCTCTCACCTCCCAATGTGAGATTTGTCCATTTTTCAAGATCTCTGGAGAGGTAGTAGATGAACACATGTATTCCTTCTCATAATATATACCACAACAACTTGAAAGATGAACACAAAATAAATGGCACAATTCTTTAGTCTTCAAAATGAGCTAATTTCTCTCTGAGAGCAAGATTTAATGAAATGTGGAATCTAGTATCACCTCTGTAACTCCATAAATGCACTTCCTTGACAATTAGGACTCTGACTCAGACCAGGTTTCCCATATCTAGGATGGGCTTAAAGTGGGATACCCCTGGTCTACAGTCACTGGCATGGATACAATTATTTACTGAGGAAAACACACAAAGACGAGCTCAAAAACCAAGGACAGAGTTTGAAGTGTCGATTAAAAACTGGGGCCAGGTATTTGGTAAAAATTAAAATAATAAGCTATTGTGTATTCATTTCTTACTCTACTTACCTGTTTCAATCTTACAACAACCTCATATTTATTCTTGGAGGTATATTAGCTGAGGTATAAGATAAACAGCTATAACAAAGAGCCAAAGTACAATGGCTCAAACAAAGCAAAAGTTGGTCTCTCTCTCGTGTAAAATTCCAAAGGTTCTGCTCCATGGGGCTGTTCAGGACTCTGTTGCTGGGGCAGCTCTAACTATCTCAACTTGTGGTTTCCATCCTGTGTCCAAAGTGACTGCTAAAGGTGTCACCATGATCCAGCAAGTGGGAAACAAGAAATAGAAAGTTCAGGGAGAATAGGAAGCCTCTGAGAAGTGTGCAGGAAGTTGCACACATCACTTCCTTGCAAACAAGCAAGATGTGGAAAGATTCACTGAGGTGTCTTTGCATACAGTCCTTAGTAATAGGGCTACCCTGGAGTGCTATGTATGGAAAATATGTGGTTTAGATCATTGCTATTCATCTGTGTGATCTCGGGTAAAACACCGACCCTCTCTGGACCTCCATTTCTTTATATGTAAAATTTAAAAGTTTAATAATATTTCCAAGTACCCCTGCAGCTCTGAAATTTTATGACTATGTCTTAAAACATGTACATGTAAATATAAAATTGATAATGTGTTACAGATTCAGAATTTAGATGAACCAGAGTTTTGTCCCATCTCTCACACACTGAGCTTTGGAGAAGCTGTCCCTTTTCTCTAAATATTACCATTTGATAGCCACCTTATCCAAAGTGAGTTTTATGTATCATTAACCCCATAAAATGCTCTGGAAAAAAAAGGGGTTCTAAGGCATTTTAATTGGAATACAGTTGACTCCTGAATAATGTAGGGATTAGGGGCACCAACTCCTGTGCAGTTTAAAATCTGCATGGAACTTTTGGCTCCCCAAAAACTTAACTAATAAATAGCCTACTGTTAACTGGAAGCCTTACCAGTAACATAAACAGTCGACTAACACACATTTTGTACATTATATTAATTATTTACTGTACTCTCACAGTAAGCTAGAAAAAGGAAAATGTTATTAAGAAAATCATAAGGAAGAGAAAATACAGTTATAGTACTGTACTGTATAAGTGAACCCATGCAGTTTTAAACCCCTGCTTTTGAAGGGTTAACTGTACTTTGGGTTGTAAGTGGGGAAAGAAAAAGAACTAGATTAGGGAAAGTAGAGAATGTTTATAAGGAATATGAAATGTCACATGGAACCTAAGATCAGGAATGTGACTGGACTGAGAAGCAGCTAGATCTAAGGACTCAAATGCTCTTAGGACATATTCTCTTTCCCTCCTTCCTGCTTAATTCTTCTCTTCCTTAGTAAAAACCAGTCTCCTTTCACTTCTACATGGTGGGAAGGAAGGCTACCAAGCGTTATAACATACCTGCTGTTCAGGAACACAAGCAAGATTGGCTCCATTCTCTTTTAGTTCCAAACTCAGAAATCCTGGACCAAATACTGGCCCTACTGAGTCAAGTCTTCCCTTAGACAAAGCAACAAAAGGCAGAGTCACACTGTTAACATGGCCACTTCTTTATACGTAAGAAGTAATTCCTGGAGAGAGTTCTGGGCCCATAATCTCATAGAGGTACACTACACAAATTTAAATAATGCTGCCTTACTATAGAACCTTCTTAGAGAGTCACAAAGCATATTAGCAAAATTAAAGCTATAAAAATCCTGAACTGTTTAAATTCATTTTCCTCAATAAATTTTATGAAATTGAAAAAAAGTTTATATACATATATGTACATAATACATTGGAAAATTATTCCCTGGAAATTAAAATGTCACTTATTCCAATTGATTCACTTCATAATAGTTACTCTGTAGCTCATCAACATTATCAAATAGCTTGTATGTCTCCATATTAACACTCTGGGTACCCTGGAAACCCAATAAGAGATGAGCTAACCTTTTGAATATTCTGAAATCTCGAAGAAATAAAGACAACACAAAGCACTTAGGTTTTTTAGATATAGTTATATTGTGATAAATAACTAGTTCACAGAAGCAATAAGGTTAGAGAAAGGTATGGTCTCTCCTCTGAATTTTGCTGAGAAAGGACATCCTCTTTACATTGGCGATAGCATTAACTATCAAACCAAATCACAATAAAGCACTGCCTCCTCCCAAAATAACATGCAGTTTAGCACAGTGTGAGAAATGATACATGTTGATATTAACAAATGCTGTAGTAGCCTTGAAAAAGAAAGAAGTAATCACTTCTGGTTTGGGCATGAAGGAAAGACCTTAAAAGATCAGTAGGACTTTATTAGGCAAACTCTGAAGGCACCCCTCTAGTACAATTCTGAGATTAGGAAAAAGCATGTACAAAGGTACTGAAGTGAAAAGCTCAGGACACATTCTGGCAATGGTAAATTATGTATATAGGTCAGTCATAAACTATAGTATATGCCTGAAAGTAGTAGGAAGTAAGGAGTAAAAGGGATTAGGTTGAATTTTGGAGGATTTTGAATGCTAACTTAAGGAATTTGGACTTCATTCAATAAGCAGCAAGCTGACTTTGATAGTTTAAGTTCTATTTAGTTTTTGTTTTTCAAGAAACTGCTTTGTTCAAGATATTGTTTTAAGAAAATTAATACACCAAGGATATGCTAGAAAAGACAGAATGCACACACAAGAGACACAGTCTTTTCCCTGACATGGCAGATTGTATTTTTCAAAGATGATTACAACAATATCTCACATCCTCCATAGTCTTCTTACATGTGACATCGACATTACTCCCATCAATTGGTGGAGTCTGTATCCTCTCCCCCTTGAAGCAGAGTGGGCTTTTGTGACTTCCTTGACCACTAGAGTACAGAAGAATTGATGGTATGTGACTTTTAAAACTAGATCATAAAATGCCAAGCACTTAAGCCTTGTTTTCTTGGGATAGTAACTCTTGAAACCCATTTACCTAGCTGTGAAGTTCAAATAGAGGAATTCGAGAGATCAGATGGAGAGGCCACAGTGTAGATGTTCCAGCTGACAGTACATCTAAGATCTCAGCCAACAAACAGCGTCAACTCCCAGACGTAGGAGAGTAGATGCCTCCAAATCTCCCCAAACCCCAGCCACATAATCATCCCCAGAATTCAAGCCTTTCTAGCTGAGGCCCAAACATTGTGAAGTAGAAACAAACCAAATCTTCTATACAATAGCCTTGGACTAGGCAGTCCCCTAGGGCTAGGTGAAATTTTCAGTGAGGGACAACAGAGCTGTGAACCATCAGCTTGGAAATCTGGGTAGAGAACAGCAGAATCCATTACACTCTACCACTGCACTCCTCAGATTGATTCCCTCTCATTGTAAATTCACCGCATTTGGAAGGAGTTTCCACTATATTCTTTTTTTAAAAAAAAGATTTTATTCATTCATTTGTCAGAGAGAGAGAGCACATAAAAGCAGGGGGAGGAGTAGGCAGAGGAAGAAGCAGGCTGCCACCGAACAAGAAGCTTAATGTGGGCTTCTGGGACCCTGGGATTATGACCTGAGCCTAAGGCAGATGCTTAACTGACTGAGCCACCAGGGGTCCCTCCACCATGTTCTGATTGGTTTTGTTTTTTGAGAAAACTTACCAGAGAAGTGTTTTAGTGGAATCAACTGCAGCCCCCACCATTACATCTCTTAAAGCTATAACTACTAATCAGCATCCCCCTTTCCATCTCCCTTTCAAGATTCCCTTCATCCATGACTAGTAGTTCTAATTTATGCTAATTCTTGTTACAGACAATCCCCTGCTTTCCAAAAAGTGAACACACAGAACAGTCTGTCCTCTTGCCTCTAAAATTTAGAATGAAATCACATTTTTCCTCCACAATCCCCTGGCCATTTTCATTGAGACACTGAGAGCATGAAGTAGGCAGACTGCATGGTAGAAGGACTCAGACCCTCGTCTCTGTGGGTCTAGATTCCTAGTTACCATGCTCTCCTCAAGCTATGGCTGAGGGGCATGGGAGCACCAAGAGATGTCCAAATGGATCACCTAAATACTAAACATATTATTCCCTTCCCATGTTGTCCAGTAGCAACCTTACCTCTTCCTGATGAACGGGGTCGTTTACCACTGCCTATGTGATGACTCCTGGCTTACTGCCTCCTTGCCAGAGGAGCCTAAAGTGAACAAGGGGTTTATGAAGCACCGTACTTCTTTCTTAGGGGAAGACAAAATGCAGCTGATCTGTCCTCTACTTTGGAGGGAACATCACAACATGCCCAGTCAGTTAGATTCCAAAAAACTTCACTAATGTTACGGGTGCTTGAATCTTTATAGGGTTCCTCCCCTTCCTCTGCCTACCAAGCCTTCCAATGTATTTGCCTTTTCTTGCTCATTTGGTTCAACTGCTATGATACCATCAGTATAGGAGACCAGTAAGACATAGTAAGATGTTCTGTGGAATGTCCAGACACTCCAAATCCTTTGGACTATAACAAAAGGCAGGAGAGTTAAGATAGCCCTGGGGAAAGATTAGAAAAGTATGCTGCTGTCCCTGAACGGAAACTATCTCTGATCTTCCTTCTTAATAAGTATGACCTTGGGAAAGTTTTGTGCTTCAGTTTGTCTTCTATAAAAGAAGGATTAAATATAGTACCAATTTCCTAAGTTGTTAAAAGAATTTTAAAAAGTTAATAGAAAATGCCTAGCTACCTTCTGAAAGGGGGTAAGGTGCTCAAAAATACTAACTTTGAAAATTAGCTAGTATTAGTCATTGTCAATGTTCATTATCTTCTACTCCTAAATATCCCTGCTTTTTTATTTGCAGACAAATTCAAGAGGTTGATATCAGTCTGAAGAGAAGTTTTCACTCTCTTGGAAGTAACCAATCCCTCTGGTCAGAGCCTCTTAACAGTCCAAAAAGTCCAAGAGCATATCCTATGGTCACTTATAACCCATTCTTTCTATCTACCATTCCACCTTAACTCTTGGACTTTTAGAAAAATCACTTTTAAAAAGCACTAATCATAACATATTTCACATTCAGAGTCTATTGAGAGTTCTATTGCTCATTAGGCAGTTATACAATCTATACAATCGGTCTCAATCCTGATATGACTAGGATTAATTTTATGATAATCCTCCAACAACATTTACTAAATACATTCGGTAAGTCCAGTTTCTACTTGATATATTACGCATGCCATAGAAATTAAGTGACCAGCTTCAAATACAAGAGCAGAGCATTCAGTCTTCTGGAGTCATCTGTTCCACATCTTACAGAAAAACATAGAAAAAGTTCAAAAAATTTGTCCAGTTCAGAAAACAACACTATGTAAAAGGAAAGCAGTATTATGTGTGCTTGGTTAGATCCCAAATCCACCAGTTAAGTATGAGATCTTGGGAAAGTTAATCACTATTACCTTCAGTTTCCTCAAATGTAAAGTGAGAAGGACATTAATAGGGTTGTTATGATTGAATGAAATAACTCCTGCAAAATTACAAACAATAGCTAATCTATAGTAACTATAATCATAAATGTTAGCTATCATTATCACAGTATATACTATGAAAAGTTACAGTTTATTTTCATTTCTATAGTTTTAATCTTGATTTGGGGTTTTTAAATGACTGCTTCATTAAAGATCTGTTCTCCTTATTAGTTTATAGAATTTAACATAGCCAACTAATGTATAAGGAGGAAAAAAACTTATTTTCAAAACCCTACTTTATAAATGGAGACACGATTATGATATAACATTCATTTAATGACTTACTTTTTTAAAAAAGCAAATCAATTCCATTTATACAGGAAACCCAACCAACTCATTCGTTTACTCACTGTGTTTTCCACATAAAATGTACCTCAACTGAATATACATTGGCAGAGGTGAAAAAAGTCTACCTCATTCTTATAGATTTTGCTATTTCATCCCTTTTACATTTTTCAAATGCTAGGTCTATAGCTCTTCTGAAATATTTACCCATCTTTCTTGGGACTAAGTTTGGCCCACTGTATCTTTATATCATGAGGGCTCCGATGGGAAGTAAGCAACACTAATTCATGTTAATATTAATGACAAACAGACCATCCTTTGCTTTCCAAAGAGTGAACACATGGAACAAACATTCTCTCCTCCTGCCTCTAAAACTCAGAATGAAATCTCATTTCTCCTCCATATTCCCCTGGCCATTCTATTGAGCTGCTATTAGGTGAATTGAACACATTTGTGGAAACTCTACAACTGAGAAGCAATGTTTTTAATCTTCCTTTGTTGAGTTCTTAATCTCACAAGGCTTATCTAGAGCTGATATGTACCCAGGAAAAAAACACTGTATTTTCTCTTCATGAAAAAAAAGAGAAAGAAAGAAAAGAAAGAAAGAAGAAAGAAAGAAAGAAAGAAAGAAAGAAAGAAAGAAAGAAAGAAAGAGAAAGAGAGAGAGAAAGAGAGAGAGAGAGAAAGAGAGAGAGAGAGAGAAAGAGAGAAAGAGAGAAGAAGAAGGGAGGAAAGAAAGAAAAAAAGAAAGAAAAGAAAAGCAACCTCTTTAATCTCTTGACTAGTTCCAATGAAACCTAGCCAAGAAAATACTTCAGTCAGTAAAAATTAGTATGTGAAAGTAGTATACAGGAAAAAAATAACCTTGTTTCCAATTATACTTCTCAAGGCCTGATCAACAATTAGTGGAAAAGTCAGGATTGCTTTTTGGAATTTCTAACTAAAAGGTAAGTTGATTTTTCTTTTCTTAATTGATCTAGAAAATTTTTTGGAATAAAAATCATTGCCAAATGAGGAAGTTTTATTAAAATACTTGATTTTTTTAACCATGGAAATACTGTCAAAATAAAGCTTTACTGGATCAATGAAAAATAATAAAACCAAAGTAAAACATGGATGTAACATACGCATGATAATGTTGCACACTTAAAGCATATTAAGGAAGAATTCATTATTCCATAAGTATCTTTTTAAGTTTATCTTAGTGATTTCCTAGTATCAGACTTATACATTGTGCATGAATGCTGTGATTAATTCATAAATGCAGGTCCATTAAAACAAAAAAGTACATAAATATATATGAAGTTTGCATCATCCTAGGACCAATTCATATTTTACCAATATTTGAGTGCCTATCTAGTGACAGATACTTTATGAGACTGACGTGCTACCTACTGTGCTAACGAGGCACCTAGTGATAGATACTTTAATAAGTATCTCTCACATAAACTATCTTACTTAATCTAGAGAATTAATACAGAACTAATACAGATATATTTAAGAGCATGGTTTCTAGAACCAAACTGCCTCAGCTCATAATCTCAGGCCTATTACTGACTAGTTGTGTAACCCTGAACACAAAAGCTACTTAATGCCAGTGTGCCTCAATGTTCTCATCCAAAAAATGGCAATAATAGTTTTAACCACTTCATAAAATGGTGTGATTAAATGCAAATGTATACACGTAAATTCTCAGAGCAGTGTTCAGAAAATATTAACTATTATTACTCAGGAAGTGAATATTATTTTGGCCTATTACACATGAAAATCACAGCTCAATCATTGACTTGTCAAAATTTTCTCAGGTACCTATGAAGGAATAAGCAATTTTACATTATACCATTCAGAGGAATGAGTATCATATGGTTGCAAATTGACCTAAATTGGTAATCCACACTTACTGTATTATTTTGGGTAGATATTGGTAGCTTTAATAGATTTCCTCATTTCCAGCCATGATGTTGAATATAATAATGCCATAAACAAATAGTTTCAGACCAAACCCTGCCACATACACACAAAGTTTTAATCACAGGAAGCCACAAAAATACTAATGCAAATACTTTTATAGGCTCAATGAAGTACCAGCTCTCTATAGTTTCAGGTATTCAACAGTATCCTCATAAAGAGAAAACACAAGGCAGAAAAGGCAATATCCTACAGGCAGGATTCAGCTAGCCCAGTAGGAGTTGGGCAAAAAACAAAAACCTTCAGATGAGTGTACTTATACCAAATGGGTTTGGGATCCTAAACCGAGGGCCCATTCTCAAGGAATGGAGGTTGTCAATACACTATATTCTGAAATCCTGTCTATGAAGGAGTATCAGCCCAATATACATAGCCCATCACAGATAAACATCTTGAACGTAACTAATTTTACCAATGAGAAAACATTTCTACATCCAGTGCACTAATCACCACACCATCTGGTGTTGATCTGAGATGAAGAGAGCTTAAAGCTTGGCTTAAACACCTCCAAAGTGTGGGAATTTGATTGGAGCCTCTCAAGTGCTTGCCAATACTCCCCCCAAAACATATATATTCCTTATCTGGTTCTTTTAAATTTTAACCACATCCCACCCCCCCACACACACACATACATACAACACTGCTTATGCTTGTGTTTTAAATTACAGACAGTAAAACATATTATTCTTTGATTCTCTAGAAGTTTCTTCTTCTAAACTAACATCTTGAGAGTTTACCAGCCTGTTTCCATTTCAGTAGTTCCACTACTACACAGATCTTCAAATTCCTGACTTCTATTTATGCAGGATCCATGTGCCTGTTTCAGTCAACATTCAAACACGATTCTATCAGATATTAGTATTAGATATTATCAAAATGCATGGTCTGTTCTTCCTCTGTCTCCTAATGCCAGTATATTTATTATTTAACCTCATTGAGATCTACAGTCTCTGACCCCATTTTCTACCTTCTCTAAGGCAGTAGGAAGTGAGGGAGCATGTAGAAGCTAGAAAAGCAATAACCCAAACTGAACATACTCAAAATTAAAACTGTTTGAAAAACACTATCCATATTTTGTCCCCAGACCCCTCTACCCTACTATGGATCTCTCATTTAAACTGCCCCAGCAAATATAAATGATGTCAGTTCAATGGGCATTCTTCCCCTTATACTCTCTTATAACTCCTTCCTCTTTTTGAGTTCTCTGGCTCTACTCTTTTATAGATATCTACTGTCTTCGATCACCATTCTTCTCAGTTTACTTCAGTTCTAATTTCTCTGTTTACCCTAAGCATTCATATTGCCCATGATCTGTCTTCATTCCAAGTCTTGGTCTGCATTCTTTTGATAAACTCATCAATTACTATCTATACCCTGAAAATTCCTATATCTCTATCTCCAGGCTGACTTCCTCCCTTAGTTCTAAACCTACACCACCTATCAACTAATTGACTCTCCACTCAGATATCTTACTGACAACTCATACTTATGAACAAGGCTGAACCCAACATCTGTCTCCCCCCATACTCCTCCACCACTACAAACCCAACATCTTCCCTTCTATTCCCTATTTCTGAAATTGAAATTACCATTCTCCAATCATCCAAATCAGAATCATAACTTTCATTCTAAGTACAATATATTTACCTCATTCCTCATTTACAACTGATAAATAATTCCTCTCAAGTTTACCTGCTAAATGTGTTTTAGTTCTGCCTTCTTCTATTCTTATCGAAGCTTTAAGATTTCCTCATTTCTTATCTGGATTACTGCAATGCCTTCTAAGTAGTTTCCCTGTTTCTTCAGTTGCCTTCCCCCTCCAGTCCTTCCTACATATAACACCATAGTGACCTAAAATGTAAATTAAATGAAGTCAAAACTCAGCTTATAGTGATTTAATGGATACTATAGCTTTCCTGATAAATTCCAAATTCCTTAGAATGTGTATGAAATATTTCATGAACAAACCACATGACCTTTCAATCACATCTTTCACCTAAGACACTGATTTCCTTGAATAAAGTAAAACATGTCCTATTCTCTACACCCTAGTTACGTGCTGTTATACATAAATCATTTCCATTCTTCCTACTCCCACCCTGCTTAATTCCATTACAATTTCACCATTTAGCTCAGATTTCACTTTCTCCAAGAGGTTTTCCCTCATTTTCCTAATGGATTCAGAGATCCTCTTTTTTTTTTTTTAAAGATTTTATTTATTTATTTGAGAGAGAGAGAGAGAGAATGAGAGACAGAGAGCATGAGAGGGAGGAGGGTCAGAGGGAGAAGCAGACTCCCTGCCAAGCAGGGAGCCCAATGTGGGACTCGATCCCGGGACTCCAGGATCATGACCTGAGCCGAAGGCAGTCGCTTAACCGACTGAGCCACCCAGGCGCCCGGATTCAGAGATCCTCTTAAAAATACAGTCCATGTTTCAGATCTTACTGAATTGTTGGTTTATTTGCTATCTTTCCTATTACACTCCTTAAGGAATGGCACTGATTTCCCACAGGGCTAAACATAGTGCTTGAAATCAGAATGCAATACACAGTTGCCTGCTGAGTGATTGCCATACATCCAAAGAGATAAAGAGGACTTCTGGGCTTCCTACTGTTCAGCATCCTGACAATGGGCCCACAAAGAGGTCTGATCAGTTTCTTTATTTAATACATGTCCTTTAAGGATTTGGCTCCATAAGAGTGACATTTACTATAATTTTGCCTCTACTGATTATTTAATACATCTATATTTTGTAACTAATTGATTTAAAGTATTATTGAATGGATTGACTCACTGAGTTAACCCACAAGTATAAACCAGTAACTTCATGAAAATATCCTTATTGGGTTCCTATCTCAAAGGTCCCTAAATTACATGACTTGGCTAACTCTGTCAATTTCTAATGAGGTCTTTAATGTCAAAGTTTATAAGTGATTGCTCAGCTAAAAAGGAATAATAGTTATCATTACTTGAGTGTTTACTCAGTTTTATGCAAGGTGTATTACATAACATAGTTCTCAACCAGGGGGCAACTCTGCCCTCCCAGAGACATTTGTCAATGTCTAGAGACACCTTTGGTTGTCACAACTGTGGGAGAGGTGCAACTAGAATCTAATGGGTATACACCAAGAATGTTGCTGAACATCCTATAATGAATATAGAACAGCCCCCACAACAATCCCCACAATGAAGAATTATTCAGCCCCAAATATTAATAGTGCTGAGGTTGAGAAATCCTATTTAGCCCATAGCAACCTTGTATGGTAAGATGATATTAATCCCATGTTACAAATGAGAAAAATAAGATCTTGAGAATTAAGTATTCAAGATTACTTAGTTAATAAGTGGTGTGACCGGAATTTGAACCCATGTCTGTGGAACCCTAAACACAGACTTTCTTTAGTACCATATGGTACCTCCACCAAAATATCATTAACTATGATTTTTAAAATATGCTAACTATCTCACATGTGATTTATGATGTATTGTACAATCATATCTTCCATAATAAAATATAGAAAATGTAAAAGTAGTTGCAGGTCAATTCTTTAGAGATGACTGTGAGAAATATGTGGACCCACATCTTTTTTTAAAAATTACGATTGGAAATGATATTGTAGTTCTGTGTTTCTAATTAGTTTTGTTTATTTCTCAATCACCTAACTCAGCAATAAAGTTGTTAATCTGTATAGCCTAAGGTTATTTAAATTGATATACATTTACATGCATTACCACTAATTCTCAAAACAACCTTTCAACGTAGGTATTATTTTCTACATATTACAAATAAGAAAATAATATGTGGTTCCAGTAAGCTCAACTACTCTTTGGAAAGGCTTGCAGAGCAAGATGCTAAAAACAGCTTCTATAGTTTTTAAGTTATTGACAGTAATTGACAAAGAACTTTCCCAAAAACTCAAATAATCCAGATCTATTTCTTAATAAGAACCTATTCATTCTTTGATAGTCAGGCCAGCTTTCTCTACACAGTTGTTTTTTGTTTTTGTTTTTTTTTAGTTTCAGAGGTAGAGTTAATGATTCATAAGTTGCATATAACACCCAGTGCTCATTACATCAAGTGCCCTCCTTAATGCCCATCACCCAGTTACCCCATCCCCCCACCCACCAACCCTCCAGCAACCCTCAGTTTGTTTCCTATAGTTAAGAGTCTTTTATGGTTTGTCTCCCTCTCTGATTTCATCTTATTTTATTTTTCCCTCTCTTACCTTATGATGTTTTGTTTCTTAAATTCCACATGAGTGAAATCATGATAATTGTCTTTCTCTGATTGACTTATTTTGTTTAGCATAATACCCTCTAGTTCCATCCACATCACTGCAAATAGTAAGATTTCATTTTTTTTTTTGATGGCTGAGTAATATTCTTTTTAGCATGACCAGTTATAAGCTTCATTTTTATAGTTTCCCTCCACTAGATGTGAGAAATTGTTCAATGGCAAATCATTGATTAGTTCATGGTTTTAACATGTATAATGTTCCCTATGAATCAGCAGAATTTGTATAACTAAGGCTAATAGTACTCTTGTAATCAGTACTAGCTTTGAATCCCAATATTCAGTATTTACTAAATATACTTTCCTGTTCATACCTTGTCATTTTTCCATTAAAGGAAATGATGAAACTAACCTCATGTTTAATAAACACAATACATATGGAACTTCCTGGGATACATGTATTCACTACAAGCTGAGAAAAAATAGAAATTACATAACACTAATTTCTATGGTTAGATGTTTTCTCTTAGAAAAGCAGTTCTCATAATTCAACTCTATTTAGTCAGTCACATAATTAAAACAATAAGTTGAGTCACATGCATGTTTATGCACACCATGGTGTGCATTATCTCCACGTTTCCTGGAACAGCACATGTTTAATTCATCATAAAGATAACATACACATATATAAACACACACATAAACAAACATATATATTATTATACATATAGCATGTATATGTGTGCTTTTTATGATAAATTAAAGAAAAGAAATAAAAGCACTACTCAACCAGTAATTTTTTAAGTATTTGCTTTCAAGCTAGAAAGGAGAATTTTACCTTACATCACCCAGTTCTGAAAATCCAAGGATGAAACTCAAAACAACAATAGAAAAGCTAATAGAAAAGAACATACAAGAATATCTTAAAATGTTGCTCTTTTTAACCCTAAGAATTCTTTAAAGACGTATAAAGTTTGAGGGCAGGACTCTCCTTGATCCATTTATATCTCTCCTGTGCCATCTAGCGTTTTTAGGCAATTACTATGAATCCAGAGTCTAGAATAACCTGTTAACACTTTAGCTGACCACTCAGCTTGTCTGCATAGTCAACCGCAGGCAAACGAAAAGTAACTTAAATTTGGGCTGCAAAAGAGTGGTTTTATTGGGTTATGAAAAAATTGCAAATGAATAGGACTTTAATAGCAAAGGAGAAAGCTTTAAAGTTAAGTTCAGGAACTGTGGCTAACAGATGTGAAGAAAATAATGCACAATGGAGCTATTGAGTCTCATTAGACTCATACACAGTGTAATAGAAGTAGAATTTTGATCTGAGGCTGCACATCTATATGAGAGAAAGTAGTAAGAAAAGGATAGAATGAAACAGAATTATCCTTCCTTATTCATAGGCAAACATTTTTGCCTCTCTTGTGGTCTGGCTACTGTACCAGATTTGGTCATAATACCCACTATTAGAAGTGGCTGCCATGGGTACTTCATCCTCTCAGAGTAAAATCCTACTTTACAACTTTTACCTAAATGTGCCATTAAAAACATAAGTTCTCTGCATGGAGCCAGGTAGAGATCTTTTCCTTCAAGTTCTTGGATTTTCTTTCTTTCTCGGTAGGATACTATACCATCAGACATAAATTGCTTAATATATCAATATATAGAAATATTTCTCAACTTATGCCTAAAATTCCTGATTTGAGAAACAAATCAAATAACTGAACCTTATATATATAAAAGGGCTGAATAAAATAAAACCTAATGAATTCACTCCATCTTGAATAAATTTAGTATTGTACACAAAAATAAACCCTGTAATGTTCAGGTCTAATTAAAACATACTTAACCAAAATTAATTGATTGTTCCCCCCAAAAGATGAATGTATGCTGCTGTTTCTCATCTGAATTCCACTTCAGGTGCTTTTTGAATTTTACAGGAATCTTTATTGTAGAAAAACATGGGGAAAATGTACATATCTACTTTTGTTCCCTGGCCTTCTGAGAAAGTAGAGTCAAGGGTCATGACTAATCATTAGTAGGAGGAAAGGGGAAGTTAGTTATTACAAGTCAGCAATGCAGTTTGTAGAATAAAATTGGTCTTGACAGTGATTTTTAAACTCTTTCCAACCTTGATGGTCAATAATTACATTGATGAATTATCGGTGTGATAACAGGTATTATTTGTAGAGCTTAAATGTGCCAAGTCTTATACTCACCTTTTTCTTTACATTTTGTCAACCAATCCTCACAAGCCCTAAGTTAGGAAATTGAAGCTTAACTAAATAAGTTCATGCAACTTGCCCAAGGTCATAATAGCTCATAAATGGCACAGCAAAATTCATTCCTGAACTCTCTGACACTAGGGTTCATACTCTGAACCACTCCCTCCCCAGTGATGGAGACTTCGAAGAAAGTCTGTCAGAGATCCAATACCCTAGACTTGCATTTCTTAGGCTGGTGACTTTCCAATCTTACAGAAAATATCTCCATAAAAGAAAAATGCTAAAATCGTTTTCATAATTTAAAACTATTCTTCTGAGATGCAATGGAATGCCTTACTTTGGATCATCCCAGTGTGCTTTCTAGTCTGCCACTGTCTTGAGATCACTTTCTGTCAACAACTTTGTGATAACAAGCAAAAAAGTCATCACAATGATAGCATCTTAACTCAAACTCAAACTTTTCAGCAGCATGAACTCTCCCTGCCATCCAGTGAGGTCTAAGAC
Organism: Phoca vitulina; assembly: GCF_004348235.1. Lineage (NCBI taxonomy): Eukaryota > Metazoa > Chordata > Mammalia > Carnivora > Phocidae > Phoca > Phoca vitulina. The sequence continues at coordinate 6,211,892 of NW_022589717.1, forward strand.
TCACACAAGGGCAGTCTAAGCAAACTCATTAAATAAGGCTACCGAGGAGGTAATTCCAAGGCAAGTATATCATGCTAGGATAAATTCTAAGCAAATTTCACGTTGGTAGATTGTTCTAAGTTTAAAATATTAAACAAAGCTTTTCAAGTATCACTTGTCTTCACCACTCTGTTAGTTCAGTAGCTCTCAAGACCAATGTTTAAAATTGCTCTCCTACCTTTCATCCTAAATCCAAAACTGAGCAACTCACTAAAATAAAATACATTTTTCATCTCTAGAGTAACAGAGCCTTTCCCTAGTCAGGTCCCCAATCTGTCCACTTTGGATTCTGATAAAGATTATTCTTCAAACAGATATGAGGGTTCAGTAAAATTCTACCCCTAGAAATCCTGTTTTATTTCTTGGTTTTTCCCCTCCTGTGATTTTTCCTGCTCCTTTTCTTCCCTACATTTCTAAGCACACGAGCCATAGCTAGAGGACCAGTCTTCCTTGAACAGTTGGTCACTAATGCCTTTCACTATATTCCTCTCTCAGAGATGCTGCTATGGACTGCACTGTGTCCCCCTAAAATTCGTATGTTGGAGCTCTAACCCCTAATGTGATAGTATTTGGAGTTGAGACCTTTGGGAGATAATTTGATTTAGATGAGGTAATGAGGGTGGGGTCCTCATGATAGGATTAGTGCCCTTATAAGAAGAGACATCAGAAAACTTGCTGCCTCTCTTTTTCTGCCATGTGAGGACGCAACAAGAAGGAAGGTCTGCAAGGCCATCTGCAAACCAGAAACAGAATCCTCACCAGAATTCAACCACACTGGCACTCTGATCTTGGACTTCCAGCCCCCAGAACTGTGAGAAACTAAGTTTCTGTTGTATAAGCCACCTAATCTGTGGTATTTTATTATGACAGCCCATGCTGACTAATACAGATGCATAATGGGAGTCATATTATCCACCAATGTACATTTTTAAATAATTAAGATCTGGTTTTATATATTATTTGATAAGCCATTGCCCCTATTTGAGGTCAATGTTAGCCCACAGTAATTTTGGTAAGGAGAAAAGTTTTGCTGCAAACAGGAATGACTGGAGAGACCAGAGCAAAGAGGTCATATAAATATCACCCAGCAATGCAAACAGAATAGGTATAGGTAAAAGTCAAAATCTAAACCCAAATATGCAAGAAAGGATGATCAAGTAAGTGAAGTGATTATTGATTATTAGTACTGAAAGTGAAGTTTACAGACTTTTGTTTCTTTTAATAGTCAACTGACCTATCATCCAGCATTCTGAGTAAAGGCTTACTGTTAACATCATAAACCTAGGCAAGCCATCAAGAAAGAGTCAATTACAACCCCCTAAGGACCTGAATTTTTCATCTGAAGATTAATGGAATTACTGACTTGAGTTTCACAGACTTCTGTGAGATCCATACATAATTCAAAGAGCTATTTATGTTTTGAAATTTTAAAAAACCTATATATGTTTTTTAATAAAAACTATATATGTTTAGTAAAAACTATATATAGGTATATGCGCTTTTCTATTGCACACAACATATGTGTGTGTTTGTGTGTGTGTGTGTGTATTATTATTCCTAGAAGAGAATATGAACTTTTCTCAAAAAAAAAAGCTGTACACCTGAAACTAATAAAACACTGTATGTTAACTATACTGGAATTAAAATTAAAAACTTAATTTAAAAAAAGGGGGGATTCTTTATACCAAAACATTTTAAAACAAAGAGAACTAGAAAGTGGTATTACTATAGATACTTGATTTAAGGGGGAAATTGCCAAAGCACCCCCCTTGATGATAGGTAGAACAAGACTCCAATCCCAAATGAGAGGAACCAAAAAGGGCAAAATAAGAACATGGGGCTCCTGAAACCTCTGAATTGAAAGTCTAAACAATATTCTCAGAAGCAGAGACCAAGAGAAAGACCAGTCCCTATAACCAGGCCAATGTGATTTAAAGGAAAGATGAATTACAGCTAAGGAGTAGCACAGAACCCAGGGTTTACACCGGGAACCAAGTTCTAGCCTGAGGAGATTCTTAGGAGCTCAACATCCACAAAGTTGCTGCAGACTTTATGTCTGTAATGATATAAAAACTCAATTCCCCTCCAGATTCTTAGAAGCAACTATTATCCTTGATAAACTGCCTGCACAGGGCAATACGAATGAGTGAGCCTGCAGGTAGGGGCTGTAAGGACTTGTGGTGGAGGGATGAGGCAGACTTAAGAAATGAGGTAGAGCTAACACAACAGAAGTGAAACCTTCAAGGCCTTGAACCTCAGGTTCTTGTGCTTTTGTTCTCCTAGCATTTTCTAAGGAAATAACATACTATGTGGTGTATTTCAAGCTCATCCATTTCCCTAGACCTTTACCATTAAGATCTAGCTGTAAGTTCCAGGTCTTGAAAGATAAACCTGTCAGTACAGTTGATCAATGAGGTAGTAATGCTAAAAGTAGTTTAATTAGTAGTATGTCAGACAGTCTTTTCCACCTATTGGTAGAAAAGAACAGAATTTTAATTATAACTAAACCAGCATTCAATTCCAAACAAAAGGAATATCTTTAATTCCAAAGGGACAAAAGAAGGAAAAAATATCCAGTATGCAGCTTTTATGATTGAATTCTCACAATTTTCTGCTATTAACAATTTCACTTTATAGATGGTCTTCATTACCCTAGATATAAAGGGTAGCCGCAAAGAACACAAAGCTTTATTTTGAGTGTACCCAAAGTCCATTAGTTTAAAAGTGTCAATGTTTTACGGTTTTAAGAAACTGTATAAATTGTACTTGTTTGTGTAAGTTCATTTTCAAATGTGTGAACACAAATGTCTATTGTCTATGAGGAAAGTTCATGCTGAGCTACAAGTGAATCGTACAATTGAGCTCTAAGCCAAGCTGCAGACTCTGCCAAGCTAGCCATTTTGGTAAGTGGTCCTGAATTTGATACAGGGGCAAATAATTTTTTATTGTTTTCCCAGGGGGAGAAAGCTCTTTTCACAGAGTGCAGACCATTAATGATTTTTTTTTATTTTTGCTGACTTTGCTTTTTCTCCTTTTTCGCACAAAAGAATCTGAGCCTGTAATTTTTAACTTCCTTTTGTTAAAACTGTGCAAAAGACCTACTAACCTGTGACCTTAAAGCCCTGCCTTATTTTTTGTTCCAGATACCATTAAGATCTTTCTCCACTGCTGCTCAGCAATTTCTCCTTTCTAAAGCAGCATGGTAATTCATTGTTTGTATTCCCAGAGAACTCCACAGGGAGACCAGCTCCCGCAATTTCAGTTTATTCCTTGGAATTAGTGTGGTTAACTTCTTCTGTCTCCTTAGTCATTTAGTGTTTTTCAAAACTATGTTAGATACAATATAGCCTCAGAGAAGTTACTCAAAGAAGAAATCTTTTGAGTACATTCCCCATTAAAAATTAATAGCTAGCACTAGGGATACTTATGATAGAACCATTCTGTATCTTGAGTGTGACTGTGATCACCGAAATCTACACATGTAATAAAATTGAATAAAATTAAATACACATACATACACACACATACAAATGAATCCATTTAAGACAGGAATCTAAATAAGGCTGATGGATTAGATCAATGTCAATTTCCTGGTTATATTATATTATAGTTAAACAAGATGTTACCAGTGGGGGGAAACTGGGTGACGGATATATGGATCTCTCTGTGCTATTTCTCATAACTGCATGTGAATCTCAAAATAAAAAGTTATAAAAAGTGATTAACAAATTGTACATCTGGGGTATTTTTAATTTCATCACTTTAAAGTTATTTCCAAAATATTTAAAAGACAATTGAAAAATGTACAATACAGCCAATAACAATCACCTTTGCTCTGTCCCTCCCTGATGCATGATTATGAATCACCACTACCAGTAAGAGGGGAACAAAGCTCCTCAGCAGAGCCAGTACATGTCATTTTAATTTTCTGATTTAAAAAAGGTAACCTGGCTTTGATTATGTGCCTGAGTTTGGTTGCAGCAGGATCTCCAGTTGGCTTCTGAGTTCTCCAAGGTAGACTTACCAGTCATTCTAAATTCACTTGTGTTATTTAGACATTCCATATCACAGCCATAATAGAAGGAGACCCTACATTAGTGTCACAGACTGTGCTCATAAACACAAACTATCATATCACATGAACACAAAAACATCTTAGAAGTGGATATCTTCCTAAGATATTAAAAGAGAGATTTCCTTTAAGGTTTTCTCTTGCATTTTTCCAAGACTAACTCCTGTGGCTTGTATCATATGAACAGGAGAAATGGGTGAGTTGACCTAGAAAAATGAAGTTGTCATCTAAATTTTCTAGCATTGCTGTTAGATTACAGTTTAATACTGCGAAATGAAATTGCCTTAAAAAATTTTATATCCTACTTTCTGCTATCCTGTCTCTACAGTATGTAAAGCTCTGCAAATTAACAGACATAATCTCACTTCATCTTTAAATCTAAAACATAAGGAAGCTTAGTTTCCTTAAACGTAATCCCCTCTCACAAATCTCAACACCTTTCAAAAGCAGGGTTGTGAAGGTTTAGCTTCAAACTTCTGAACTGATGTTAATCAGACCTACTCAATCAGAACTGTCAGAATTGAAAAAAAAAAAATTGCAGATTATGTCCAAATCTTTTACAAAATCATGCATGCTAGCAAACATCACAGAGCTACAAATCTGAGCAAAATAATCAGCACTTGCAGCTTCAAGAGAGCTAGCAATTTCGTCAAAGGCAGTTCATAGATAATGTGATCCAAACAGACACCTACACAGAGTCTATCAATTCTGATATGGGAAGAAGAAGAATCAAGCTGCAATATGACTATTCATTTTCTTCAACAGGGTCTTCAAACACCATCTTCCTCCAATTTTTCAAAGTAGCCCTTATGATTCCAGAAATAATGATTAATAATAAACTAAGTTCTCAGCACCAGGCTCAGCCTTCTCCAGTGATAATCTGCAAGTAATGACCCTCTTACCCACTCATCTTAAAGTTGTGTGTAAAAGTAACAGCCACAACACCCCCTGAAACATTATAAATGTCTAGGATAAAAAGTAGCAGCCTAATATATCTTCTATAATATGAACTAAAGAGAGGGAAAGTGACAAATTACTGGAAAGTCTAAAATATAGGCTACTTGAAAATAAATTATTACTTTTATTCATATAAAACTTACATTTACATTTTCATTTACACTTGTATGTACATGTACACATACCTTATGGGAAAGTACATAATACAGGCAATATGAAAAATCCTTAGCCAATTCCTAGCAACCTTTTTGTCACGATTCTAAATTGCTTAAGAACTGTATCAAATGCCTGATTTAACACTGCAGAACATGCAAAAACCAAAAGCATAATCTGTTTAATAACTGCATAGAGATATTTTACATTACCATAGCTTCTTATTCTCTTTGTTTCCCTTATGTCAACAGAAAGCATGCACTGGGTAAACTAGGGGACTATTTGCAAGGAAAAAATGAAAACATGTTGTTCCTTTAAATAGTTTTAATATTTCTCTCTGCAATTTTGTTTACACTAGTAGTTTGGGAAACCGTTTCTTTAACAGGACTTCCTCCTCCAGAGGAAGACTAGTTCCACTACTGCTCCCTCAAAAATTTCAAATCATCATACAATCTGAACAATTAGTTCTAATTATAGCCTAAGCAAGACAATAATGCTGATTTTCCCTTCATTTTCATCACCTGAGGCATTAAAAGAAAGCACTTGGTTTCCTATCCCCATTTCCTGAAGACATTCAGTGGCTATGCATTCTAATACCAAGGCCCGAATCAGCGAAAACTGGTTCTTCTCCAGACTCTTCTAGAAAGATGAGCAAAAAGGTGTGGTCCACATCTGCCCACAAGATGGCTTGTTTGGAAAGGGTTAAAGGCAGGCTGTCAGTCTCCTGCCACTGTTCCCATCATTTGCATCAGTCATGGGAAGTGATGTCACACACCTGCAGTGCACATGCGAACTGTAAACACTTCACCAACGTTGAATTTGAGTCTCCCGTCCAAAATCATGCCCAGCTGCCTCAGGCTGAGTTCCTTGGCTGCCAAATTTGTCAGACTGCATAGTGTTGAGAAAATGGATAGTCTTATGCTAACAACAGTTAAGTAGGTTCAAGTTTTATACTACCAAGCTGTGTATACTTTTGTTTTTTACTGATTACTTCTTGTTGTTTCTACAATCACAGAGGTGGAATTGGAAGAAATATTAAAGATTGTGCAACACAACACCCTCATTTTAAAAATAATTAAATCACACCTCTACTATAGCTGTTACTAATTGTCCCCATATCTTTCTTTCCCATCAGACTCAAGGGCAGGGGCCAAGATTTAAAATACTTTCCATCCCTAAAGCAAATATTGCTAGAGCTTAATACCTAGCAAATGGACAGACGTATGGATGGATAAATGGGTAGCTTCTTTGAAAATCATTTCACAGAGATATCCTAGTTGACTTGAAACAGGAGACTTAGGCAATTCACTCAATTTTTGTAAAACTGAGTTAACTTATCCAGAAAAATGGGAATAATAATAGTATCTTCCTCAAAGAATTGTTGCACAGATTCCTTGAGACAATGCTTTTCAACAGTTCCATACAAAGCCAGGCACATAATAAGGATTCCATAAATAATAGGTTGTTGTTATTTTGATAGTGGTAGTAGTATATCACCCTCCATTTATCATTGTTATTATCACTCACCAACCTCTTGGTTCATCCTATATAGGTATCAAGGTATCAAAAGCTTTACCCCCTCTCTTGTGTTTCCCTCTTTCCTTAGATCCACCATCAGGCCGGGGTGACATCAACATCCATGTGAACACCTCATCATGCCCTATCTTCACACTTCACTTATCTTTTCATCTTCGATGACTTGTATTTTTTTCTTTCAGCTTTATATGTCCCATGACCATACACAAATATTTTCTCTGGAACCAGTCTATTTGGATACAATGCTAGCTCCATCAGGAGTTATAGCTATGTAATGAGCTATTCACTTTTTTAAGCTCTCTAAAGACTTCAGTTACCTCATTTGCTAAATGGGATAATAAATGTACTTACCTCACAGTGCTTGGTATACAACAATCCTCAATTTTTCTTACCCAAATTATACCATATCTGAAATATTAAACCCCAACACTAATATATAATGTCTGGATACTTAAGTTATTCCAACTCCTTTACTATTGTAAATAATCCATAGCAGAAATCATAGGCTGAAAATGAGTTAGAAATAAAAAGGAAAAAAAGTAGGAAAATAGAGACGTGCTTAAAGATAACAAACTTTTCAAAATATAATCACTGGGCACCCAAAAAATAACTATGATGGTAATAGTATACATTTATTGATAATATATGTAATAGAGTAATATCTGGCTTGAAGTGTACCAAAATAGGTATATTATGTGAATTATGAGTGCTTACTATGTATAGGTACAATTCTAAGTGCTTTCCATGACGTGTTTTGCACATACAGATGAGAAAGTCAGTAACTCACCCCAGTTAGAAGTCTAGTAATGTTACAGACCTGGGATTCAAACCCACAGACTCAAGGCCATATGTGGTAGAGCTGAGATTTCATCAGTCAGTCTGATACCAGAGCCTGTGCTCTTAATTACTTTGTCTCTCCCTACATTACTAAGACCCTAGAACATAGTGACAGTAGCTTATCTTAAAATATATATACAAACATACATTTGTTCAATCAAATTTTCAGATCAAACTATTTCACCCCAAGCAGTTTGCTTTTTTGGCTAAAGTTTATAGCATTTTCAGCCCCAAGAGCAGTCCTTCAGGGCCAGTGTTAATCCTTCACATGTGGGGCCCTGCCAGGTTTTCCTTGGCTTGCACAGATGGAGACCTGGCCTTCAGTCTCAGCAGGTCTTTCCTGCCCTCCAGAATTCTTCACTTCACTGATGGATGAAGATTGTACCCAAACATAACTGAGTGAATACAACAACAACAAGCATTTTTCTGGGTTCCATTCTGCCTCGATTGAGTCAGGTCATTTTCAATACAGAGTTTAGTCTGGTGACAACTATGGAAGAACAAGTTTTCCTGCCCCCATGGGGGTAGAGACCTGGGCTATACAAAGTCCAGCTTGTAGATGATCAACTTCAAAGGCATTCCTTCTAGAGTTTCTAGACAGCCGTGGACCCCAGGTACATCTTTTCTATAGCCATCTGGCACTCATTTTTTAGGTTCACCTCCTGAGTTCTCACCAGGGCCACAAAGTAAAGGAAGTAATAATTCTTCTCTGGCCACCACATTTCTTAAAGTGGAGTCACCTGATATTTCTATACCCGCTCTCAGAACAAAGTAACAGTTTCCTGCACAGGGTTAAAAGTCTACTAGCTGAGGTGTATGTTAGGCTCTGGAGTGAGAGGTCAGGCAGAAATTCAGTAGTGCTATTTGTGGTCTTCTGGTTTCCTGGAGCAGGAATTTCGGACTTGAGGTGAAGGTGAAAAATAACATTCTTAGCCTATAATTCAGCAATCGCCATCAATGATAATCTTATTGAACATATCACCATTCTTTATCAGCTTTTTCTTCTATTTCAGCACAGTGTCTTTATCCAGGGAAGATGACTATTTAAGCAAAACATTTCTTTTTGTTTAAACTGCTTTCTTGGTATTTTGTCCGATAATTATAATTATTGATCATAAAGAAAAAAAGATAACTCTCTCTATAACAGAATACTACCATCTACAGATAAAAGAAAAAAAAAAGACCAGTTTTAAATTTCTAAATGTGCTGCTGAAAATGGCATCAAAGAGATTTAAAATATCTGCATGAATTACTAAATGAAATTTGTCTTTAGATATGTAAGGATGTGCCCTAACTTCTTCACAAATAAAAAGGATTATCAGCACATAAGCTTCATTAGCAACAAAATGTCATCAGAAACTAAATCGCTTTATCAGTGACACCCACATCTTATACTTCCTCACCTCACTTCATTCTTGTCCTAAATCTCTTACCCCTTGTATACATGTTTCTCCTCTGTGTTTGAGGCAATTTGAGGTGCTTACCTGAAGTAGGACTCCAATGACAATGACAAAAGCAATAAAAGAAGTAAAGAAAACAGAAAGTAATAAGAAGTATACATATTTTCAAGGTAGCATAGACCCAGTAAGTCTAGATATTCATTCTTTCCCACAATAATGTATTGAATTGCTGTCACAGTGTATTTTTTCTTTATTAAAAGATGAATTTTTGTCATTAGCTAGCTCAGTATTTTAGAGCAATTTCTCTTAACCTTTTTGATTTTTGGTTCTCTCAGCTGCAAAATAAGACCACTGCTCTACCTGATCTCAAAAATCACTCAGCTCTCTGAGAGACCTTCAATAAATTTATCTTGATTTCACTTTAGTTCAACTTGATTCAAAATCTTTCTGCATTATTTAAAATTAAGTGGTAAATCAAACTGATCAAAACTTTCATCACATTGTACAAAATAGGAGACCTATAGGATATTAAAACATCAAATTCTTTTTTCAGAAAAATTTTCACTTCATGGAGAATGACTGCTAATAGTTAAAACAACAACAACAACAAAACTAGACTCTGCCAACTCCCATTCTTTCAGTGTTTGAGGAGATACCAAGTTATCACTACCAAATTTGAAACTCAGATCTACCCACCAATATTATAGGCCTGCCCAGAGGCCTTTGAAATACACACACACACACACACACATTATACAACCCTGCCCTGTCCCTAAACAAATAGAAACTTTTATTCTATTTTTACTTCTTTTACTTCATCCTGCTTAGCAGAGCAAAGCACCAAAAACCATGCATCAACATCGACTCCTGACAATGCTGTTATATGCCAGCCCAAGGCACATATTCAGATAAAGAACATTTCACAAATTCCCTGGGCTAAATGTTCTCCTTTTGGCTCTTCTACCATATTCACTATTCCTAATTCTTCTCGGTCCACAGATCTGCTAGAGTGCAATACAAAACCACAGAAATGTCGAAAACAAGTGTTGGAAATAAGGACTGTAAAGTCCCAACTGCACGTATGAAAGAAAAAACATGTGCATAAAATTGTTTCCAAGGATTTAAAATATATTTATCCTGAATTTATAATATTTGGATTCCAGAAGAATTAAAGACTGAGTTAAAATAATGCATCGACTAGAGAGCAAAAATGTATCATTTTTGGCTCAGTCTGTCATCTGTAGTGAATCAGATTTTATTTTTTTTTTAGTTTAACCCAATTTAAGCACAAAAATGAAATAGCTCAGAAAAGCAGAAGACAGTCAGTCTCCTGCTTAATCTCCTGAATAGTCTCCTGACTCCTTAACTAGTATTAGGACACACAGCCTCCTTTAACTCTACGCAAATGTCCTCAAAATTTTCAAAAAGTTAGTATTTTTACTCAACTTTTACATGCGAAAAGTTGTTTAAGTATCACAATTTCTAAAATAGTATCTTATAAACTGTGTACATTGATAAGAATTCACATTTATATTAATACGCAACCAATAGCCAGGTCCATGTGGTACTCTATATTTTGATTATATTCTAGAGGTGTAAGAGCTAACCTTCACCTATTTAATATTTCATGATCTATGTACGTTTTTACTTTCTCCGCTTCACATCCTCTTTAATTTCATTCAATCTTCACAGCAAAAGAGCTAAGTATTGTTATTTTCAGTTTATAACTGGAAAATAAAAGCAACTGAGGATAAGGGAGGTTAAGTAACTTACTCAAAGTATCACTACTGCTATGGGGCAGAATTAGTAACCAAATATAAACCAATATGACTACAACAAACAGTAGATAACACTGACAAAACAGTAAGTCACCTAAGAATCCCCACTAAGTAAAAAAGTAAAGCTGACCCAAATTTACCTGAACGCATCCATTTAGAGAGAATGCCCAGTGCCAAGGGTTCTATCATACAATATGTTATTAAATGTCCCCTATGGGGCACCTGGGTGGCTCAGTCGGTTAAGCCGCTGCCTTCGGCTCAGGTCATGATCCCAGGGTCCTGGGATCGAGCCCCACATCGGACTCCCTGCTCAGCGGGGAGCCTGCTTCTCCCTCTGCCTCTGCCTGCCTCTCTGCCTACTTGTTCTCTCTCTCTCTGTCAAATAAATAAATAAAATCTTTAAAAAAAAAAAAATGTCCCCTATGAAGTTTCAGACTGAAAAAAAATCTAAGCAAAGAATATAAGCATCAACAACAACCTTGCCTTCCAAAGGAATTTGTGGGGTACAGCAGATCTTAAAACTTTCATCCATAAGCATAACATTGGATGTCTCTCAAAACTTTATTCTCACTATTCAAATTTTTTCCCAAAATCTTAAGTTTCACTCAATCTAAAGTTTGGAGATAAGATGACACACTTTTCAGGATGCCCAGGTGGTTCAGTCGGTTAAGTGTCTACCTTCAGCTCAGGCCATGATCCCAGGGTATTGGGATCGAGTCCCACATTGGGCTCCTTGCTCAGTGGGGAGTCTGCTTCTCCCTCTGCCTGCCAACCCCCCTGCTTGTGCGCATTTTCTCTCTGACAAATAAAAAAAAAAGATGACACACTTTTCTTAACATCCTACCCTTTGTTCTTTCCTCTTTTTTTTCTATCTTTATAATGCCTATTTTTACATTGCTTTATATATAATCAATATTCAGATTTTATAATTCAATATTAAGATTTTATAAAACAGAAAATATTGCTGAGTTTAAAGATTTCATTATATGGTAAGGGCAGGGGAGCAAAACAAAACAAAACAAAAAAAAGACCTTCAAGAATAAGTATATTTACATGATCCTCTGTAAGTAGCAGTATTAACTACTTATTATTGCCTATTATATGCCAGGCACTGTGGCAAGTACTTTATGTTTCTGATCTCATTTTGTTCCAGCTGCAAGCTTTCAAGTTATTATCACAAATAAATTTAAAGAAAAAAGAACAGCTTCAGAAGAGTTAATAACTTGATCAAACTGATACAACTAGCTAGTGACACGACAGGGTCTCTAACTCAAGTCTTTCTGACTTGTAGATTTTATTTTACTCTGCCAAAGTCAGACAGACTTAGGTTCAAATCCCAGTTCTCTTAAAGCAGAGCTCAAATTGGAAAGGCAATAAATTAACTCAAAAAGGTTTGCTGTAGATGAGAATGAGTGCGGCCTGTTGAGAGACACCCTGAAAATTCCTATCTGCTGGAGCAGAGGCTTTTATTGGAAGGCACTTGTCCATCCTAAGGCACAAACAGGTTGAGAGAAGATGGCATCAAATTGGATGAGTCCCAACCTAGGAAAACATATTTCCTTCATTACCCTTCAACATAGCACTTGTATAATTTCTAGAAAGAGACAGTTGTTGCACTCTGTGCAAACTCCACTAGTAAAGAATTTCTGAAAGAACAGGCTACACACATTTCATTCAGAGATTGGGCCTCTTCCTTTAATTCCCTCCAGTGTTTCTCCATCTAGCAGCTGTAGCATCCTCCATAGAGTCACTGAATTGTCAAGAATCAATAAAACTACCACCACCAAGTAAAAATTACTGTTGCCCTTCCCTGAAACCCTGACTAATCAGAACTGTATGTGCAGAGGATCTATGTTTGTCCTAGTGGGTGACCACAGTGACCTTTCACGTCTGCGGATTTGGTAATACATCTTGGGTTGGGCCATACTGGAAAGTATGCTCAATGTCCCCAGCCAAGAACTGATTTATTTGATTCAGAATGTCAATACAGTCTCCTCTTCATTGCATTTTTTTATATTCTCTTCCTAAGGTGTTATTCGTAAGTTACCTGCAATACATATGTACCCATGTGTCTTTTTCCAAAGACGTGACCCAGCTCTTTGGCAGTCTTCTCAAGAGAGGTCTGGAAATAGAATAACAGGGTACTGATGTCAGATTCCATGTTCATTGGCAGGGACAGGTGGAAAAGTTTCCATAACACCTACACAGATGATGATTCAAATCAGTTATTATTCCTTCACTTTCCAAAAGGTAAATGTATTCCATTTTCCACTTTGAATTTACTGGGGGTTTTTTGTTTTGTTTTTTATTTTATATATGAATGGTAGTTTCAGACAGAGATAAATCCTTGTTAGCATAAACCATTGCACTCCGTATTTCTCATTCTCAAACCCAGCCCTATTCATCTTATAACAGTTGTTGCCTTTACTGAGGAAAGTGCCATTGGATCTACCTAGACCTCCCTGCCCATATGGCAACTTACGCCTAAGCTGACTTAAACAATTACTTAAAATAAGTTACCTTTATTTTTTAGGGATACGACTGTTCCTCTTACCAAAAATATGAATCTCAGCTTTATCCCTGCATCAGGATAAATCCATAAATGGAAGAAAATATTGATGTCATTATGAAAAAAGAAGAGGGACAAAATAGACTTCCTCATCTAGCCTAGCACAATACAGGCATATTTCAGAGCTACCCTTTCAGGTTTGTGTGAGTAAAACTTTATATGTCAATTTCATACGGCTACAAAAGATAAAGCCAAAGACGACTGTAAAGAATCAATTGGCCTGGGGCCCCTGGTGGCTCAGTCATTAAGTGTCTGCCTTCGGCTCAGGTCATGATCCCAGGGTTCTGGGATCGAGTCCCATATCAGGCTCCCTGCTCAGCGGGAAGCCTGCTTCTTCCTCTCCCACTCCCCCTGCTTGCGTTCCTTCTCTCGCTGTGTCTTTCTCTGTCAAATAAATAAATAAAATATTAAAAAAAAAAGAATCAATTGGCCTAAGGTTGAAAAAAGGATCCCAAATAGCTCCAATTTATACTTGGGTGCCGCAGAGCTTGCGTATTCATTTTCTTACTTAAAATGGAAGAGGAAAATGGATAGAATTTAGTTACATAAGAATATTATGAGAATAAATGCCCAAGGAATATTCCACAGCATGACTTGGAAGAGGTACCCAGAGCATTAATGCAAAGTTAAAATGGCAAAGATGACTGGCTGATTACCCTAAGTCTGTATTATGTTTCCACGTCCTGTCACACCCTGTCAGTGGGTTTGATAATTACCCTAAAATCAGGGCCCAAAAGCTGCCTGAACTTTGGCACAACCTACTGTAATTTTGTGACTTAAGGAAGAAATATATCCTAATCAAAACAAAACAGACAAGCAAAAAACAGCTACCCCAACAGATTTCAAAAGATATCTTGCCCATCTTAGAATTGTTCACCAGAATTTGGAAAAAGGATTATCTATACAAAAGTGTGAACAAGAATAGAATAAATAAGACTTATGCTCGTCTCTCATGAAAAACCTCAGATTCTGAAACAGCAGCAGCTATTCTATTTACAAGTAAGTGTGCATAATCAAGACACTAATACCACAGCTATTTGAGAGCATTTGGCAAAAGCTATTTGCTAACACTGGAATTCTCCCTAAGTCAAGAAGAGTTATTCCAAATCAAAGATCTTAGCCTATGTCTATGAATAGGCTTCAGGGCACAGCGTAAAACTGTATGATAAATTGTGTAAGCTTATGGATTTTATGTATTTTCTTATGGAGAGAGTATGTAGATTTTATTAGATTTGCAAAGGGGCTTGTGAATTTTTTTAAAAAGGTAAGAACAACTATTTTTGGTCCTGAACAAATAAAACCATATTACTTGTTCTATTTTTTTCTGTTTTAAGGGTCTCCCTTTAATAAGTCTAAGAAGGCTACATGAGATACATAAGACATTTGAATATTACCACTTACTCAGTCACTAATGACCAATGACTTTCTCTTTAACTTATAAATGATCCTCAATATAGTACATTTCATAATATCCCATCCCATACTTGGTCAGTGTTGGTTTTCACTATCCATATATCTTATAATGATTACATCTCAATATTTCATTAGGATGGGTCACTCCACACCCTAGAATTCTCATTCATTTAGCATACTACATACCTACTACAAAATGCTTTTCTAAAAAAATTAAGTTCTTCCCTGTCTTACTGTCTCTATCTTCTTTTAAGACACAGGACAATCTCAAAAAACTCAAACAACTTCTCATTGATATTTCTGGTGGAAAATGAGCATCAAGATGGAAAATCCAGTTTTAATACTACTAATAATAGCTTGTCTTTACAGAACAGCTTTTTTCCAAATTGTTTCACATGCTCCCTCTTTTATTATTTCTTTTACCATCAGCATAAAGCATAATGTTTAAGATCTCAGGTTTTGGAGTTAATTGGTTTTGAATCCCAAATTTCCCCACTAATTAGCTGTGTGACCTCAGAAATTTTTCTTAACCTCTGTTAGCCTTAGTGTTTTCATCTGAAAACTGAGCCTAACAATATAGTACCTAGGGGCACCTGGGTGGCTCAGTTGGTTAAGCATCTGCCTTCAGTTCAGGTCATGATCCCAGCGTCCTGGGATCGAGCCCCACATCAGGCTCGCTGCTCATCAGAGATCCTACTTTTCCCTCTCCTCCCCGCTTGTGCTCTCTCTCGCTATCTCTGTCTCTCTCTCTGTCTAATAAATAAATAAAATCTTAAAAAATATATAATACCTACATCATAAGTTGTTGGGAAGATTAAATAAGAAAATGGGTATAAGCAAAGAGTCTGGTACATAGAAATGTTTAGTGTTAGCCAAGAGCTATTTTTTAAAATTAATACATCATGTGTATCCTAACTGAAGAAATGTTTGTTTAATATGCAGTATGACAGTCTCATCAAGAAAGTCAAGCCCAAGAGACCAAATTAAAAAAAAAAAAAAAAAAAAAAGGTTAGTGTAACTATAAGCCCAAATGAGTAAGCAACAGATAGCAGTCCTGGCAGTGCAGTGGGTTAGATAGCAAACTACAGACCAAGCTCCAAGACAGGAAATGTGCAGTTTCACCTCAGAGAGCGACAGCTTCAAGCAGTGGGGACCTAGCTTCATTAACCAGAGCTCAGGTTTAGCATCCATTCTGACCACTCTCAGGGAAATTTGTGGAATTTCAAGCAACTATTGTATTGTAGGGCTTTGTTTAGGGAAACAAAGCATAGCATCTTTGTGTCTACATTGTGTCTACCTAAAAGAAGGGCTTGATGCTACATGGCTAGTAAGCAGACTCCTGAGAATCTCCTTGGCAAGGGCCACAATTGGCACAGAAATTGGAGATGAGGTTGGACCTGCAGGTAAGGTATGAAGTACTCACAACTGCCAGAGATAGATGCCAAGTAGATCATTATTCCATAAAAACTTACAATTGGATCCCCACTGCCAAAAAGTAACAATAAAAAAAAAAAAAAACACCATTCAAAATACTAGTCAATAGGATCCAACAGTACATTAAAAGGATTATTCACCGTGACCAAGTGGGATTTATCCCTGGGCTGCAAGGTTGGTTCAACATCCACAAATCAATCAATGTGATACAATACATTAATAAAAGAAAGAACAAGAACCATATGATCCTCTCAATAGATGCAGAAAAAGCATTTGACAAAGCACAGCATCCTTTCTTGATCAAACCTCTTCAGAGTATAGGGATAGAGGGTACATACCTCAATATCATAAAAGCCATTTATGAAAAACCCACAGCGAATATCATTCTCAATGGGGAAAAACTGAGAGCTTTCTCCCTAAGGTCAGGAACACGGCAGGGATGTCCACTATCACCACTGCTATTCAACATAGTACTAGAAGTCCTAGCCACAGCAATCAGACAACAAAAAGAAATAAAAGGTATTCAAATTGGCAAAGAAGAAGTCAAACTCTCACTCTTTGCAGATGATATGATACTTTATGTGGAAAACCCAAAAGACTCCACCCCAAAACTGCTAGAACTCATACAAGAATTTAGTAAAGTGGCAGGATATAAAATCAATGCACAGAAATCAGTGGCATTCCTATACACCAACAAGACAGGAGAAAGAGAAATTAAGGAGTTGATCCCATTTACAATTGCACCCAAAACCATAAGATACCTAGGAATAAATCTAACCAAAGAGGCAAAGGATCTGGACTCAGAAAACTATAAAATACTCATGAAAGAAATTGAGGAAGACACAAAGAAATGGAAAAACGTTCCATGCTCATGGACTGGAAGAACAAATATTGTGAAGATGTCAATGCTACCTAGAGCAATCTACACATTCAATGCAATCCCCATCAAAATACCATCCACTTTTTTCAAAGAAATGGAACAAATAATCCTAAAATGTGTATGGAACCAGAAAAGACCCCGAATAGCCAGAAGAATGTTGAAAAAGAAAAGCAAAGCTGGAGGCATCACAATTCCGGACTTCAAGCTCTATTACAAAGCTGTAATCATCAAGACAGTATGGTACTGGCACAAAAACAGATACATAGATCAGTGGAACAGAATAGAGAGCCCAGAAATGGACCCTCAACTCTATGGTCAACTAATCTTTGACAGAGCAGGAAAGAATGTCCAATGGAAAAAAGACAGTCTCTTCAACAAATGGTGGGAAAATTGGACAGCCACATGCAGAAGAATGAAACTGGACCATTTCCTTACACCACACACAAAAATAGACCCAAAATGGCTGAAAGACCTCAATGTGAGACAGGAGTCCATCAAAATCCTAAAGGAGAACACAGGAAGCAACCTCTTCGACCTCAGCCACAACAAATTCTTCCTAGACACATCACCAAAAGCAAGGGAAGCAAGGGCAAAAATGAACTATTGGGACTTCATCAAGATAAAAAGCTTTTGCACAGCAAAAGAAACAGTCAACAAAACCAAAAGACAACCAACAGAATGGGAGAAGATATTTGCAAATGACATATCAGATAAAGGGCTAGTATCCAAAATCTATAAGGCACTTATCAAAATCAACACCCAAAGAACAAATGATCCAATCAAGAAATGGGCAGAAGACATGAACAGACATTTTTCCAAAGAAGACATCCAAATGGCCAACACACACATGAAAAAGTGCTCAACATCACTTGGCATCAGGGAAATCTGAATCAAAACCTCAATGAGATACCACCTCACACTAGTCAGAATGGCTAAAATTAACAAGTCAGGAAAAGACAGATGTTGGCAGGGATGCGGAGAAAGGGGAACCCTCCTACACTGTTGGTGGGAATGCAAGCTGGTGCAGCCACTCTGGAAAACAGTATGGAGGTTCCTCAAAAAGTTGAAAATGGAGTTACCCTACAACCCAGCAATTGCACTACTGAGTATTTACCCCAAAGATACAAATGTAGGGATCCGAAGGGGTATGTGCACCCCGATGTTTATAGCAGCAATGTCCACAATTGCCAAACTGTGGAAAGAGCCAAGATGTCCATCGACAATGAATGGATAAAGAAGATGTGCTATACACACACACACACACACACACACACACACACACACAATGGAATATTATGCAGCCATCAAAAGGAATGAAATCTTGCCATTTGCAACAATGTGGATGGAACTGGAGGGTATTATGCTGAGCGAAATAAGTCAATCAGAGAAAGACATGTATCATATGACCTCACTGATATGAGGAATTCTTAATCTCAGGAAACAAACTGAGGGTTGCTGGAGTGGTGGGAGGGATGGGGTGGCTGGGTGATAGACATTGGGCAGGGTATGTGCTATGGTGAGCGCTGTGAATTGTGTAAGACTGATGAATCACAGACCTGTACCTCTGAAACAAATAATACATTATATGTTAAAAAAAAAAAAAAGAAGAAGAAAAAGAAGAAGAATATAGCAGGAAGTGAAAAATGAAGGGGAGGAAATCGGAGGGGGAGATGAACCATGAGAGACAATGGACTCTGAGAAACAAACTGAGGGTTCTAGAGGGGGAAGGGGGTGGGGGGAATGGGTTGGCCTGGTGATGGGTATTAAAGAGGGCATGTACTGCATGGAAAAAAAATACACCATTGACTGAGGGATTTTTACTAGTCTCCCATCTCAAAATAGTATCACTACCCTACCTGATCTCCATTATAGAATATACATTTTAGAGTTGATTCTTGCTCTCTGTCTGCCCCTCTGGGCTTTATGCTTTTGGACTGTTGCTTGCTAATCTAGATCAACTGACTTGGAAGTTGAATCATGCTTCATCTCTGCACCAATCCCTCAGAGACTGCCCTCTTACTTTTTGGCTTTGACTCTCAGGACCTCAATTTGGCTGGAGGTCCAGATTCTAACTCATCTGGGAAGAAAGGTAAAAAGGTATTAAGGAAAGGGCATTGGATGTGGAGGCAAAAAACTGGACTTGAATCCAAGCTGTGCCATTAATGAGCAGTGTAGCTTTGGATGATAAAAACTAATATCAGCTGAGCTCTTAATAATTAAATAATATTTAATTCTGACAAAACCCCGAATTAAATTATATTATTATCTCCACTTTACAGTTAAAGAGACTGAGGCACAGAGAAGTTAAATATGTTGCCCAAGGTAACAATGCTAGGAGGTTAACAGAATTACTCCATCTCAGGCAGTTCTGACTCGTAGCCAATATGCTGCATTGTTTCACCATCACTTAACTCCCTTTGCAGATAGAAACACTTCTAAGCCAACCTTCATGAGGTGAGGGATTGATTATAAGCCTAAAACACCGCAAAGGAAAAGCAAAAATATGATACAGACTCTGTGTGTTATGCAAATATAAAGCATTCCTCTTTATTACTGTGTTCTCTGTATCAGTTTTAACTTTTTCAGTATTTTTGTTACCCCAAAATCATAGCTCCCATTCTTTTTCTACTTTTAAAGAAATATATTCTTTGCAATTAAAATTTACCATTTTTGGGATGCCTCAGATGGCTCAATCGGTTAGGTGTCTGCCTTCAGCTCAGGTCATGATCTCAGGGTTCTGAGATCAAGTCCCACATCAGGCTCCCTGCTCAGCGGGGAGCCTGCTTCTCCCTGCCTGCCGCTCCCCCTGCTTGTGTGTGAGCTCTCTCGCTCACACACATATAAATAAATAAATAAATAAATAAATAAATAAATAAATAAATAATATCTTTTTTAAAAAATTACCTATTTTCTTCCCAAGCCACTGGCTGTGTCTAATTCTCCCTACACTTTCTGCTAAAGATTCCTAACTATATGGTCATTTGAAAGAGCAATTTGTTATAATGGAATAACCCATACAACATCTCTGATTTGTCCTATCCTTTAATTTTTCCAGATTCCTAAAGCTTTCTTTTGATGTATTAAGCCTTATGTTAATAACTGTTCTTATCATATAAGCTTCGACCTCCTTTGGCATTTCTCCAGCTATACATCCCTGCTTTCCAGCACTAGGTCTTCAGACTGCAACCTTCACTACTTTATCTTCCTCATTCCATTCTTCCCACTGGTTGATTTTTTTCTGTTTTTGAAACTTTTCATCCAGTGAATAATTTCCTTCCCAGTAGTTTTTAAAAGTAGAACAGAATTGAAAATTACTAGTGTAGAGAGTTTCCCTAAAGGCGCTATTCCTGTTGAGATGAGTACTATGCAATTTGATGGTTCTCAAAATTACAAATTAGCTAGTGGTGACTAATGGGCCCCAAAATGCAGTGACTGTACTCCTGGGAAGAGAAATATTAGAGAAGACAGGTCCAAACAGTTTACAGGGGAAATGGGGTGTTCAGGGGCATAAACTGGGCTAACAGTAATAAATTACACCACTGTCAGAAGCAGCCAAAAAAATGCCCAAAGATAGAACCACTTAGTCTGCTGGTTAGGCTCATACATAACCTAAGTAAATCAATAAGAACTGGCACTAGGTCAATCTTCTTAACCTTCTCCTCCTAAAGAGTACACCAAATACTTTTACTACCCTAACCTCTACTTTATGTTTTTACTATCATTATGTTCTTCTTTTTCTGATATATTTAGGAACTTTTTTGTTGACAATTGCTATAGGTTTATCTGGAACTTTTTTTATTTATTTATTTTAAACACTAACTCCTTTTCTCCCATTATTAGCATATGAAAATATCTGAACTAAATTCCACCTGCATTAAGACCATTCTTTTAAACCTGCTTTATACTTCCTTTCATTTAAATTTTTCCTTTTCTGACACAGAACTTCAGAGTATTCACAGAATGACAGGATGATATCAGTTCTGTCATTTTAATTTTTCCTCTCCCCTCCCCATGAGCATAGGAATGTTGTTACAGTGATTTGTTGGGGTCCTTTTAAAAATTAAATAAACTTCTTTATTAAAATATAACTAACATAGCACTACAAGTGTGCAAAAATCCTAAGTATAAATATGACAGAATTATCACAATGTTATTACTTCCAGCCCACTACCCACTGGGTCAAGAAACAAAATTTCCCAGCACCCTGGAAGTTCCACCTCTTCCCAACTACCACGCTGCCATTCTCTTCAAGGAAATCCGTCCTGACTTCTAATATTATAAATTAATAGTGCCTGCTATTAAACTTTATGTGGATTCTTTTATATAGTCTTTTAAGAATTGCTTCTTTCATCCACATTATGTTTTTGAGCTTTATCCACGTTGATACCTATAGCAGTAATTAATCACTTTTAATGTTATATGCTAATCGACTGCATGAACATACTGCCATTTATTTATCCATTCTGGACATTTGAGTTATTCCCAAGGTTTGCTATCATGAATATTTGCTATGGAAAATCTTAACTTGTCTTTTGATGTACATATGTCCACAATTCCATTAAATATATACCTAGCAGAGGAATTGCTAGGTTATAGGAATGTATCTTAAATTTTAATAGATACTTCCAAACAGTTTCCCCAAAAATGACACCAATGGCAATGAAAGTTCCAGTTGCTCTACAATCTCACCAACACTAAGTGTTGTCAGTTTTATGGATGTTTATTTCTTTGTTATTTGCCATTCTGCTAGGTGTTAGAGGTATCTCATTAAGATTTGAATTTGCATTTCCCTGTTTACTAAAAGAGTTGAACATCTTTTCATATGTTCTTTGACCAATTGGATATCTTCTTTGTGAAGTCCTTGTTCATTATCGTACCCATTTTTCTACTCCATTGTCTGATTTTCTTTGTGATTCATGAGAGTTCTTTATATATTCTTTGTCAGCAAATATCTATCCCTTTTTCAGTTATATGTATAATGACCTTTGTCAAACATATTTCAAATATCTTCTCCCACTCTGAGCTTGCCTTTTCACTTCTTACTGGTATCTTTTAATGAACAGATGTTCTTAATTTAATGTAGCCCAATTTACCAATCTTTTCCTTATGATTAGAGCTTTTGTTTCCTATTTAAGAAATTTTTGCCTATCTAAAATGATTTAAAAATGTCTTAATGCTATCGTCTTATCGCTATTGATCAAAAAATTTGATTTGATAACCTGAAATTGATTTTTTATATAGTTTGGTGTAAGAGTCAAGTTTGTTTTCTTTTCCATATGAGTATCCAACTGACCTAACATCACTTAATGAAGATTTGTCCTTTCCCCACTCCTCCGCAGCGACAGCTTTGTCACGAATCGAGTATGGTCTGTTTCTGGTCTCTCAATTCTATTCCATTGAATTATTAGTCTATCCTAGCACAAGTATCACAAAGTCTTGTGGTATTATCTTTTTTTGAGATTTTAGTTAGTTAGTGAGTTAAAGAGAGAGAGACCACGTGCAAGGGGAGGGCCAGAGGGAGAGGGAGACACTGTGCTGAGTTCAGAACCTGACCTGGAGCTCCATTTCACAACCTGAGATCATGACCTCAGTAGAAATCAGGTCATGAACCCTTAACTGACTGAGCCACCCAGGCGCCCCTTGTGGTATTATAGAGTAAGTGCAAAACATTTTTTTTCCTTTTTCTGAAATTTCTTAACTCTTCATAGCTCTTTTTGGAATCAAATTGTCAATGTTTACCCAATTGTGGTAAAATTGATTACACTGATTTGTAAAGTTTTTATGTTTTTTCAGCAGGTAATCAGGCACATAATTTCTTCAAAGTATGTCTCAAGAAAAGCTTTTTATTATATACAACCAAAATCCATCCAGCTCCTTTCTGTTGAGCATAGCTCACAGAGCACCCATTTGTAACTCTTCAGCTCACAGAGCAGTTATTGGCTCTCTGCGGATTCCCATGTTGCAGTCTCTCTGCTTATCTCTAAAACCAGATCCCTGGAGAAATCAGGATTGGCATTTGATGATGCTATTGTCCTTTAGTTTCTAATTCTTTCCCTTTTCCCTTTTTTAAAATATATTTTGTTGAAACTCCTGACTTCATTTTGTTGATTATTTCACCTTTCTCCCATAAGTCAGTGAAAACAGCAGCCAAAAAATTATTTAGACAAACCTCAAAAGCCTTTCTGAACTCAAAAATGAGAACATCAGAGCCAGAATCATTTCCCCTCTTCAACAACATGATTGTGCTACTCATTTCTTTGACTGAAACTGTAGCATAAGTCCTTATTCTTTCTCCAAGAGAAGGGGAGAAAAAGATTGGATTTGGAGGAAGAACGACTTGGGTTCAAATCCAGGTTTGACATTTAGTAGTTGTGCTTAAGGCAAATAGTTTGATGAAAAGACTACATGAAATAATATATCTTAAGTTTTTAAAACAAGGGTCTGGTGCTTAGGAGTTTCTTGTCAACTGCTGCCTTTTCATTCCTCCATTTCAGTACAATTCTCTTTCTTTAAAACATGTTTTATAGAAATTATTTTCCTTGACTTTGGGTGGTATAATTAACGTTCTGTCTTCATTCTTAATCCTACCATCCCTCTTACTTCTTTTCTACTGACACCCTATAAAATTTCAATACATAATGCTTTTATTATTGCTTAATAATCTTGTTTTTCTCTAATATTCTTCGTTCTAATTATGCCTTTTATTATTTGTTTATAAATTTTCCATATCTTTATTTTAACCTTTGTTATTTCTGTTCATAACTTCTGTTACTTTTCTTGCAGTTGGGTATCATTGTTGATTCTTATGTTTGAAGCATTTTATACATCTGGTATCTTAGGTCAGTCAACTCCCCCTGGCACTGCAACCTTGTTTATCAGTTACCTCCATTACTGTCCCTTCTGGACTTCCCACTAGCCACCTCTACATTGTATTGTCACCTCTAAAATGCTGTGGCATCTTGGTAAAGATGCCACCTCACCCACTGAAGCTACAGATTGACAGGAGTTATTCTAATTGAAGCTAATTTAGGGAGAATGTGTCTCTTCCTCTTTAGTGTAACATCTCATCAATGCAACCCACTTAATGCTGCATTGAACATTCATATCATAAACAGATTTTAGTGAAAACAGCTCTTTTCATTTTTATTCTGCATCCAGAAATGTATCTCTGTAAAAGGTTACAAAAACACATAAAAGAACCACCCTCCTCCCCACTCCAATGACTGGGCTGTGGTTGGGTCAGCTCATCTGGCTGACTGCTTCCCGCAGGATAGGTTCTTTCCAAAAAGAATCCTAAATTCCCCTTACAAAGAAGCACCTGGCCGGCAAATTGCAGCAGGTTCCCAAAGAGGCTCAGACATTTCTAAATTAGCTACCATCAAGAATGAACTCCAGCTAGGACCCCTACTGTACTGTCAAGTGTACCAAAAAAACTGCACTTCTATACTGTATTTATACACTTTAAGTCTAGGAATGTGGCTTGTTTTTTATTCCTAAAATACAGTTGGATTCCCCTCCCAATACTACCCTTATTATAATGTATGAGGAAGGTGACTCGACCTTTAATAATTTTTTCCTTTCACATTTCATTTGGAGTCATACACATGTACTTATCTGATCTTCTCTCTTCACCAGAATATAAATCTTCCAAACATGATTGCATTTTTAAGACATCCATATTGTGGTCTGAATAAAGAAAATTCCTACCCTGTAAGAATTTCCTCCTTACTGACCAGCAAAAATAGCCACAAATCCAGATCTTTCATGCACAATATATTTCCCCTTTGGTACTCAGTCTTATTCCTTGCACCAAGTCACACCCCCATGTCTCTTGCCTCAAATCCCCAAGGTCTCCTAGAGTGTTCTGTGTTCTTAAAGCACAGAATCACAGCATGCTCAGATCGTGGAGTACTAGAGAGATCAGGAAGTTCAAAGGCTTCAGAATACACATAAGAAAATTGAGACAAAAAAGTTTGAGACTTGCCCCAAATCATACAGAAAGAAACACCTTCGCCAGTACCATTTTATTTATTTTATCTTTTGATGTGTAGGAACAATATCATATCCTTTAAAAAAAATTGTTGCTGTCACAGCAGAGTTAATTTTTTTTTTTTTTTTTGGCAAAACTTTGCATCCTTGAGTACATTCATTCTCTTATTATCATTCAGTTTTTGTTCAGGACATGTTTAAATCAAGAACTTTATAAGGCAAATCTGGCATCCCCAATATAATGTAAGCCATTACAAAGCCAAATATCAAGGAGCCTTAAGGAACCTTGGGGTACACAAATATTTCTTCCACCTAGCCCCATTCTATCTGGCTAGGATTCTAAGGCAGTGATAAAGGAAGTGGGTCTTTCTTGTCCTTCTGTTAGACTGGGACTAGGGATCCAAGTTGATGGATGAAAGACACAAAATGCTCCTCATCCCTCCCTATTACTTAAGAGGGAGCACTGAAACCCACAATCCCTTAAATATCTTACTTTAGGAACTGAGTAATAGTTCCACTAAAAACTATTTAGAATTAACCCATATTATTATTTTCCTCCTTTATTCACATGGTCATAGACCTGTTTATAATAAGACTTGGTTGTCTTAATAATACTTTACATCTATGAAGACAATTTCTTAAATATATTTATTATAATGAGAGTAACACTCATTCTTCTCCTTTAATTTATAGTTAGGAACTTGATCAAAGCATTGTCATGGTGTTGCTTTGATGGTTAGTGCTTGAACTGAGACAAGGAAAAGGATCTCAGATTTTCATCCTAACACTTCATTTTATTAAAACTATTTTAATTTATCCATTTATCTCAACCTTATTTATTGCCAATAAACCTATGCTGTCAAGGATTACATGAAAATTCATGCTGATGAACGGGATTTGTCCACTATTTTCAAACTAAGGCTTTTGTTGAGTTTCTGAATCAAGAATCACTGCATGGCATTTTTTACTTCATATAGTTATTAAGTCATTGTTATATATTCTGCCAAGTATCACCTTCCTCACTCTCTGATACAAAGGTATATAAAATAATAATAATAATAATAGTAATAATAATAATTGGATCGTTCTTCTCTAACATTGAAGAAAAAACACCAAGGGTGAAGAAAGAGCAGTACCATGCATTCCAATATTAAATGAGCAGTTTGTTCAAAGCCAAACCTCAGATGGAGACTAAATAAGCTAAATTTTTTAGTTTATTCTAACAGTATGAGGAAGTAAGTAAATATTTTTATGTATTTAGTGCCACCAAGACCTTATTTTACATCACACAGTTACAATTACTGTCATTGACTCATGAGTCTCCAAAACAAGGTATGGATTCATTTTAAAGGGCCATTTTAATCATGCAAAGATTAAACACCTCAATTTCATGCAAGTGAACACAGTTCTCCAAATATCTCTTCTCTGAGTTCAGTTTCTTTGGAAAATTGGTTATGTGAGATAATACACACAAAGCTAGCCTCACCTAATATAATGCAGGAGCAATTTCTAGTTCATAAAATGCAGATTTTAAAAAATTAAATACTTCTATCTCCTCAAAATCTACATTTATTATCCAATATAAGTGAAGAGGAACAAAGGCTTAAGTCATCTTAAGTAGCTCTTGGATCAGAAAGATGACATTTTCTACTGCAAGGAACTAAAAGTCCAATGTTTAAAATGATCTCCAGGGGAAGGGGGAAAGATGGCAGAGGAGTAGGGGACCCTATTTCAACTGGTCCCCGGAATTGAGCTGGATATCTACCAGACCACTCTGAGCACCCACAAAACCAGCCTGAGATGTAAGAAGATCTGGATCTCTACAAACAGAATATCGCAGGTGGTTGGTTTTGAGGTACGAAGTGGAGAGCCGTGATCCTGCGGGCAGATATCGGAGGATAAACGGCAGCGGGAGGGTGCCTGGCCGTGGGGATCCTACACCGCCAGTGAATGACAGCCTTGCGCGCTGCGAACGGGGCACAGACTCGCAGACCGGTAGCATCGGGAAAGGACTTTAGGGCAGCCCCCGGGGTGGAAAACCAGACCGGCGGGGTCGCGCAGACGCGAACTGCAGCCCCCTGGACAGAAACCCGGAGTGACGGTCACGCGCACGCGAACTGCAGCCTCCGAGACAGAAATCCGGTGCGCCGGGATCCCACCAGTGAACTGCAACCCCCGGGGTGGAAACCGCGAGCGGCGGAGTCGCGCACACGCGAACTGCAACCCCCGGGACAGAACCCCAAGCGGCGGGGTCGCGCAGGCGCGAACTGGGAGTGGCTGGCGGTTTTAGAAGCACAAAGGGCAGAGACGTGCCCCGACCTGGAGGCAGGACTGGGAGCGCTGCGGAGGGGCGCACAACCCAGGACGCTGCAGTTTATAGCAGCACAGACAGAAACGGAGACGGTGTGGCCTGGAGAGCTCACTGAAGAACAGACTGAGATCTCTCTGCTCTGAGGCAGAGGGTTGGAAACGGTCTCTTCTGCTCTGACTCGCGGAAGAGACGCGGAAAGCCACCAGGGAAAGGCGCCAGAGAACAAAAGCCCCAAAGACTGATTCCCACTGAGCCCATCCCCCGCCACAGGGGCGCAGGGCAACTCCACCCAAACAGGGTTGCCTGAGTAACAGCGCGGCAGGCCCCTCCTGCAGAAGACAGGCTGGGAAAACAAGAGGCCAGCAACCCTAAGGTCCCAAGAAAACAGGTGCATCTTGCTTGGGTTCTGGTCAATAATTTGGACTCTACACATTCCCTCAAACACCCAGCAACAGAATGACTAGGAGGAGGAGCCCCCAAAACAGAAAAGACTCAGAGATTATGACTTATGCTGCAGATTTACAAATGGATGCAGATATAACCAAGATGTCGGAGATGGAATTCAGGCTAGCAATTGTGAAGACAATGGCTAGAATGGAGAAATCAATTAATGGCAACATAGAGTCTCTAAGGGCAGAAATAAAAGGTGAATTGGCAGAACTTAAAAATGCTATCAATGAGATCCAATCCAATCTAGATAATCTAAAAGCTAGGGTAACTGAGACAGAAGAGAGAATAAGCAATCTGGAAGACAGTATATTAGATAAAAAGGGAAAAGAGGAGGCCAGGGAAAAACAACTCAGAATCCATGAAAATAGAATCAGAGAAATAAGTGACACCATGAGGCGTTCCAATGTCAGAATCATTGGAATCCCGGAGGGAGTGGAGAGAGAAAGACGGCTAGAAGATGTATTTGAGCAAATCGTAGCTGAGAACTTCTCTAATCTGGGGAATGAAACAAACATTCGAGTCCTAGAGGCAGAGAGGACCCCTCCTAAGATCAAGGAAAACAGGCCAACACCCCGGCATGTAATAGTAAAACTTGCAAATCTTAGAACCAAGAAACCATCTTAAGGGCAGTTAGGGGGAAGAGATTCCTTACGTACCGAGGGAGGAACATCAGAATAACGTCAGACCTATCCACAGAGACCTGGCAAGCCAGTAAGGCCTGCCAAGACATATTCAAGGTACTAAATGAGAAGAACATGCAGCCAAGAATACTTTATCCGGCAAGGCTTTCATTTAGAATGGATGGAGAGATGCAGAGCTTCCATGACCGGCAGAAGTTGAAAGAATATGTGACCACTAAGCCGGCCCTGCAAGAAATATTAAGGGGGGTTCTATAAAAGGAGAAAGACCCCAAGAGTGATCTACAACAGAAATTTACAGGGACAATCTATAAAAACAACGTCTTCACAGGCAACATGATGACAATTAATTCATATCTTTCAATAATCACTCTCAACGTGAATGGCCTAAACGCTCCCATAAAATGGCACAGGGTTGCAGATTGGATAAAAAGACAGGACCCATCCATATGCTGTCTACAAGAGACTCATTTTGAACCTAAAGATACATCCAGACTGAAAGTGAAGGGATGGAGATCTATCTTCCATGCCAGCGGACCTCAAAAGAAAGCTGGGGTAGCAATTCTTATATCAGACAAATTAGATTTTAAACTAAAGTCTGTAATTACAGACACAGAAGGACACTATATCATTCTTAAAGGGTCTATCCAACAAGAAGATCTAACAATTGTAAATATCTATGCCCCCAACATGGGAGCAGCCATCTACATAAGCCAACTGTTAACCAAAATAAAGAGTCATATTGATAACAATACGTTAATTGTAGGAGACCTCAATACTCCATTCTCAGCAATGGACAGATCATCTAAGCAGAAAATCAACAAGGAAACAAGAGCTTTGAATGATACATTGGACCAGATGGACCTCATAGATATTTACAGAACATTCCACCCTAAAACAACAGAATACTCATTCTTCTCGAGTGCACATGGAACTTTCTCCAGAATAGACCACATACTGGGTCACAAATCAGGTCTCAACCGATACCAAAAGATTGAGATTATTCCCTGCATATTCTCAGACCACAATGCTCTAAAACTGGAACTCAATCACAAGAAAAAATTTGGCAGAAATTCAGACACTTGGAAGCTAAAGACCACTCTGCTCAAGAATGTTTGGGTCAACCAAGAAATCAAAGAAGAACTTAAACAATTCATGGAAATCAATAAGAATGAAAACACATCAGTCCAAAACCTATGGGATACTGCAAAGGCAGTCCTAAGGGGGAAATACATAGCCATCCAAGCCTCACTCAAAAAAATAGAAAAATCCCGAATTCACCAACTAACTCTACACCTTAAAGAACTAGAGAAAAAGCAACAAACGACGCCTAAGCCATGCATTAGAAGAGAAATAATTAAAATTAGAGCAGAAATCAATGAATTAGAAACCAGAAACACAGTAGATCAGATCAAAGAAACTAGAAGTTGGTTCTTTGAAAGAATTAATAAGATTGATAAACTGGCCAGACTTAAACAAAAGAAGAGAGAAAGGACCCAAATTAATAAAATTATGAATGAAAGGGGAGAGATCACAACTAACACCAAGGAAATAGAAACAATTATTAGAAATTACTATGAACAACTATATGCCAATAAACTGAGCAATCTGGATGAAATGGAGGCCTTCCTGGAAACCTATAAGTTGCCAAGACTGAAACAGGAAGAAATTGACAACCTGAATAGGCCAACAACCAGTAACGAGATTGAAGCAGTGATCAAAAACCTCCCAAAAAACAAGAGTCCAGGGCCTGATGGATTCCCTGGGGAATTCTACCAAACATTCAAAGAAGAAATAATACCTATTCTACTGAAGTTGTTTCAAAAAATAGAAACAGAAGGAAAGCTTCCAGGCTCATTCTGTGAGGCCAGCATTACCTTAATCCCCAAACCAGGCAAAGACCCCATCAAAAAGAAGAATTTCAGACCAATATCCCTGATGAATATGGATTCCAAAATCATCAACAAAATCCTAGCTAATAGGATCCAACAATACATTAAAAGGACCATCCACCACGACCGAGTGGGATTTATCCCCGGGATGCAAGGGTGGTTCAACATTCGCAAATCAATCAATGTGATAGAACACATTAATAAGAGGAGGGAGAAGAACCATATGGTCCTCTCAACTGATGCAGAAAAAGCATTTGACAAAATACAACATCCTTTCCTGATTAAAACTCTGGGAAAAGCTGAGAGCCTTTCCCTTAAGATCAGGAACACGTCAAGGGTGCCCACTCTCACCACTGTTGTTCAACATAGTACTAGAAGTCCTAGCAACAGCAATCAGACAACAAAAGGAAATAAAAGGTATTCAAATTGGCAAAGAAGAAGTCAAACTCTCTCTTTTCGCAGACGACATGATACTTTATGTGGAAAACCCAAAAGACTCCACCCTCAAATTACTAGAACTCATCCAGCAATTCAGTAATGTGGCAGGATACAAAATCAATGCACAGAAATCAGTTGCTTTCTTATACACAAACAACGCAACTGTAGAAAGAGAAATTAAAGAAACGATTCCATTTACAATAGCACCAAAAACCATAAGATACCTCGGAATAAACCTAACCAAAGAGGTAAAGGATCTATACTCTAGGAACTATAAAACACTCATGAAAGAAATTGAAGAAGACACAAAAAGATGGAAAAATATTCCATGCTCATGGATCGGAAGAATAAACATTCTTAAAATGTCTATGCTACCCAGAGCAATCTATACCTTCAATGCCATCCCGATCAAAATTCCAATGACATTTTTCAAAGTGCTGGAACAAACAATCCTAAAATTTGTATGGAATCAGAAAAGACCCCGAATCGCCAAGGAGATGTTGAAAAAGAAAAACAAAGCTGGGGGCATCACATTGCCCGATTTCAAGCTATATTACAAAGCTGTGATCACCAAGACAGCAATGGTACTGGCACAAAAACAGACATACAGACCAATGGAACAGAATAGAGAACCCAGATATGGACCCTCAACTCTATGGTCAAATAATCTTTGACAAAGCAGGAAAAAACATGCAATGGAAAAAAGGCAGTCTCTTCAATAAATGGTGCTGGGAAAATTGGACAGCCACATGCAGAAGAATGAAACTCGACCATTCTCTAACACCACTCACAAAGATAAACTCAAAGTGGATGAAAGACCTCAATGTGAGACAGGAATCCATCAAAATCCTAGAGGAGAACATAGGCAGTAACCTCTTTGACATCGGCCACAGCAACTTCTTTCAAGATACATCTCCAAAGGCTAGTGAAACAAAAGCAAAAATGAACTTTTGGGACTTCATCAAGATAAAAAGCTTCTGCACAGCAAAGGAAACAGTCAACAAAACAAAGAGGCAACCCACAGAATGGGAGAAGATATTTGCAAATGACACTACAGATAAAGGGCTGGTATCCAAGATCTATAAAGAACTTCTCAAACTCAACACCCAAAAAACAAATAATCAAGTCAAAAAGTGGGCAGAAGAGATGAACAGACACTTCTCTGAAGAAGACATACAAATGGCTAACAGACACATGAAAAAATGTTCATCATCATTAGCCATCACGGAAATCCAAATCAAAACCACACTGAGATACCACCTTACACCAGTTAGAATGGCAAAAATGGACAGGGAAAGAAACAACAAATGTTGGAGAGGTTGTGGAGAAAGGGGAACCCTCTTACACTGTTGGTGGGAATGCAAGTTGGTACAGCCACTTTGGAAAACAGTGTGGAAGTTCCTCAAAAATTTAAAAATAGAGCTACCCTATGACCCAGCAATTGCACTACTGGGTATTTACCCCAAAGACACAGATGTAGTGAAAAGAAGGGCCATATGCACCCCAATGTTCATAGCAGCAATGTCCGCAATAGCCAAACTGTGGAAAGAGCTGAGATGCCCTTCAACAGATGAATGGATAAAGAAGATGTGGTCCATATATACAATGGAATATTACTCAGCCATCAGGAAAGATGAATACCCAACTTTTACATCAACATGGATGGGACTGGAGGAGATTATGCTAAGTGAAATAAGTCAAGCAGAGAAAGTCAATTATCATATGGTTTCACTTATTTGTGGAACATAAGGAATAACATGGAGGACATTAGGAGAAAGAAGGGAAAAATGGGGAGGGGGAATTGGAGGGAGAGATGAACCATGAGAGACTATGGACTCTGAGAAACAAACAGGGTTTTAGAGGGGAGGGGGGAGGGGGGATTGGTTAGCCCAGTGATGGGTATTAAGGAGGGCACGTACTGTATGGAGCACTGGGTGTTATACGAAAACAATGGATCGTGGATCACTACATCAAAAACTAATGATGTATTGTATGGTGACTAACATAACATAATAAAATTAAAAAAAAAAAAAAATGATCTCCACTGCAGTTGTTTTGTCATTATGAGCAATTTGCTTAACTTCAGAAATTGGTAGAGAACTTCAGAATTAATCTAAATAAACTAAATAACTGGCAGTAACCTATTTGTACTCAACTGGTAGATGGAATTAATAAAAATACCTGTAAGATAATTTGAGAAGTAGTGACAATAATAGCAGCTCAGAGTCCAGAACATGGAAGCACAGCAATACATAAGCAAAAAATCTCTAGTAACAAGTTGAAAGTAATAAAAGATGAGTGGTTCTCTAAATTCCTTTGAGCTTTTGCTATTTGCTATGTGGTTCATAACTAATAGATATCATATTCTCTAGGCCCAGAAGGCTTCACTAGGGAATTCTACCAAATATCTAAGAAAGAAATATCAGTTATGCACAGATTCTTCAAGAAAAAAAAAAAAAAAAGTAAGGCTTTCTAACTCATTTTAAAAGTATTAAAATAAATAATGGGATCATACTCCATTGATTAAAATAGGAATGTAAAGTTCATTTTGATGAAAGAAAGAAAGGAGAAAGAGAGAGAGAGGAAGAAAGAGAGAAAGCAAGTTTTACTTTTCATTGAATTCCAGCTAATAATTATAGAAGAAATAATAATAGAACTAAAAATCACACTTTGGCAACCATCTTAGAATTAATTTAGATAAAAATCAGCAAAAGATACCAAACCTGATGAAACTTCAATAAATAGAATACTAACACAGACTCAAAATATCCCACAAAATGCTTGCTTATTAACTAATTATTAATAAGTATAAAATACTGACAAACTGTAGAGTACAGAAACCAGATAGACACTAAATTAGCATTACTAGTAATGGCACAAATTGATATTATGTGTTTCCTGATATAAAGTACAGTGAAGAAAACAGCATCACTTCTGTAACTTTCCTGCCCAAAAATGTATATTCTGAATCTAGTATGGGAAGACATTAGACAAATCCAAACTGAGAGATATACTACAAAATAATTGGCTTGTACACTTCTAAAATGCCTAGGTCAAGAATCAAAGAAAGGCTGAAGAGCTACTCCAGACTAAAGGAAAATAAAGAGACATGACAATTAAATGAAACTCTTAATCTTGAACTGGTTCCTCTACCAGTTTTGTTTTTACTAGGTTTGTATGTGGGGGTTATAAAGTATTCTTGTTAAATTTTCTGATTTTGATATATACTATACACTGTATTATGGAAGAGCAGGAAAGAGACCAGTATTCCTGAGATATCTAGGAATAACAGCATCACATCTGCAACATACTCTCAAGTAGAAAGAAATGATATAGATGATAGATGCATACACACATACATTCATAAATGGATACACAGAATCCATAGACAGATATGTAGATAGAAGAGGCAATGTGCTAAAATGTTAACAACTGGGGAATTAGGATGAAGGCTAAACAAGATTCCTTTGTGCTGTCCCTGCAACTTTTCCCAGTGTTCAAAAGTATTTCAAAATAAAGTTTAAAACCAAAAGCAGTATTATATCTCCTCTCTACTCTTTTTTAATCTTAAATTCCACAAAGATATAAATGACCAGTTAGAAAAACTCATTACTGGGATGCCTGGGTGGCTCAGTCGGTTAAGCGCCTACCTTCAGCTCAGGTCATGATCCCAGGGTCCTGGGATCGAGTCCCGCACAGACTCCCTGCTCAGCGGAGAGCCTGCTTCTCTCTCTGCCTGCTGCCTCTCCCTGTTTGTGCTCTCTCTCTCTCTGACAAATAAATAAAATCTTTAAAAAAAAAAAGAAAAAGAAAAACTCATTACTATATTTTTCCTTACATTTTTCTATAGTTTTTCAAATTTAAAAAAGGCATAAAAGCTGCAATATTAGGAAAAAACACTTTTATGAAGATTGTACAATCGTGTTTTTTCATTTATATGATGGTTACAGACTCCTTCCTTTAACTTGGTCACAGTTCAGACTTGTAAATACATCGGCTTTGTGACGTTCTCATAAAATCATTTATTAAGGTTTCCCTTAAATAAAATGCACCCCTAAAGAAAGTCTTTTGACCTGACACAACACAGCATTGGAACAAAAATTATTTTCTGGCGGAATATTTGAAAACCCACAGTCATTTTGTGATACATATATGCATGCTTGAACTAAAAGTATGAGCCTAGTTTGATGAGGTTTGTGGGTATATAATTACCAGTATTAAATTATGTGTTCAACACTGACTTACCATATTTATTATTGCTATTAAAAATGCTGACTGCAACATGTGACATGTTCTTCTTATGATAATATGTGGCTCTTATTCTATTTTCTCTCTGCATGACCCTTGTGAATGAGGTCTAATAAACTTCATAGACTTTTTAGTGGTGGAAGAATTTTGGAAGGAAAACTCTAGTACTGATTACCTCTAAAATTAACATAAGAACACAAGGATGAAATGTTGTTATTTAAAACCCACAGAAGCTGATTAAAGACAAAAAAAATAGCTCTAGCTATAAAACCCAGAGTATGCTTTATTCCAAATAACTGGACATACCCATAACCCAACACAGTAACTCCAACCAAAAAGAGAAGAAATTGGGAAAGTTGAGTTGTTTTGAATTTTGTTTCATTTTCCTGTTGTTGTTTAGTTTAAGAATGACGTACCTATTTAAGAGTGAAATACCTCATACAATAGGCAACAAATACAATAAATAAATAATAACGATTTCTTATGTTCACCATGTCAAAAAGAAATGAACTGTGCTTGCTGAAGGTCCTCCTTTAAATTCAGTCACAGTCTCCTGGACAAATGCTCGGTAGATCTTAGAGCTGGGAAGAGGTGTGGATCATACTGAGCATTTCCTAATGCCAGTCAGGGCTGCATCAGGCCCTCTCCCACTGCAATCATCACATTGCCACTGCTAAAAAGCCCTTGATAAAGAAAAAAACTGGGTCAGTTTTGGGGGAGGGGGGGTTACATTTTATAATACTCTAATTTGGGGCATCTGGGTGTTAAGAGTCTGCCTTCAGCTCAGGTCATGATCCCAGGATCCTGGGATCAAGCCCTGCATTGAGCTCCCTGCTCCGCAGGAAGCCTGCTTCTCCCTCTCCCACTCCCCCAGCTTGTGTTCCCTCTCTCTCTGTGTCTCTCTCTGTCAAATAAATATATAAAATCTTTAAAATACTCTAATTTTATTTTAGTTTCCTAAGTAAACCTGTGAAAGAGCAGGTCTATGCCAATCATCTCTTCTCTGCATTCTACTAGGGTAAAAAAATTTTAAAGACAAAAGAGGCAACAAGTACCTGAGAAGACATCAACAACCAACAGGTAGAACAACCCCTAGTCATTTTGTAGAATGAGGAATTATACACTTTCACAATAAGATTAGAAGATTTGAGTCAATAGAATGTTCCTTAATGGCCAGAAAACATAATCTTTTTTATTTCCAGTCTCGCCTGAAGCAGGCCTCTCTGAGTCCCCAGGCTATACTTCTCCATAAAGGAGGCTTTGCTATCCCACTGCAAACTGAGTTTTCATTCATTTCGGAAAATATGTCTACATTCTAACTGCAAATCAAAAGAAAACTACAGTCATAACCAAGAGGAACAAAATGTGGCTTACACAAAATTTTTAAAAAATTTTAAACTAATGCCTCATCTCCCAGGATCCCTGTCAGACCATCACTCAGTCAATGTTACTGGGCAATAATTGGCCTCTATGTACAAGGTTTTAAATCAAATCTTGCTTTAAAGGCTGAGATTTAGTAGTACTACCTAATCTATAAACTGATCCTTTCAAAACTCATGTGCTCTATTTAAAAACACAATCCAAACCACTGTTTCCAGTTTAACTGTATACAAAGATACTGTG
Organism: Phoca vitulina; assembly: GCF_004348235.1. Classification (NCBI taxonomy): domain Eukaryota; kingdom Metazoa; phylum Chordata; class Mammalia; order Carnivora; family Phocidae; genus Phoca; species Phoca vitulina. The sequence goes on from NW_022589717.1 coordinate 6,248,549, forward strand.
TTAAGGAATAAGATGAAAATTACAGCTTTTAGCAAAATAAGTAAAACAATAATTAATTTTTGTAATCTGATTTTATTTGGTTTTCTGATAGCATAAGAACACTCTAATAAAAGTTCAATTGCACCAAAACTACCAAAGGTTCTGTATCAGGAGATTTCTTTCTCCATGCTCTTGATGAGCGATGTGGCCCTTGAAACCTAGACACTGTTGTGTACCGACCTCAGCCAATTTGGCCTGTACACTGTTAGGTTCTTTTGAGTAGAAAATAACATTTAGGGAAGGAGAAGAGAGTTAACTACTCCACACAACTTCCTTGGTCCTAACTGACGCAAATTTCAAACCACATTCTGCCCCACATATAGATATTCATTACATAAGCAGACACAAGAGTTCCTCCAGGGGGCGTCTGGGTGGCTCAGTCGTTAAGCGTCTGCCTTCGGCTCAGGTCATGATCCCAGGGTCCTGGGATCCAGCCCCGCATCGGGCTCCCTGCTCCGCGGGAAGCCTGCTTCTCTCTCTCCCACTCCCCCTACTTGTGTTCCCTCTCTCGCTGTCTCTCTGTCAAATAAAAAAAAAAAATCTTAAAAAAAAAAAAAAGAGTTCCTCCAACATGTTGTGCAAATTTGATGAAGTCCCAGCTCTGGCCTTAAAGCTACCTTCCATGAAAGGTTGATTCAGTGGGGCGTCTGGGTGGCTCAGTCATTAAGCATCTGTCTTCAGCTCAGGTCATGATCCCAGGGTCCTGGGATTGAGCCCCGCATAGGGCTCCCTGCTTAGCGGGAAGCCTGCTTCTCCCTCTCCCACTCCCCCTGCTTGTGCTCTCTCTCTCGCTGTATCTCTCTCTCTCAAATAAATAAGTAAAATCTTAAAAAAAAAAAAAAAAAAGGTTGATTCAGCCAGGACTGGCTAAATGATTAACGGAGTCCATAGCAAAATAAAAATGAGGGATTCCTTCTTCAAAAATTGTATTTTGCAGCACTGGGTGTTATACGGAAACAGTGAATCGTGGATCACTACCTCAAAAACTAATGATGTACTGTATGGTGACATAACATAAATTTTTTTTTAATTTTATTTCACAATGGAAACAAGAGCATTAAACCAAGTGTGAATCCCTTCTAAGCACGGAGCCTTACATGAATACACAAGTCACATGGTCATGCAGCCAGTCATGCACTCAACATGGACACAAGATATCAGAGAAAAGATTCTCTTACTTTACAGTCAGATCAGGAAATGAGAGATTTTCCTAAATAAATGGTTATACAAATATTCATTTGAAATCACACCTGGGGTGCCCTCCCTAACTGTAAAATCCTCAGATCTCACGGGTTTATTATATCCTATAAAGATTAGTTATGGGAAGTGTCTCTAAAACATTTAAGCCAACACACATATACTCAATACATTTTTAAGACATTAAACTTTTTTTTGATAGATCCAACTAGCCATGTCTTCTGTGTTTTTAAGTTAACATATAGTGTTATATTAGTTTCAGGTGTACAATATAGTGATTGAACAATTCCATACATAACCTGGTCCTCATCATGACAAGTGTGCTCCTTAATCCCCATCACCTATTTAACCCATTCCCCACCCCTCTCCCCTCTGGTGACCATCAATTGTTCTCATAATTAAGAGTCTGTTTCTTGACTTGTCTCTCTCCCTCTTTTTCCCTTTGCTCATTTGTTGCATTTCCTAAATTTCACATTCAAGTGAAATTATATGGTCTTTCTTGGGCTGACTTATCCCGCTTAGCATTATACTCTCTACCTCCATCCATGTTATTATAAATGATAAAATTTCATTCCTTTTTTATGGCTGAATAATATTTGTGGTGTATATATGTATGTATGTGTGTGAATATATATATATGTGTGTGTGGTGAATATATATATATCTTCTTTATCCATTCATCAATCAATGGACACTTTGGCTGTTTGCGTATCTTCACTATTTTAAATAATCCTGCTATAAACATAGGGGTACATGTATCCCTTTGAATTAGTGTTCTGTATTCTTTGGATAAATACCCAGTAATGAGACTGCTGGGTTGTAGGGTAGCTATATTTTTAACTTCTTGAGGAACCTGCATACTGTTTTCCACAATGGCTGCACCAGTTTGCATTCCCACCAAGAGTGCACAAGGGTTCCTTTTTCTCCACATCCTCGTGGACATCTGCTGCTTCTTGTGTTGATTTTAGCCATTCTGACAGGTGTGAGCTGATAGCTCATGGTAGTTTTGATTTGCACTTCCCTGATGTCAAGTGATGATGACCATCTGCATGTCTTCTTTGAAGAAATATCTGTTCATGTATTCTGCCTATTTTTTAATTGGATTATTTGTTTTTTGGGTGTTGAGTTGTATAAGTTGTTTATATATTTTGGATATTAACCCTTTATTGGATATATCATTTGCAAATATCTTCTCCCATTCCATAGTTGCCTTTTACTTTCATTGATTGTTTCCTTCACTGTGCAGATGATTTTTATTTTGATGTAGTCCCAAAAGTTTATTTTTGCTTTTGTTTCCCTTGCCTCAGGAGACATATCTTAAAAAAACTGCTTCAGCTGATGTTGAAGCAGTTACTATATTCTCTTCTAGAATTTTTATGGTTTCGGGTCTCATATGTGGGTCTTTAATCAGTTTTGAATTTATTTTGCTGCATGATGTAAGAAAGTGGTCCAGTTTCATTCTTTTGCATGTTTCTTTCCAATTTTCCCAACATCATTTATTGAAGAGACTGCCTTTTCCCCACAGGAAATTCTTTCCTGCTTTGTTGAAGATTAATTGACCGTAGAGTTAAGGGTTTATTTCTGGATTTTCTATTCTGTTCCATTGATCTATGTGTCTGTTTTTGTGCCATTACCATACTGTTTTGAATGACTATAGCTTTCTATTATAACTTGAAGTCTGGAATTGTGTTGCCTCCAGCTTTGCTTTTCTTTTTCAAGGTTTCTTTGGCTATGTAGGGTCTTTTGTGGTTTCATACAAATTTTACAATTGTTTGTTCTAGTTCTGTGAAAAATGCTATTTGTATTTTGATAGAGATTGCATTAAATGTATAGATTGCTTTGGGTAGTATAGACATTTTAACAATATTTGTTCTTCCACTCCATGAGCATGGACTATCTTTCCATTTCTTTGTGTCCTCTTCAATTTTTTTCATCAATGTTTTATAGTTTTCAGGGTACAGGTCTTTCACCTCTTTGGTTAGGTTTATTCCTAGGTACCTTATTGTTTTAGTGCAACTATAAATGGGATTGTTTTCTTAATTTCTCTTTCTGCTTCTTCAGTATTGGTGTAGAAAAATGCAACAGATTTCTGTACATTGATTTTGTATCCTGAGACTTTACTGAATTTGCTTATCAGTTCTAGCAGTTTTTTGGTGAAGTCTTTCAGGTTTTCTATATAGAGAGTATCATGTCTTCTGCAAATAGTGAAAGTTTTTTTTTTAATTAATATATAATGTATTATTTTTTTCAGGGGTACAGGTCTGTGATTCATCAGTCTTACACAATTCACAGCACTCACCCTAGTACATACCCTCCCTAATGTCCATCACCCAGCCACCCTATCCCTCCCACCCCCCTCCATTCCAGCAACCCTCAGTTTGTTTCCTGAGATGAAGAGTCTCTTATGGTTTGTCTCCCTCTCTGGTTTCGTCTTGTTTCATTTTTCCCTCCCTTCCCCTATGACCCTCTGTCTTGTTTCTCAAATTCCTCATATCATTGAGATCATATGATACTTGTCTGAAAGTTTTACTTCTACCTTACCAATTTGGATGCCTTTTATTTTTTTGTTGTCTGATTGCTGAGGCTAAGACTTCCAGTACTATGTTGAATAAAAGTGGTGAGAGTGGACGTCTTTATCTTGTTACTGACCTTAGGGGGAAAAGCTCTCAGTTTTTCCACATTGAAGATGAAATTAGTTGTGGGTTCTTCATATGTGGCCCGTATTATGTTGAGGTACGTTCATTCTAAACCTACTTTGTTGAGGGTTTTTACCATGAATGGAGGTTGTATTTTGTCAAATGTTTTTTCTGCATCTATTGAAATGATCATATGGTTCATATCCTTTCTATTATTGGTGTGATGTATCAAGATGATTGACTTCTGAATACTGAACCACTCTTGCAACACACAAATAAATCCCACTTGATTGTGGCAAATGATTTTTTTAATGTATTGTCTGATTCAGTTTGCTAGTATTTTGTTAAGGATTTTTGTATCTATGTTCATCGGAGATATTGGCCTATAGTTCTCCTTTTTTTGTAGTGTCTTTTTCTGGTTTTGTTATTATGGTAATGTTGGCATCATAGAATGAATTTGATAGTCTTCCTTCCTTTTCTATTTTTTGGAATCGTTTGAGAAGAATAGGTATTAACTCTTCTTTAAATATTTGGTAGAATTTGCCTGTGAAGCTATCTGGTTCTGGACTTTGTGGGAGTTTTTTGATTACTGATGCAATTTCTTTGCTGGTTATGGGTCTGTTCAAATTTTCTATTTCTTCCTGTTTCAGTTTTGGTAGTTCACATGTTTCTAGGAATTTATCCATTCCTTCCAGGTTGTCCAATTTGTTAGTATACAGTTTTTCATAATCTCTTATAATTGTTTTTATTTCTGTGGCGTTGATTGTTATTTCTCTTCTTTCATTTGTGATTTATTTATTTGGGTTCTTTCTCTTCTTTCTTGATAAGTCTGGCTAGAGGTTTATCAATTTTATTGATTTTTTTCAAAGAACCAGCTTCTGGTTTCATTGATCTGATCTATTGGTTTGGTTTTTTTTTATTTCCATATAATTTCTTTCTGCTCTAATCTTTATTATTTCCTTCCTTCTGCTGGTTTTAGGTTTTGTTTGTTGTTCTTTTTCTAGCTCCTTCAGGTATAATGTTGGGTTTTTTTGAGATTTTTCTTGCTTCTTGAGGTAGGCCTGTATTCCTATAAATTTCCCTCTTACAATAGTTTTTGCTACATCCCAAAAGTTTTGGACTATTGTGTTTTAATTTTCATTTGTTTCCATGTACTTTTTTATTCCTTCTTTTATTTCCTGGCTGACCCATTCATTTTTTAGTAGCATGTTATTTAACCTCCATGTATTTGTGGTCTTTCCAGGTTTTTTTCTTGTGGTTGACTTCTAGTTTCATAGTGTTGTGGTCAGAAAAGATGAATGATATGACTTCGATATTCTTGAATTTGTTGAGGCTTGTTTTGTGGGCTACTATGTCATCCCTTCTGGAGAATACTCTGTGTGAACCTGAAAAATATGTGTATTCTGCTGTTTTAAGATGGAATGTGCTGATTATTATCTGTTAAGTCCATTTGGTCCAGTGTGTCACTAAAAGCCATTGTTTCCTTGTTTATTTTCTGTTTAGACAATCTGTCCATTGATGTAAGTGGAGTATTAAAGTTCCCTAACTATTATTGTATTATTATCAATTAGTTCCTTTTTGTTATTAACTGTTTTATATATTTGGGTCCTCCCATGTTGGGTGCACAAATATTTATAATTGTTAGATATTCTTGTTGGATTATCTCCTTTATTATTATATAGTGTCCTTCTTTGTCTCTTGTTACAGTATTGGTTTTAAAGTATATTTTGTCCAATATAATTATTGCTACTCTGGCTTTCTTTTAACATCCATTTGCAAGATAAATTTTTCTCCATCCCTTCATTTTCAACCTGGAGGTGTCTTTAGGTCTAAAATGAGTATCTTGTAGGCAACATAGAGGTGGGTCTTGTATTTTTATCCATTCTTTCACCCTATGTCTTGATTGGAGCATTCAGTCCACTAACATTAAAAGTAATTATTGATAGATATATATTTATTGCCATTTAATTGTTTGTTTTGTGCTTGTTTCTGAAGATTTTCTCTGATCCTTTCTTGTCTTTCTCTCTTTGCTAAATTTCTTTAGTGATATATTTGGATTTCTTTCTCTTTATTCTTTGCATATTTATTAATGGTTTTTGATTTGTGGTTACCATTAGATTTGTATATAACCTCTTCTGCATATAGCAGTCTACGTTAAGTTGATGGTCACTTAAGTTTGAACCCATTCTTTACTCTCTCCTCCCCACATTAGTTATATGTTGTTATATTTTACATCCTTTTGTTTTGTGAGTTCCTTGACTGATTTTTTACAGAAATATTCATTTTCACTGCTTTTGTGTTTCTACCTTTCTTTCACTTTCGATCTCTCCTTTCCACTCAGAGAGTCCCCTTTAATATTTCTTGCAGGGCTGGTTTAGTGGTCATGAACTCCTTCATTTTTTTTTAACATTTTATTTATTTGGGGGTGACAGAGAGAGAGGGAGAGAGAATCTCAAGTAGACTCCATGCCAAGTCCAGCCCAAAGCAGAGCTCGATCTCACGAGCCTGAGATCATGACCTGAGCCAAAACAAAGAGTCAGACACTTAACCAGCTGAGCCACCCAGATGCCCTAGTCATGAAACCCTTTAGTTTTTAATTTGTCTGGGAAACTCTATCTCTCCTTCTATTCTAAATGTTAGCCTTGCTGGATAGAGTATTCTTGATTGCAGATTCTTCCTGTTCAGCCAGCACTTTGAATATATCATGCCACTCTCTTCTGGCTTGCAAAGTTTTTGTCGAAAAAAATCACCTGTTAGTCTTAATGGGTTTTACCTCATAAGTTACTGTCTTCTTTTGTCTTGCTGCTTCTAAAATTTTTTCTTTACTGCTATATTTTGCCCATTTAATTCCAATATGTTTTGGTGTGGGTCTGCTTTTGTTGCTTTTGATAGGAGTTCTCTGTGCAACCTGCTGAATATATTTCCTTCCACAGATTAGGGAAGTTTTCAGCTATTATTTCTTGAAATAAATTTTTCTGCCCCCTTTTCTCTCTAATATGAAGGTTATTTCATTTGATGGAATCACTGAGTTCCTTAAGTCTATTCTCATTTTGCATAATTCTTTTTTTCTCTCCTTTGTTCAGCTTGATTACTTTCCATTACTCTGTCTTCTAGGTCACTAATTTGTTCCTCTGCTTCTTTCATCCTGCTGTTCATTCCATCAAGAGTGTTTCTCATTTCATTTATTACACCCTTTATCTCTGCTATATTATTCCTTATCTCTGTGTTAAGGGTCTCATTCATGTCTTCTACTCTTTTCTCAAGTCCAGTGAGTGTCCGTATGACATCACTTTAATTCTCTATCAGGCATGTTACTTATAACAGTTTTGCTTAAATCCCTGACTGTAGCCTTGTCCTGTTCTTTCATTCAGGATAAATTTCTCTGTCTTCTCATTTTGTCTAAGTCTCTATGCATATTTCTGTGTTTTTGGAAAGTCAGCTATGTCTCCTACTTTTGAGGACTTTATAGCCTATGAAGAAGAGGTCCTACAGTGCCCTGCCATGTGGTATCTCCTGTTCCCCAGAACCTGGCACTTCTGGGAGTGTCTCCAATGTGTACTGCATGTGCTGAGCCACTGTGTCCTGGTCACTTTATCCTTCAGGACAGTTGTCTGCTCTCTGCCAGTTCTGGGCAGTGTTTGGTCCCTGGCCTGAATGTGGTACATTTTAACTAGGTGTGTTCTGGTCTGTCTGTGGAATAAGACCTGTTGCCACTTCCACAAGAAAATTCTATTATCACAGGCCTATTATACATTTACAAAGTTAAGTTCTTTATATAATATTAAATCATTGTTTCTGAAGAGTCCATAAAATACTTCACAATTCTTTGGCATATGGACAAATCTTTCATAACTTTGAGAGAAATAAACAAGAATATGTCACAGGACAAAGGAATTAGATTACAATAACACTCAGTATTTCCCAGGTACCATTTTAAAAGGAACTGCGATGCAAAGAAACTAAAAACTGTGGGAACTCTTTCTATGCTTTAATCACCCTTTTAAAATGTGTATTTGGTCAGAAATTCAAAATAGAACCATTTAAAATTAGTAGTATTAAATACACAGTGAGAATGGGGAAATATCATAAATGTGTTTTAGAGAAATAAACAATTTACAAATGAGCAGAAGAAGCATGTAAAGTGATTATATAGATGATGTTTTCATTCTGAGCAAATGGCTTAACTGAGGTAAAAAGTGGTTGTCTGCAGATGAAAGAAAAACAGAAAAGGGAACTCTGTGTCTCTTGCTGTACATCGTGATCCAGAGTACATATGACTCTACAGAGAGGAATTAGTTGATGTTGTTGCTTAACCAAATAATCCTTGCAGAGATGTCCAGAGGCTACACCACAGCTTCCCGTTTTCCTGTTATGAGATTTTCTGATCTGTGAATTCTCCCAAAACTAATTTTGCCTGAGTTGACACTGTGTGAGCACTCATGTTTTTTTATTTTTACATTTTAAACTGTACATCTGTCTTTGGACCTTTTGAGGCTTCTTCTTAACCTACTGGTCTCACACTAAATGCCCCACTATAGGACAGGAATAGAATGTTTCCACTGTGCAGTTTTTCCACTTACTTAATCAGAAGTCACATGAGGCATAAATCTTAGCAGAATTCAGGGGATTCCACATAAACTCTAAAATCGTATCTCAAATAAAATAACGTATATCTATTCTGCAGAAGCCAGATTATCCATCATGTGATATGATACAATAGCAATTGACCTTAGAAATAAAAAGAGCCTGAAATGAAGTGGTATAGCACTTGGAATGGAAATAATAATATTTATTGAGTACTACTATGCTAAGTACTCTGCTAGGCACATATCATACATTATCTTTTAATCTTCAAAATAATCCTATGAGATACATGCTAAAAATACTGCTATCTCCAATTTACAAATGAGGTAACTGAGGCACAGAGAACTTAAGAAAATTGCTCAAGTCACACAGCTAGTCTGTGGTAGTTCAAGCCCTAACTTGAACTCAGTAATCTGCCATGCCCCTAACAACTCTGCATACTGTCAGTCTGGGTAGAAAGACCAAGAAATGCAGATTAGATAGAATACACCAAATAGCAACTAACTAAATAAGGGAAAATGGAGAAAGGTCAAATATGACTCAAAAGTTAGGTGACGAGAATAGTGTTGTCAACAAATAAAGACATTTGGGGGAATGCTGAGTTTAAGTTCCAACAAAACTACCAGGTAGAGATTTAAGCAAACATTTACAAATAGATCCAGAGCCCAGAGGGAGAGACCTCAAATAGATATTTGGGAGTCATCTTCACATAGGTGATGTTTAGAAAATTAGCAGCAAAGACACTCAAAAAAAAATAAATAACAGAAAAAGAAGAGTGGTTAGAAGATATACAAACTTGGTGAATGCTTCCATGTAAGTGGCAGAAATAACGGTAGAAACTAGGACAGGCTGACAAGCTATGCTCAAGTGAAAAGAAAATTTTAGGAGACAAAGGTCAATACTCCTTAATATAGAATGAGAACTGAGATTAATCTACTGTATTTGATATTTAGAAGGTATATCAAGAACTTTAAAACAGTGATTTCATTTTAGTAGTAAATATTTTTATAAGCAATTTGGATAAAAAATAGAAAATGTGTTGATCAGACCTATAAATGTCATAAGGATAAAAGTTAATATCATCAACTGACTCACCATTGGAAATAATATTTAATATGCTATAAGGATAAGCCAAAATTAGCATGATGCAATTTAGGTAGGACAAGTAAAATATTATATATAGTCCAAAAAATAAAGGTGAATTAATTATCGGTAATTCATGTAAAAATTACATGAGTGATAGATTTTTTAATTTAAAATTTCTTTTTATTACAAAGTGAATACAATAACATTATGAAAGATTTATTCAAATAGACTTTTTCAAAACTTATATAGTCTCATTACACTAATAAGATCAGTGTCAACATTGGTGTGTTTATTCATAATCCTTTAGTCTCCCCTGTGTGTTTTATACAGAGAAGCAAGGTAAGGTAGATACAATTTTATACCCTGCTGTTTTTCACTTAACATTGTATCATTAGCAATTTATATACATATGGTTACATTAATATCTATGTTTTACTATGTAATACTTCCCCAACTAATTAATGAACAGAATTTACCTACCCAATCCTCTAATTTTAAACATTAAGTTGTTTGCAATTTATCATTTTGGATGCAATATCATACTCACTTTATAAAATAAACTGGGATGATTTTAATATTTGCTATTTACCAGCATAATTCATATTTATGTTTATATTTTGTATGTTACCTTTTTATGTTTTATGGTAGGAAGGCTATCTGATTCATCAAATGTTAAATGGAGTCACCTGTAAAACAATATCAATCCAGACCCTTATTTAGAAAACATTTCTTGACAATATTTCTCAATTTATTCTATATTTATTGGTCTTATGTTTGAAGCTTCATACTTAAGTTTCAATGTTTCATGTTTGTACAGAATTTTTTCCCATTTCATTTTGTTTTTCCAGATTTATTAGATTATAACTGTATACTGCAGGAGATAGTAAACTTTTTCTGTAAAAGGCCAAATAATAAATATTGTGTGAGTATATAACCTCTGTCATAACCACTCAAGTCTGCTGTTTTCATATAGAAGCAGCCATAGAGATTATAGAAATAAATGGATACGATTATATTCCAATAAAACTTTATTTATGGAAATAAGTTTTAATTTTATATAATTTTCATGTCACAAAATATTATACTTTGTATTTTTTTCTACCATTTAAAACTGTAAAGATCAGTTCTTAGCTTACATCCCTTCCGAGTGAGGGTCTAATTGCTCTATTTGACACTCCTTTCACTCAGAAAGAAGCTCAGTGCCTAATGGACATCTTTAGATTATGGAGAGAACATATATTTCATTTGGACATGCTGCTCTGATCCTTTTTCCAAATAAGTCAAGTTTTGAATGGCACCCAGAACAAGATAAAGTACTGCAACTTTTCCAGGATGACCAGAAGCTGCTCTCACTTGGGTAATATGGTCCAGTGGTCCTTAGAGTGTCTCTGGCAGACAGGAATGCTGTATGGAGCTTTTATCAGGCCCCTATAGGTACATCACAATACAGAGCTATGGATTTTAAGCAAAGCTTTACTGTCCTCTGAAGATAACGATTCTTTTGAAAAAAGCTTTGGGCATACTATTGGACTTTAATAGAGATTGACTATTTGGCCATAGCCTACAAAGTTACCATGTGACTGAGATTCCCATCATGAACTTGATATTCTCTGAATCACTATACCTTAAATTTGGGCCTACACAGCAACATTCATCATTCAAGGAAAGTAGAATATATAAAATTAGGCTGGAGCAGATCTTAAATGCACAATAAGTTGCATGAGTCCAGGGACCCTATTCTTACTACATTATCTCTTCTCTCCTTTCCCTAAAACTACACCAATATTCTCATGGAGAGTACCCCATGACCAACTGACTGAGAAACAAAAATTTGGGCCAGATTTAGAGATGGTTCTACATGATATGCTGGCCAATACCCAAAGTAGACAACTACATCTTAAAAGCCCTACTCTGCAGAGGTCATAAAGGAAAACTAGAAAGTTATATCTTCTCAGTAGGCAGGACTTCAATCAGACATGATTATTTGCCTTCCCTGGAAGGAGAGTTTGCCAGAGTGACCTGTACAGTTTCATGGATGGAGGCTACTTTTGCTAGATACTTAGAGTTTTTCTGCAAGTCCAAAAATACAGAGCATAAAAGGCTGCCTTTTCTATGACGGATTATATCTTCCAGATCACTGTATCCCTCCTGCCTGTCATCTTCACCACTGGTCATGTTTCATGAACTAGAAAGTCATAGAATGGATGGATATAGATAAGAATGCATATTATATACATAGAAAGAAAAATTTGTTGGGATGGACAGGGAAGAAGTAAATTGACCTTGTTCATCTTATAAAAGTTTTAGTATAGAGCATGTGTTACTGGCTTTCTAACTGAAAGAAGTTTATATCTTTGAAAAATAGGTAAGTTGTGGAAGAAGCACAAAATTACCCTTTTTATAGCTGAACTTCCTGTTTTGTCTCAGGCTTCATTCACTTTTTAGCTGGTCAAAACTTCTACAGTCTAGAACAAAACTGATTAATTTTTTATATCTATGTATCCACAAATTATTTTGATTTTAAATATGGGAGAAAACAAATCAAGTAACTCTAGCCAAACTGCATTTTAGCCCAGAAGTCAAGGCTAATTCTTCAATACCAGGGGCTTTAATTAAATAATTTAGCTGAAGAATTTTTTTATATATAATAACTTATCTAGTACATCCTAGAAGCTGACAGAACTGGAGGCCATGTACATGAATAGCAGAAGAGGTAAAGGGACTTTATACCCAAGGAAGAGAAGACCTGAGGGTGTGACACCATGATGCAATGGCTGCCTTCAAATATTTAAAAATAGTCTAAAGAGGTAGATCAAAGTATCAAAAGGTAGACCTGAGTACTGATTAATAAATTTGATAAAATTGGAATGTAGGTTGTGATTCAATATAAAAAAAAAACTGAGTTGTGCAAAAGAATTACTTGAGCAGAAGCTGGATAATCAACTACCATAGGTTTTATGAAAGGGATCCTCACACCAAAGAGAAGGTTGATCTATTCTATATAATAATCTAAAATCTTAACAATGTTTTAATTTTAGGAGAAAAAACTATAAAAGGGAGTTTCTTTTCCAACCTGCAACACCATCTTTTTTAAATGACACTTACTAAAAGAAAAGATTTTGTGAACAAAACAAAATATCAAATGAAAAATTATGGGGTTTTTTTTGTTAATTAATAGGTAAAAAGGTATTCCCAGAAATTCCTCTATGTCAAATTATGTATAGAGAAATTTTTCTGTAATACCTCCTAAGCCTCCTAACATCTAACAAAGCTCAGATTCATATGGTAGAAGTCAGTCTTACTCAGCAGAGAAAGTCAACACACAAGGTTTGACCATGTTACAGATTAAAGATTTCTCTTTTGTGTTGTGTGGTGTAAGGAAACGGTCCAGTTTCATTCTTCTGCATGTGGCTGTCCAATTTTCCCAACACCATTTGTTGAAGAGACTGTCTTTTTTCCATTGGACATTCTTTCCTGCTTTGTTTAAGATTAGTTGACCATACAGTTGAGGGTCCATTTATGGGCTCATATTCTGTTCCATTGATCTATGTGTCTGTTTTTGTGCCAGGACCATACTGTCTTGATGATTACAGCTTTGTAATAGAGCTTGAAGTCTGGAATTGTGATGCCGCCAGCTTTGCTTTTCTTTTTCAACATTCCTCTGGCTATTCGGGGTCTTTTCTGGTTCCATACAAATTTTAGGATTATTTGCTCCATTTCTTTGAAAAAAGTTGATGGTCTTTTGATAGGGATTGCATTGAATGTGTAGATTGCTCTAGGTAGCACTGACATCTTCACAATATTTGTTCTTCCAGTCCATGAGCATGGAACGTTTTTCCATTTCTTTGTGTCTTCCTCAATTTCTTTCATAAGTATTTTATAGTTTTCTGAGTACAGATTCTTTGCCTCTTTGGTTAGAAGAATGAAACTGGACCATTTCCTTACACCACACACAAAAATAGACTCCAAATGGTTGAAAGACCTCAATGTGAGACAGGAGTCCATCAAAATCCTAAAGGAGAACACAGGAAGCAACCTCTTCGACCTCAGCCACAGCAACTTCTTCCTAGAAACATCGCCAAAAGCAAGGGAAGCAAGGGCAAAAATGAACTATTGGGACTTCATCAAGATAAAAAGGTTTTGCACAGCAAAGGAAACAGTCAACAAAACCAAAAGACAACGGACAGAATGGGAGAAGACATTTGCAAATGACATATCAGATAAAGGGCTAGTATCCAAAATCTATAAGGCACTTATCAAACTCAACACCCAAAGAACAAATGATCCAATCAAGAAATGGGCAGAAGACATGAACAGACATTTTCCCAAAGAAGACATCCAAATGGCCAACAGACACATGAAAAAGTGCTCAACATTGCTCGGCATCAGGGAAATACAAATCAAAACCTCAATGAGATACTACCTCACACCAGTCAGAATGGCTAAACTTAACAAGACAGGAAACGACAGATGTTGGTGGGGATGCGGAGAAAGGGGAACCCTCCTACACTGTTGGTGGGAATGCAAGCTGGTGCAGCCACTCTGGAAAACAGTATGGAGGCTCCTCAAAAAGTTGAAAATAGAGCTACCATACGACCCAACAATTGCATTACTGGGTATTTACCCCAAAGATACAAATGTAGGGATCCGAAGGGGTACGTGCACCCCAATGTTTATAGCAGCAATGTCCACAATAGCCACACTGTGGAAAGAGCCAAGATGTCCATCGACAGATGAACGGATAAGGAAGATGTGGTATATATATATACAATGGAATATTATGCAGCCATCAAAAGGAATGAAATCTTGCCATTTGCAACAACGTGGACGGAACTGGAGGGTATTACGCTGAGTGAAATAAGTCAATCAGAGAAAGACATGTATCATATGATCTCACTGATATGAGGAATTCTTAATCTCAGGAGACAAACTGAGGGTTGCTGGAGTGGTGGGGAGTGGGAGGGATGAGGTGGCTGGGTGATAGACACTGGGGAGGGTATGAGCTATGGTGAGCGCTGTGAATTGTGTAAGACTGTTGAATCACAGACCTGTACCTCTGAAACAAATAATACATTATATGTTAAAAAAAAAAAAGAAGAAGAAGAAGAAGAAGAAGATAGCAGGAAGGGAAAAATGAAGGGGGGAAAATTGGAGGGGGAGACGAACCATGAGAGACTATGGACTCTGAGAAACAAACTGAGGGTTCTAGAGGGGAGGAGGGTGGGGGCATGGGTTAGCCTGGTGATGGGTATTAAAGACGACACGTACTAAATGGAGCACTGGGTGTTATACACAAACAATGAATCATGGAACACTACATCAAAAACTAATGACGTAATGTATGGTGATTAACATAACATAATAAAAAAATAAATAATAAATAAATAAAAAGATTTCTCTTAAAACTTGCTAAATCTGCCCTCTCTATCCCTCTAGTCTTTTAAACACTCCAGTTCTTTTAACCACTCTTTAATCCTCATTTACTGATTGGAATGTTTGAGAAGGTTCAGTTCTTTCCTCTTCCTATTCAATGGGACTCAGAAGGCAGAAATTTTTCTTTCTCCTTGCAGTAGGTTTCATGGAAGCAGGGCTCCATTTGTGGTGGCCTGCAGCTATTGAGTGCTAACTGAGACTAGGTGAGTAAGTCTGCCTAATTCTATGCTCTGGTAATAGAAAGGCCACTATTTCCACACTTCCATGTCTCTTTCTCCTTTGTGATTTTTATCACTAAAAAGTAGATATTCACTTCTGCTGATCCCATTGTGTCACTCAACTAATTATAACTCAGGCTAGAAAACCAAGGATGCCACTTACAGGCTCCCTCAAAGTCCAGGACACTTCATGTTTCTTATTCTGCCCCACTTTTTGGCATCATCCAGCCACTCTTTATAAGCATTCTATATAGTTACCATGGGACTTGTAATTTCCCAGAAGAACCGTCTTGTTTTAATGACGAGACCTGTTAACAGGCCCATTTCCCCTCCCTCCCAAATTCCTATCCCTTATTAAAAAGCTTGAAGATGGGGCACCTGGGTGGCTCAGTCAGTTAAGCGTCTGTCTGCCTTTGCTTAAGTCATGATCCTGGAGTCCCAGGATCAAGCCCTGCATCAGGCTCCATGCTCATCAAGAGTCTGCTTCTCCCTCTGCCCCTCACCCCACTTGTGCTCTCTCTCTCTCTCTCTCAAATAAATAAATAAAATCTTAAAAAAAAAAAGCCTGAATACAATTTGAATTTTATTACCTCTTAAAAAACCATCCTTGATATATCCAGAAGACAAATCCAATTTCAGTACAAGTGAGCCCTAGTGAAAAGCTGACCAAGTCTTATAAAGTGTACATCTCATATCTTAATATGTCAAATCATATAGGAGTGATTCAAATTCCACTGAAAAGCTATCATCTAAAAACACTTTACTATACATTCTCTAGATTGAATATACCTATAATTGCCTTCAAAAAGTGTATTAATGAGCAAGTCAAACAGTTAAATGTTGAAATAAAGTTTACTAGATTTAATAAGATGTTTTAGCCAAAAAATCCAGAAATACCTGAATCCTGCTCAGACCACAGGTGTCCCTTGCCATAACGTTCCCAAGGAAACAGAACACAAGGAATACTGGCAAAGGACAAAGAGGGGAAAAAAACAAAAAAACTTTATCATTAGCTGAGCATCGGTCCCTAAACTCAAGTGAAGACTATACTAAATTAGAATTTGCTGTGTATTATGCTAGAGACCTAAAGGGCCTCTGAGCCTAAGCTGGAACATGAAGTCTTACCTCTTATCTCTCTCTGGAGATATACATGAGGAGGCATTTATCTAGAGATGGTATTGCAGGTTTTGAAACTAGATGAAATGACCCGGTCAGTGAGTGAAACAGGAAAGACAAGATCAAGATTGAGCCCTAGGAAGATAAGAAAGCACTAATTGTGACTGGATCGGTATCCAGAAAGAGGAAAGTACATGCTATCTTTGAAGCCAAGAGGAAAAGATAATATTTCAAAGTATGTATATGCTATTATTCTAATTCTACTGTTGGATCAAAGAAGATGAGGACTGAGAAAAGCCCATTAGGTTTAGCAACATGGAGATCATTGACGACTTTGAATACCCAATGTAAATAGAAGTCCCAGTTTCACCACTGACTGACTATGTGACTGTGGGCAATCTCTAAAATAATTCCTAATTCAAAATGTTATTATGCAGATTAAATGAAACAACATATACTAAATGCTCAACACAGGACCTGTCACATTGCAAGCTTTCAAATATTAGCTGGTTATTAGTCCTAGAAGAACAAAGCAGGTCAAAGGCAAACCAATATCTCTTGCTCTGACTTCCCACATGGGCACTATGAGATATTCCATAGTTGTTTCTCCACATACATCAAAAAGTTCAGTTTTCCAGTTCTTCTGTTCTCTTCTCCTCCCTATATCCTAAAAGTTATCCTCTCCAAAACAGTTATCTGCAAAATTAAAGTTCACAGTATTTCCATGAGGCAAAGCAGCATAATGCTTTCTAAGTAACTCCAGTTGCTTTTTAAACAAATACATTTTGGTGCAAGAAAAGAGGCTGCCGAACATCTCTTTTTCACCTGAAACTCAAACCCCAAGATACTACTGCCATCCTAAGCAGTTTTCAGTTAGTGTCGAATACATGTGCACACAGTAAATATGCATATGCAGTAACAGTGTTGTATGCAGCCTCCAAATTTATTGTACCTAATAAAATTATATGCTGAAATGGTCCTAGCTCCCCACAATATGTCTATGGCAGAATACTGGTGACCTAATAAAAACTTTAATTCGCATTTGACATTCTTCATAGTACTAATCTCTATGCTGACAGGTGGCTAGCAATTTCAAAAGTAATTATGGAGATACTATCTGCAGATGTTTGGGAATGTACTACAAATTCTTGTAAATGGGTGCCATAGGAATATGTGGGAAATGATGGCTAATATAACTTTTATTATAAAGAGACACATTCTCCTTAAGAACATCTGGAAGACCTTGTGTGTGAAAGAATTAGAGGTGGGTAACAGGGACTGTGCAGAGAACCTTGGCATTTCATAAGTATACACGGATTCATAATGTCAACAAGACATTGATTTGGTGCGAGGATTCTAAGTCTTCACCCTGCATCACCTCCCTCTTGGGCTCAACTTCAGGACAGGAGCCAGATGGATAATTCCCCCTTTTCTTTTTCCAACAAATGGAACGAACTAGGACAATATATCAAGTTTATAACTGCTAACAAAAGTCAATGGGTGTGCATGGATATGTTTTCTTCCTGCAAGTGTTCTTTAAATGAAATGTTCTGCATGTAGCTGGAATGTAACTGTTCGTCATTTAGCTTCTCAAATGATTACAGTCTCAAAAAGTGCAAGTATTATTTGTCAGCAGCTGCATTTTGCTAAACAAATTAAAATAATGCTTATTTACACAAGAAGTGCAGGGGTCTTGTCCAAAGGCAGCTTCCTACTAGTTCTAATTCTATTTGACATTATTTCCTAAATTATTGACTGTATCAGAATATATACCTATCATGGTTAAATCTTTCATTATTATAACAACATGATCCACATAAGATGTGTGGACCAATGCATTTTATGCATAATTTGTCCTCATGTTTCTTGAACTATTCTTCTTTAAGGCTCATACTTTACTTTTTTAGGGTAAAAAGAGCTTTGTCTATAAAATGCCCTGCAGGCTATTTCTAGGAATCATATATCTGAAATAAAATAAATATGTATTCCTTGCAGTATAGCACTAAAGTCTATTTAAAATAGTCATGCTAACAACATTCTTTACTATTTCAAATTAAAAATTACTAACTGAAATAGTTTGATCACTCATAAACTGTCAGTTCTTTTTCAGATATCAAATATATAAATTATATTCATATGGAACTTTGTGAAGTACTTTTACAAAACTTTTATTTCAGTTTCACTACAATCCAGTGAAATAGGGAGGACTGATTATTCTGGTTTCATCATTCATGAAACTGAAGCTGCTTTTGCCCTCTTCAACTAGGAGATGATCTCTAGGAAGAAGGTCTTGGTTTACTTCTGGCCTTGGTTTACTTCTGGCCTTGGTCACCTAGTAGTCTAACAAGATGAATTATGATGGGTGCTTTGGGCCATATAGTAACCACACTACCTCCAAGAGGGGTGGAAACTGAAGGTCAGACATGTGGGCAGTCAACTATGAAGCCCCAATAAAACTCTGGACACTCAAATGAACATTCCCTGATTAGAAATACTGTATATATTATCACACATCATTGTTGGAAAGTGCATAAGCCAGTTCATAAAGTTTTACATATTACGTGAGCACAAAACTCTGGGATCTATGTGACACATGTATCACTTGATTCCTTCTTTTCCAATAAGAAGAGGGAAAAGAAGATCTTTAATCCCTTAAGAACCTGGGTGCCCTTAACATCTTTGTAAATAGAGTTTCTTGTTACATTGAATATCCCTCTAAGCTTTAGAGTGTGCCAGCAATATAAGCTTTTCTACTGGAAAGAAATCTAAAGTGAAAAAATTGGGAGAGATTTAACTCTCCTGAAAGATACCACTGAACTTCCTAAAATTTCCTCATTGAGATTTCAATTAAAGGAAAAACGTTTTAAAAAAAGAATCTCTTTTCCCTATGTCCCAAAATAATTATGATAACAGTAAAGTATCTCTAATTATTATTAGTCTCAGATTAATTTGAGGCCTAAAATACATCCAACTTACTAGAGATGGTACAGCTATCCAAACAATATTATCTCATTTAAGTTTCTCTTGTCACCAGAGAATATGTTGTACACATTCCTACAAAAGTTTTCATATTGACTAAACAATTATAATATATCCTAACTGCCTTAAGTCATGTGATTTTGATTTTTTTAAAAGACATGGTTGAAAATATTATATAACTATAAAACAGTAGTACTTAAAGAAACATCAAAGTTAGATGATAATCTAAAAGAACCCAAAGATGTATCAGAAAAAAATAAATGAACACTTAAAGGTTGTTTGTTCCCTTTGAGTTTTAGCTGGTCAGAATGATTTTTCTCTCACTCTGCAAATTAAACAGAAAAAAAAGCTGCCAAACTGATTAACTGTGTCTTCAGTATCACCTGGAGCAAATACAAAAGGACAAAATAGGCAACATTCCTTCACTGAAAATGGGAGGTCTACCTCAGTAGCATTTATACTCCCTTAATGTATAGAGGTTCAAGTCAACCTGCTATAATCACAGCAGAGGGTACAAGATTTTACATTCATGAGCACAAATGTTTCTCTTTATAGGCCTTCTGCTTTACAGGCTCATGAATCTCTGAGAAACAACAGACTTTATGAGGATTTTCCATGGGAAAATGTTCATGAATCTTAGTAATGGCCCAGGTATCATTTCATCAGCACCACAATGGATTTCATTGTAAGACCAAGGTTAGTGACTTCCTATTAGAAAAGCAGATAAAGAAACTGGCACATAAGGCCTTCATGTCTTTTTTTTTTTTTTTAAGATTTTTTATTTATTCACTTGAGAGAGAGAGAGAGAGAGAGCACGAGCAGGGAGAGAGGGAGAAGCAGGCTCCCCGCGGAGCCAGGAGCCCGATGCGGGGCTCGATCCCAGGACCCCGGGATCATGACCCGAGCCGAAGGCAGACACCCAACCATCTGAGCCACCCAGGCGCCCCAGCCTTCATGTCTTTGATTAGAAAATCATTTCTCCCAAATTCTTTCCTCACAAGCTTTTCATCCTCTGTTCTCCTCTTTTCCCATTTTTTCTCATGTAGCAAAGCCCTGCTCTTTGTCCAAGACTCAGGTCAAATATCACATCCTCTCTGAAGCTTTTCCTGACAAAACCCTGCCTCCCTCCATGTGGTCATCACACCATCCTCACCATCCTTTAATACCTGGTACCTAGCTCCATTAGCAGTTACATCTCTACGCTATAGTTATTTGCTGTACCTTTTTAATTTTTGTATCCTCAGCACTTAGTAGAGCCACATAGTAGGCATTCAGTCAATATTTATGGCTTTAATAGATGAACAGATGACAAAGAAAAAAGTGCCCCAAAATTAGAGTTAATTTCATTTATAATAATATCAAAAAAACACTGGTAGCCATAAACATTAATATGATTTACAGAGAGAAGAAAACAAGACAGTGGAGGAGTAGGAGACCCTAGTTTCATCTGATCCTAGGGACTCAGCTAAATAGCTATCATCATTCTGGACACCTGCAAAATCAACCAGAGATCTAAGAAAAGAATAGCTACAACTCTACAAATAGAAAAGCAACCACTTTCTTCTAGAATGACAAGACAGAAAAACTCACCTTAAAAAAGAGAACAAGAGGCAGTACTGACTGCCAGGGGTCTAATCAGTATGGACATAAGATGTCAGAAATAGAATTCAGAATGATGATTATAAAGATACTAGCTGGGCTTGAAAAAAGCATAAAAAACACTAGAGAATTTTTTTTCTGGAGAAATAAAAGAACTAAAATATAATCAAATCAAAATCAAAAAGGCTATTAATGAGATGCAATCTAACTCTAATGAGAGGCTCTAACTGCTAGGATAAATGAGGCAGAAGAGAGAATCAGTGATATAGAAACTAGAATGATGGAGAATAAAGAAGCTGAGAAAAAGAGAGATAAACAACTACTGGAGCATGAGGGGGGAATTTGAGAGATAAGTGATACCGTAAGATGAAACAATATTAGAATAATTGGGATCCCAGAAGAAGAAGAAAAAGAGAGAGGGGCAGAAGGTATACTGGAACAAATTATAGCAGAGAACTTCCCTAATTTGAGGAAGGAAACGGGCATCAAAATCCAGGAGGCACAGAGAACCCCTCTCAAAATCAATAAAAATAGGTCAACACCCCGACATCTAATAGTAAAACTTACGAGTCTCAGAGACAAAGAGAAAATCCCGAAAGAAGCTAGGGAGAAGAGGTCTGTAACCTACAATGGTAGAAACATTAGACTGGCAACAGACCTATCCACAGAGGCCTGGCAGGCCAGAAAGGACTGGCATGATATATTCAGGGCACTAAATGAGAAAAATATGCAGCCAAGAATACTGTATCCAGCTAGGCTGTCATTGAAAATAGGAGAGATAAAAAGCTTCCAGAACAAACAGAAACTAAAAGAATTTGTGATTACCAAACCAGCCCTACAAGAAATATTAAAAGGGATCCTTTAAACAAAGAGAAAGCCCAAAAGTAACATAGAACAGAAAGGAACAGAGACAATATAAAGAAACAGTGACTTTACAGGTAATACAATGGCACTAAATTCATATCTTTCAATACTTACTCTGAGTGTAAATGGGCTAAATGCCCCAATCAAAAGACACAGGGTATCAGATTGGATAAAAAAGAAAGACCAATCCATATGTTGTCTGCAAGAGACTCATTTTAGACACAAAGACACCTCCAGATTGAAAGTGAGACAGCAGAAAACCACATGTCATGCAAATGGACATCAAAGGAAAACTGGGGTAGCAATCCTTATGTCAGACAAATTACATTTTAAACCAAAGACTGTAATAAGAGATGAGGAAGGACACTACTATATCATAATTAAAGGGTCTATCCAACAAGATCATCTAACAATTGTAAATATTTATGCCCCTAACACAGGAGCAGCCAATTATATAAGCCAATTAATAACAAAATTAAACACATCAATAATAATACAATAACAGTAAGGGACTTTAACACCTCACTCACTGCAATGGACAGATTATCTGAGCAGAAGATTGACAAGGAAACAAGGGCTTTGAGTGAAATGCTGGACCAGATGCGCTTCACAAATATATTCAGAACATTCCATCCTATAGCAACAGAATACATATTCTTCTCAAATGCACATGGAACATTCTCCAGAATAGGTCACATACTGGGTCACAAATCAGGTCTCAACTGGTACCAAAAGACTGGGATCATTCCCTGCATATTTTCGGATCATAATGCTTTGAAACTAGAACTCAGTCACAAGAGGAAATTTAGAAAGAACCCAAATACATGGAGACTAAAGAGCATCCTATTAAAGAATGAATGTGTCAACCAAGAAATTAAAGAAGAATTTTAAAAATTTATGGAAAAAAATGAAAATGAAAACACAACTGTTCAAAACCTTTGGCATGCAGCAAAGGCAGTCCTAAGAGAAAAATATATAGCAATACAAGCCTTTCTCAAGAAATAATAAAGGTCTCAAATACACAACCTAACCTTACACCTAAAGGAGCTAGAGAAAGAAGAGCAAATAAAGCCTAAACCCAGCACAAGAAGAGAAATAATAAAGATTGGAGCAGAAATCAATGAACTAGAACCCAAAAGAACAGTAGAACAGATCAACAAAACTAGGAGCTGGTTTTTTAAAAGAATTAATAAGATTGATAAACCCCTGGGCAGACTTACCAAAAAGAAAAAAGACCTAAATAAATAAAATCATGAATGAAACAGGAGAGATCACAACCAACACTGAAGAAATACAAACAATTATAAGAACATATTATGAGCAACTATATGGCAACAAATTAGGCAATCTGGAAGAAATGGCTGCATTCCTAAGATGTATAAACTACCAAAACTGAACCAGGAAGAAATAGAAAACCTGAATAGACCCATAACCAGCAAGGCAATTGAAGCAGTAATCAAAAATCTCTACAAACCAGAATGCAGGGGCAGATGGCTTCCAACATTTAAAGAAGAATTAATACCTATTCTTCTGAAGCTGTTTCAAAAAACAGAAATGGAAGGAAAACTTCCAAACTCTTTCTATAATGCCAGCATTACCTTGACCTCAAAACCAGAAAAAGACCCCACCAAAAAGGAGAATTACAGACAAATATCCCTGATGAACATGGATACAAAAATTCTCACCAAGATACTAGCCAATAGGATCCAACAGTACATTAAAAGGACTATTCACCACAACCAAGTGGGATTTATTCCTGGGATGCAAGGGTGGTTCAACATACACAAATCAATCAACATGATAGAGCACATTAATAAAAAAAAAAAAAAGGACAAGAACCATATGATCCTCTCAATAGATACAGAAAAAGCATTTGACAAAATACAGTATCCTTTCTTGATTAAAACTCTTCACAGTGTAGGGATAGAGGGAACATACCTCAGTATCATAAAAGCCATATATGAAAAGCCCACAGCAAATATCATTCTCAATGGCCAACAGACACATGAAAAAATGCTCAACATCACTTGGCATTAGGGAAATACAAATCAAAACCACAATGAGATACCACCTGACACCTGTCAGAATGGCTAAAATTAACAAGTCAGGAAACGACAGATGTTGGCGAGGATGCAGAGAAAGGGGAACCCTATTACAGTGTTGGTGAGAATGCAAGCTGGTGCAGCCACTCTGGAAAACAGTATGGAGAGTCCTCAAAAAGTTGAAAACAGAGCTACCCTATGACCCAGCAATTGCAGTGCTGGGTATTTACTGCAAAGATACAGATGTAGTGATCCAAAGGGGCACCTGCACTCCAATGTTTATAGCAGCAGTGTTCACAACAGGCAAACTATGGAAAGAGCCCAGATGTCTATCGACAGATGAATGGATAAAAAAAGAGGTGGTATATATATACAATGGAATACTATTCAGCCATCAAAAAAAAAAAAAAAAAGAAATCTTTCCATTTGCAATGATGTAGATGGAACTAGAGGGTATTACGCTAAGGGAAACAAGCCAATCAGAAAAAGACAACTATCATATGATCTCACTTATATGTGGAATTTAAGAAACAAAACAGAGGATCATTGGGGAACAGAGGAAAAAAACAAAACAAGATGAAATCAGAGAGGGAGACAAACCATAAGAGGCTCTTAATCATAGGAAACAAACTGAGGGCTGCTGGAGGGGAAGGAGGTGAGGGGATGAGGTAATCTTGATAGACATTAAGGAGGGCAAGTGATGTAATGAGCACTGGGTATTATATAAGACTGATGAATCACTGACCTCTACCTCAGAAACCAATAATACATTATATGTTACTTAATTGAATTTAAATTAAAAATATGAATTTAAAAATTATGAAATTATAAAAAATATGAATTACAAAAATCTTCATAAATACAAATTAAAAGTAAATAGAATTTCAAGTAGTTTCTGCAGTAGCAAAACCAAATAACAGTATTAAATTTCTATTACAATAGAACAAAACTGACCACATAACAAATATGTGTTTTTCTTCTACCTCAGGTAGTTCAATATTATCATTTTAATACTCCTGATTATAATCTAAATGGTACATCTGACTTAATCACTGGAAAACAATATGGCCTGCATATGAAGAGGAAAAAGTAGGTAAAATATTCAGTGAGAATGATCATCTCACACAATAATTCTCACTGAACTCAAGTTTTTGGATCCTTAAATTATGTGAATATTGAAACCATCTCAAAAAACAGTCTGGTTTTACAGACTCATAGAGTCATTGAACTATTGACCTTTATTGAGAGAGGAGACTAGAAAACAAGGAGTTAAAATGCATACAAATATTTACAAAGCAATTTAAGCCTCCTCTATTTTGCAGATAAAGAAACTAAAGCCCAGAAACATTGAATGGCCTATAGAAGAACACCCTCCCTGTTCACTAGAGTTCACATTAAAGAAAAGCAACCAACATAGTTTGAAAGATCCACTTAATATCTTTATTCTGTCATCTCCCCTCAAAGCCGTGAGCGTGCAGCATTATGGCTACCACTGTGCATCCATGTGAGAAGGGCTGAGGTCCTTGATACCGGATATGGCCGCTCCCTTAACACAAACCTAACAGGTTCTAATAGGAGGAGATTTCCTCAGGAAGATTGGGAGAGTAATTGAGCTTACAGGATAATAAGACAAAATTTGGGTGCTGGTAATTATTCTAGTTTTTTTTTCTAAGCCAGTTCTACTCTTACACTAATATTTATATGTTTATTCAGCATGATTCTGAGTCATTACTATAACTACACTGTTTGCACTAACCAGTCATTTCACAAATATCTATCATCAGGCATCTATCATCAGGCTTACCAAACAAGAGTTTTTACTTAGTCAAACACTCCTATTGAAAAAGCCATTTCTGATACTGGGTCAGAAACAGTAATGGGCTTGTGGTGGTGGGGGGGGAGGGGGGGTTGTTAAGGACTGCTTAATTTCCTAAAGATTACTCTGCAGTACCTAGCAATGTGTTTCTTGTAATTGAATATCAATGGAAATTATCTATGGAACTGTCAAAGAAAAATTGCACCAAACAAGTTAACCAACTAAGGAAGACGTTATTCAAGACTACTGCAATAGGGGAGAGAGATGAAACTCAACTCTGCTGAAACAAAAGGTGGAAGAATATTTAAACCCGGTGGTGAGCTAATGGATAAGCACTGAAGGACATTAGTGCAAAGGCTAGTCAATGTGATTAGACAATTTGTGTTATTAATTGGTATTAATTGAAGTAACATTCCTATCCCCCCACACAGTCTGTGAGGGAGGGGTGCTTTCTTTCTTGATGATTACATTTAAAGGAATGGTTCCCAGGTCCTTAAGAAGGACATTCCTAGGCTATAAAACTGACAAGAGGCTAGGAGAAGATTTACATCTTAAAAGGGCAGAGAAGGAATTCACAATTACAAATTTTTGAAAGGAAATGCTCTAGGGGCGCCTGAGTGGCTCAGCTGGTTAAGCGTCTGCCTTCAGCTCAGGTCATGATCCCAGGGTCCTGGGATCAACCCCATGTCAGGGTCCCTGCTCAGCAGGGAGCCTGCTTCTCCTTCTCCCTCTGCCATTCCCCTTGCTTGTGCTCTCTGGCTCTCTCTCTGTGTCAAATAAATAAATAAAATCTTAAAAAAATAAAGTAAATGCTCTAAGAAAAGGGAAATCAGGGGCCTTTATCTGAAAGAAGTAAGTCTGTTTGGAGTTTCCTCAAGAAACTAAAAATAGAGCTACCCTACAACCCAGTAATTGCACTACTAGATATTTACCCCAAAGATACAGATGTAGTGAAAAGAAGGGGCATATGCACCCCAATGTTCATAGCAGCAATGTCCACAATAGCCAAACTGTGGAAGGAGCCAAGATATCCTTCAATAGATGAATGGATAAAGAAGATGTGGTTAATATATACAATGGAATATTACTCAGCCATCAGAAAGGATGAATATCTACCATTTGCATTGACATGGATGGAACTGGAGGGAATTATGCTAAGTGAAATAAGTCAAGCAGGGAAAGACAATTATCACATGGTTTCACTCATATGTGGAACATAAGGACTAGCACCGAGGACCATAGGGGAAGGGAGGGAAAACTGAATGGGAAGAAATCAGAGAGGGAGACAAACCGTGAGAGACTCTGGACTCCAGGAAACAAACTGAGGGTTACAGAATGGAGGAGTTGGGGGGATGGAGTAACTCGGTGATGGGTATTAAGGAGGGCACATGTTGTGAAGACCACTGTATGTTATACACAACTAATGAACCACTGAACACTACATCAAAAACTAATGATGTACTATATGTTGGCTAACTCAACATTATATAAAAAAGAAAGGAAGGAAGGAAGGGAGGGAGGGAGGGAAAGAGCGAGGAAGGAAGGAAGAGAAAAAAGAAAGAAGAAAGAAAGAAAGAAAGAAAGAAAGAAAGAAAGAAAGAAAGAGAAAGAAAGAAAAGAAAAGAAAGAAAGAAAGAAAGAAAGAAAGAAAGAAAGAAAGAAAGAAA